>NW_020454761.1:1105526-1161411 GCF_003342845.1 Nothoprocta perdicaria
CTCTTTCTCTTTCTCTTTCTCTTTCTCTTTCTCTTTCTCTTTCTCTTTCTCTTTCTCTTTCTCTTTCTCTTTCTCTTTCTCTTTCTCTTTTTCTTTTTCTTTTTTTTTTTCTTTTTCTTTTTCTTTTTCTGCTAAAAAGCCAAAAGTGTTATCAGTATCCTAAATCTTGCATGACTTTCTGTAGATCACTGCAGTAATTGCTGGCACAGTGATGTTCAGAGAGCCCAAGTGAAGAAATAACCTGAACTGCAACAGATTAAAACTGTTAGTGAAACCCTCAAGACTCTGTCAACCAACCAGAGCAATGAGCTTATTTGCAAGAGTACAATGCAACATGTGACACCGTCTTCCATGATATCAATATGCAAATATTAATAAGAAACTATAGAAGGAACAGAACATTCCAGTAGTACCCAGGGAAGTTACTGTCTGGGACAATTCTCCTTGGGACTCAATGGCAGAAGCAGCAACTTTGCAGCATGTAATCTCATATCTTAGCAAGTGATTTCATTTTGGAAACACATTACCAGTCATACTTTTCTAGGGATCCACCCATTGTTAAGGGAAAAACATAATATTCCTACGAGCCATTAAAGCTGCAAGATCCATGTTATTTGCTTTTGTCATTTCATTTTGTTGTCTGACACAGTAAATGACAGAAATGTTTATTATAAATATAGTAGAGAATACGGAGAGAGTCCTATAACTTTAAAAGCTATTCACCTGAGATCTATTCCTGAGTTTCCCTCTCAGTGCCTGCTGTGCATCTTTATTAAAAGAATACTCATCACTTGATACATCAAAAATTCATTGTTCAACCAGGAGAACAGGCTAGATCTTCTAAGTCAGTTTTTGCTGAAATGCTGGAAATTATCAGAAAATCCACCATGTGCTGATAGTCCTTGCAGCTTTTTCAATACTTCCTTTGGAAGGACAAACATACTCTACTTGGCATCCACTGAATACAGAAATTGTAGGGACAGTGCTCTGTTGGAATGCTCTCACTTGAACAAGACTAACACATTTGGGCTGCTCATTTTAACTAACTGCAGTGTTGACAACATATCATTTGCTGTGTTATATCTTAAATTAAGATACTGGCTTGGACACAAAGGCCAGGTCACACTTCACTCACTCTATAAATGGCTTACTGTGTTTTCGCCCCACTGTATTTATAGAAAAAGAGCTCACTACATTTCCTAGGTATTAAGCTGCTTTGACATGCTGAGTGGAAAAATATTCAACCCATCCCCCTAAAATCTCCCATTAATTTGAGCAGCAGCTTATGTAGAAAGGGAACGTAGTTGCTGGGTCATTCATAGATGAATCTTGTTGCTAACCCGGAAAAGAGGATAGTTCTGCTGCTGTGTTACATTTTTTTTGCTTGCTAATCTTCTAATTCAAACAGATGATGCTACCTGCTTGCTGACTCAATGAACACTTTTTAAAAAATATTCTTTATGCATTGCTCCAAGTGTGAATTGCGTCTTTATATAGGAGATTTGACTAATGTATAGCAGTCGCTATTGACTAAACAGCTGTCAGCAGTCAGTAGAGATTTTTATTTAATTTTTGTCCAAATTTTGCTTCAACAATTTTTTTTCTTTGTAACTGAGCCAAGCCAAATGCATTTGAAAAAACACCAGGTCAAAGTGAGGATGAATAGGTCATATTCATAACATGTTGCTTGCAGTTTCAGTCAAATGGATGTATTATCTATAAAATTGATATTCATGTTTTAAAAAATTGAACCAAAACAAAAGTTTCAGTTCTCTTGTCTAGTGCGTTGAGTTCAAAGCCGTTTACTGCTTGACACAGCACAGGAGCTGGAGCAGAGGTATTTTGTTTGCTGAGTGCCCCAAGCACTGCTAAATGTAATTCTTCTTTTACTCTTAGGGTCAATAAACATTTAATTCATCCATACAAAGAACAGTGATGTTGGGAGGAAAGAATAAAAGCACCACACCTGGAGGCTGGATTTTAGGGCACTTACCAAACAGGCAAAAAAAAAAAAAAAAAAGGGGTTTGAGGCCTCTCCAGCAAAGAAGATGATGGAGTGTGTATTTGCTTGGGCATGGGGAAACCTTCTGCTCCTTGGGTTTGTACATTTGCCCCGGCTTTATATATCAGCCAAAATCCTGATGTATATTGCTTCCAGTTTCTATAAGGTTCTATATAACGTTCTTTACCTTATACTGGAATTTGCTTTCTCTCTCAATTTTTATCCCTGGATAAAGTGATATGGGCATGAATATATGAGTTTTTATTAAAAAGTTCTAAAATGCATTTCCAAAAAAATGCTTAAAAAATGAGGAGAAATATTTGTTTTGTCCTACCTGTTCCTAATTTCTGCTCTATAGGTCTTCTTAAGAGTAGCATTGTTCAGACCATTGCTCGGAGATTTTTGGTTTGTTTGTTTTTTTCCTCACTTCCTGAAGAGAAGTAAGATAATTATTCTCCTGAACATGGTATAATTTGCCTTAGCATGAGTTTTTAGAGTTTTGGCTATGAAGAAGCAGAGCAGTAAAACAAAGAAATGAGCCATGTTACCTACTGTACGTGATATTGAGCTGTCCTTTGACATTTACTCTTCCCACATCATAGTCCTGTGTCTTAACAGTTCACTGCTTTTTCAGATCACATTTACCACTTCAAAGTTTTATCTTTTTTTATGATTCATTTCAACCTCTTGTTGCTAGCCTCTTCGGAGATTTTTAATCATTGTATCATCATATGATATTTTCTTTTTCCCTCTCCGGTCTCAGTTGTGTTCTCCTTGGGTCTCTTTGCAATTTCATAGTGATGATACAAATAATGGTCCTATTCTGCTCAGACTCAGAAGAAATAAAACCTGCATCTGAAACTTCTGAAGAGCAAACAGGGGCATTCCTACACCTTCTGCTGTATTCACGGTGGGGTCCATTTATTTAGCTCAGTCTATTTCTTTTCAAAGTCTTATAAGTCAAAGCCACAGGGTGTTACGAAGTATTATCTACATTGTCTGGAACAACCTTTCTGACTTGCAGTGTCCCAGTGGCAATGTGTATTTTGCCCTGGCAGAAGTGCATCTCTGCTGGGTTGGCTGGGCAGCAACACTTCCTAGTGTTTAGTCACATCTGCCAGCAATGAAGACAGCCTTCCTGCAACTGGATGAGGCCAGGCATCTGCTTAGAGATTACTCTCTGTCGATAATTAATCTTGTAATTAATGGATGACAAAGTTAATCCAGTGAAAGGCCACCATAAACATCCTTAACTTCCTTGTTCCCTATCCCAGAGTGGTGCTCAAAGAGCCCAAGGACTCCACACTGTCAACACAGAGATGAGCACTAGTCTCCCTGAGGTCGTGACACACAACTGGGAAGTGTTGCCAGCATGAGGAGTGGATCATCACTACTGACTGTCTCGGCAGTGTCATTCACCTCCATATTAATTCAGTGTAGGAGCGACATGACCTTTACCATTGTATTTGCAATGCCCAGAGCAAGTTAAGCAGTTCTAAGACTTTTGCTGGCCTCGCTCTGCTTGCTGCTTGTCCATTGCACGATCTCTTTATCCCTTGCTGAGCGCAATCAGTCTGTGCTCGATGTTGCAAGCGGGTGTGATAGAGGAGCTGAGGCAGCAGTTCTACCAGGAAGTCCTGGTGCTTTTTCTTCTGTTCAATCTATGACTCAGTACACTGGAGATTAAGGTTGAGCAAGTCAGGAAGGAGACTTTTAAAACGTGTGTCCCCTTCTGTCTCTCATGGCTGTTGGCACGCTGTCCATCCTTCCCCTTTCGGAATGAGGCTGAGCTGAAAGGTGGCTGTGGCACTTCGCAGAATGGCAGAAGAGGCAAAACACCTAGGATGGCATCAATCTGGATGGACACTAATGTGCCTTTAAGGATGGCAACCTTCTGGGCTATTTAGCTCTTTGTCTACCAGACTGCATCTTGCCAGTTTCCTTGGAGTAATGGCTTATCCACAGGCAGTGGCACATTGAGGTGGCTCCCCCTCACTCATGTGCAGAAATGAGTTGCACCACAAGCTGTGTCTGCCCTGCTGTGTATTCCAAGGCTTTGTGTGGTGAGATGTGCCAGGGTAATTTCTGGTGAGGAGAAAGGATGAACAGCTTCAGGAGGCTGGAAGGAGTAGAAAGCATACGATGGTCAGGGTGGGAAGACTGCAGTTGTGAAGGCATCCACTCTGGGGCATTGCAGGGGACAGATCTGCAGTCCTCATATGAGCAACTGGAGATATGACATCCAAGGGTGGAGGTGGAGAATTAAGGAAGTTTAAAATGAAAGATTAGGATTACTTGTGAGTGAGGGAAAGCCAATGAGATTTTTTGGAAGAAAAGTGAAGGTCAGTATTGTAGAAAATTCTATTTTAATACACAATAAAAATTATTTTCAGGAGAGAATTAAAAAGGTGCACTGGGAAGGCAAAAAACAAAGGCAAATAAAGGTCTATGAACTGAATCGTCCTCTCCCTAATCCTTCACTTTTTCTTTATGCATACAGAATAGGGATGCAGAAAGCTGATGGAGAGAACTGAGGCTGAAAGGATGCAGAGCAGGAAAATCATCACTACCAATGTATGCTATGGAAAAATAAACCTGTTCTGGGAAACTACTACTTACTGACTGATGGGATACTTCCAGATGAGGCTGAAATGATACTAAGAAGTGCTTTCTCTTCTCTGCTGGAATCTCAAATCCATGAAACTGGGATTTAAAAAAAAAAATCTGTTTTGTGATATTTCTTCATTTTTTCTTTAGGATTTGCCTCCAGTTAAAAGGATAAGTCCTAGCTGGAGGCAATAGTGAGATCAACTTTATAACTTCAATAAATATCATCAAAAAGAGAGAGACAGAAAATTGCCAATAATGTATGTAATTAATCTCTCTGGAGACTGATATTTTGATTATTTTAATTCAGATGAAGGTATGTGCACATTCTTTAACTTTCTAACCTAAATAGTGAAACTAGCTACCAAGTAAGCTTTATGTGCATTCTTCCAGTCTGAAAGTTAAATTGCTTCGTTACTGCTTGAATCCATAGCAGTAGTCTAGGTGCTAAGCTGTAAGATGATGGTTTTGTCTAGTTTTTTTGGACTGGGCGTATTTCGAGAAGGGACTACCAATTTTAGAGGAGATAAGTGTGAATGCCTTCTAGGTGTCTTCCTTGATGCTACAATTAGGGCTCTGTGTGAAATTCTCAGAATAAACTAACATAGTGATGGGAAAAAACAAGCTCTGACCTTCACCTTTCTTATGCTTGTTCTTTGCAGCTGCCAAACAAATTCATTTAAGAGTCTCCTCACTCATGATGATAATTTCTGTAGGTGCGCAAGGAATTATTGTATGTCAAATGTGTGTGTGGCATGTATAGCAACATTCATAAAATGGAAGGCAATGTGTTTTCTTTGGAGAAACAGGAAATCAAGATCAAGTGGGACTGATTCCAAACACTGACCGATTTTATCCTGACTCCAGTCGTGGCTTGACCTTTCCTGACTAACAGAAAATGAGACTTGCTAAACGAAGGGTTTTTTGCTGTGTTTATACTGTAAGAGTCATGCTGACTCAAACAGAACCAGGCTTGTGCTCCTCGGCTGAGCCACATAATGGATCCTTTGAGGGAGCAGTGGATGTAGTGTGGAAGGTCATTTACTCTCTGTTGCTCTACAAGCCAAGAGGATGCAGACGGATGGTGGCGTTAATTCGTGCTGGTCAAAAATACCTGATCATAAGACACAAGAGGATAGAGCAAAAAAAGGAAGAAGAAGCAGAGTTCTGGGACTTCCATACATAATGCCATCTACATGCATATAAACACATACTTCATCTACCACAGTGAAGGTGGTGACCTCTTCCCTTCCCTTCCCTTCCCTTCCCAGCTGTGCCAAGAAATAAATCACTTTATTCAAGTGTAAGTAAGTTTTGCACACAAATGTAGACAAGAGATGGCAGACAACATTTTAGGCCCAGCAGTTTGATAGTCTCCCTTTAATTTGTCAATATTTTCTCCTTGCAGATGGGTTTCCATCCAGCCGTGCTGGGAGCAGAGAGAGGGGCCAATGCCATGTGGGCACAAACACTAGGTATCTCCCTTTACTTGTTCTGTGAACCTGCAGTGATTCCTGTGAAACGGAAAACAACAGTTTAGGGCCTCCTGGTGTAAACAGAAGCCTGAACTCTGTCTGAACTTAGCGCGTGTCGAGTCTGGGGTAGTTCAAGAGGAAAGGATGAGGGAGGTGATGAAGATGGCAGTGCAGCTTTACCTTCTGGGCTGTCCGGGTGCCTGTGCTGCAGTGTGGGTGAAGCCAGATCTGAATGTTATTGCAGAGCAAAACAGAAACTTTGAACACAAAACTCAATATCATTCTGAAGCTCCCCTGCTTAAAACTATTGCTACCTTGCTAAAGCCAGATAACTAGATATATCATGAAATCCCTCAAATCATGGTTAATATATAACTGTAGTAATATCCTTGATAACCTGAAGTTTTGGTATTTTCTTGTCTAAATGGTTCTAGTAAGAATTGTGGAAAGAATGAACCTGAGGGAGAAAAATGGCTCTGCTGATAATGTTATCACTGACCTTAAACTGCCAAGTTCATTCCTGATGGCGTATCTGCTGTGTTAATAACCGGGATGTGCCAGATGCCTGTGACGGTCTCTTGACATGGCTGAAGCAGGAGAGCCTTGGTGTCCCTGGCTGCATAGGCAGAATCACTCCAGTGCTTACCCAGAGCAGGCCAGTCAGCAGCATCAGGGCAAAAAGGGCTGCCAAGTCTTTCCCAGTGAGAGAAAAACCCAGTGTTTTGAACTCCAGCATGGAAACTACCCATACAGAGACTCCTTTCTCAAACCGGACTTTAGCTTTTTCCCTGGTCTTTTCCTGGCTTCATTAGGGCCTGAAGTGGGGGGCTTTAATGATGTGGAGCTGGAACCCCCTGGCCACTCCTGCTGCCTTTCCTGTGGGAAGCTTTTTTTTACATTGATTTTTTCTGGTAAAAGCAAGAAAAACAAAGAGATGAATGTGTATGTTTTAACAAGGAGGTTCAGGGGAAGGGTAAAAAAATTCTAATTGCTATTTTTTGCCATGTGAATAAACATTTATAAATGAAATGTGTCTCTATGAACTGTTCACATGGTCAAATAATTAACCATAGAGGCAACATAGTAGTATATATATAGGAACTTCCTCTCTAAAGGGTTGCATATCATGTATTCGCATTTCCCTTGGCTAGTAGTGAATGCTACTCACTCCTGTAAAAAAGCCGTCAGTCTCTCTGGAGCAGGAGTGTTCAGTTCATTGTAGGGGGCACATCTGTTCTACTTGCCTATTCATGGCCTCAAAATTTGTAGATAATAACCAGTCAGGAAGGAGTATTTATAGTTAAGTAAATGGTAATACCATGACTTGACTTGAATTCTGATGCTAAACACTTAATACAGAAGCTAACTCACTAAATGAAAAACTTAATTCAGCAATTCTCTTTGCCATTGCTCTTTTGCTCTGATTTTTTTTTTTTATCTTCTCACAGGTAAGAGTTTCATGCACAAGTGTTACTCTCTGTTTGATCTGTGGATTTGCAACTGCCTGTGTTGACAAGGGGAGGAAGGGAGGGCGTTCTGTATACACACATATATGCAATGTTTGTATATGTGAAATGGCTCTGCACTGCATTCTGCTTTGGATACTGATTGCGCACAAAAGCACACAAAATCTCTATTTCTTCAGCTCTGTGGCAACCTGAAATCCAAGTATGAACTTAGAGGTGTAATAACCTCCCTAGGTCTAAACTCACTGGACCTATGCTAAGGAGGCATCTGGGCTCAACTAGGCAGCTTCAGCCCATGGAGATGGGGCAGGCCCAGAGGCAACTCATCCAACCCCTCTTCGATGTCATCCTCTGGAGGTACATGTCTCCTTCACAGCTGTTGAGGTAGCCTAGATGACTAGTTAGACATAACCCTTCTGATGTCAAATTTCAAGTGAGACAATCCTGCTTCCTGTTTTTAGGGGCAACAAGAGTGGCAAGAGCTACTGCTGAGCCCTGCACTTAACTACCAGCTTGGAAGGTGCCCAAACAAGTGCGTTGAATCTGACCTGCCTGTACCTGGACTACTGCCTGAGCAAGGAGATCTCTAACTGACTGACCTATTGATACAATTTTATGGCATTGTTTTGTTGCCAAACCAAACAAATTAAAGGCCAGGGTCTGTACATAAAGACGTGTACATGCACATAAAGTCTGTACATGACGTAGCTGTATAAATGCAGAAAGAAAGATAAGAAACAAGCATCTGATTGGAACAAAAGACAAGATTCAAAAGATTAATTTCATAATGCAATCTGCTATGTATATTTTTGTTATACTTGGAGGTTTTATGAAATGTTGATGCATCATATTATTAGACATCAGATGTCAATTATGTCAAATGAACATTTCACATTCAGTAAAACCTGATTCAGTAAAGGTCTGATCTGTCTCCCAGGAAAAAGCAATCCTTCTTCTGAGTTCTGTGAAAGCAAGATCAGGATTTCATCTATTTTTATAAAAATGGTTGGTAAATTGGTCATATTCCCAAATTAGTCCTCAGTTACTGAATGGGCATTCAGAATCTTGTGAACACCCAGGGAAGGCAATGAGGGGTTCACAGTTCAATAAATTGTGATGTAGGGACTACAAAAATATTACGGTAACTTAGTGGGATTCTTGCTCCAACTCTCCCAACAGCTGTAACAGCACAGTAACCACCATCTCAGGAAACAGCTTCATTTTCCTGAATCTCCAACCCTTTCCGCTTGCCGATAAACAGCAGTTTGAAGCAGCACCAAGAGCGGCCGTCCTTGAGAGCGGCACCGCTCTGGGGCCCGGGGGGGGTGTTTGTGTCTTTGATTGACTGCAAGCATGATAGCATCATTTTAGTTTAATCTTCTTCCCAGAAATGTATTAAGCTGAGCAGTGTTGACAAATGAAAAATTCACACAGTGTCACCTCCCCGCACCTACTGCCCCTGTCTGTGACGAACAACTGAGTATGGGGAAAAAGGGAGGATGAATGGGAAGTAAAGATCTCTAAATCACACACGATTTTTAAGGGGCATTTTATTAGTTTGGGAGATTTCATTTTCCTAACTAATTATTCATATCCTTCCCAAATGTGGGTTAAAAAAAAAAAAAAGGCATCATAAGCCCCTCTGAGAGGGTGAATGGCAGGACAACATTTATGAGCTCCCCAGTATTTGCCCCAGCATTTGCCTCCCCATCTGGAGAGCCCAACAGCTGTCTTCATAAATACTGTCACTCAGGATTTGAATAGTTTTACATAATCTGGAATGAAGTGGGGAATACAAGCTTTTTACTGGTCAAGTGGCAGGTGGGGAATTAAAGCTTTTATAATATGACCACAATTGCTTGCTCCCACAGGGATTTTCTTTTAGTGTCTATTTATTTATTATAAGCTCCAAAGTAAAGACCTCTGGATTAAAGTGTGTGTGGGGGGGTGAGTGTGCGTGTGGGGAAATGGGACACATCATACACAATATATTCTGGATGTCAAATGGGTGAAGATGTGGAGGAAATCTGGGTCGATCTCCCTGCTGCTGCATCAGCCCAGATTGATGGCTTGTGTGGCCTGTTTGCAAGCGCTGAGCTGGAGAAGAGAAGCATTTAAACTGCTGGGTCACTAGTGCACATGAGAAAAAGAGAAGCTGCTTTTTTAGTTATGGGATTGTGTTTTATATTCTCCTCTCCCTCTGCCTTCTCTCTTCCTTTCCCTTGCCTTCCCTTTTTCCATAATTCAGACGGCATAGCTCTAGCAGAATATCAGAGGAAACATTAAGGACGTTGCTTTATGACCATACAGGTACAGCACAGAACAGGATTTTTTTGAATAATCATTCACTGGCCGCTGAAAATTATATCAGCCTTGAGCAAACACAGTAAACTTGACAGAGCTGGGATTAAAGTAGAAAAATACAGGTTCTCTTGCTTATGCTTAGCCAACCATCCGTGCCACTTGCGTCTGCAGTGACATCAGCCCTGGGAGGGTAAGTTTGCCTGGCAGAGCTCCCAGAGTCGGGCTCTGGAGACCTTCATCCCTGCACCCACATCACCGGGAGCCAGCACAGGCAGCGGGGCAAGGAGCAGGTTCCTGCACCAAGAAAACTTGCCTTTGCAGCAAGCAGGTACAAGTGGCCCTTTTGGGGATTGTCTGGGGAAGTCCTAATCTGCAGGAGGAAAAGGAATTCTGCTTCTTATAACTAAACAACTTTCTTTTGCCTTTATTTGTCTTGAGCGTGTACTTCACAGTAAAAACTGATTTAAAAATTTTGTTGCACAGTAGTTCTCATTTCCTCATGTCTACCCTTGCTGGTGAAGGAGCTGCATGTTCATTTGGGCAGCTGGCAATAGGCCTGAAAACGGCTGGTCTTGCCATAGCTTTCCGTAACTGACCACACAACTCATTCACCTATGTTCTCTCATGGACTCTGGAGTTCAGCAAATAGTTATTGATAATTCTTTTCCTGCCATAATAAGAAGAGATACCAGTGGTATAAACCTCATTCCAGTCAATATTTTAACTACAAGCTTAAGACTAAGTGTAGTAGTAGTTGCAGTGAATTCAAATTGGGTTGTAGGCTGCCCTTCATCAAACGAACCACAGGAAATAGGTACCCAAGGTCACAAATATCTTAGTTGGGTGTTTGAAATAATAATAGCAAAATAGGTAAGACTCAAAACAGTCTCTTATGTTTGTTTAATAATAAGCCTCTTCATTACTCTAGATTCATTGCAAGAACATTGTTATATAAGATTGATTTTTTGCATTTAAGAAATTGCATACAGTGTATTTTTATTTTCACAAATAGGGAAAAAAGGAAGAATAATACCAAGGCAGTGTGAAACATATAATCGACTAATGCAAAATGACCTATTCTAGTGGGACAAGTAAAGGAATTTACTAGCAAAGCAGTGAGTAAATTGCTATTTTTGAAAGAGCATATTATTTTGTGGATAACTATAACAATTTTGCTTGATAGTTACAAAATGGCTATGTGTCCTCATCAGGAATTTCATAGATCTTTAAAATGTAAAGGATTTCCTAAGTTAGCTGAAATGATTTATTGAAAGCCATCTAAAGTGCTAAATAATTGGTTATATGACAAAAATTTTAAATTAATAGACCAGGGTAGGCCAGGAGAATTATTGACTCCTCTCGCTGCTGCAGCCTGCTTCCTTACACAGTACTCTGCCTAGTACATAACAGGAAGACGGATTCATATGTCAGCATAATATCTCACATCAGACTGCGAAATCACTGACATCAAAAGGATGGTTATTATAACACGGTGTATTTCTGAGAGTATATCAGATGTAAACAATGATGGCAATCTGGGAGATCGTGTTTGCTGCATTGATCTATTCTGATCATGCTTTGACAGCACAGAGACTTGATTTTTTCACTGCACAAAGAGTGCACCTCACAATTACCTCTTATTTTTAATTGGTCAGTGGTGTCTAAAACAAAGTCCTTCTGAGGGCTTGGGCAATTTTGCATGGGTACAGATGAACTAAATACAGCATGATCTGTCTTGATATTGTATTGAAACATACAGTCTACACTTTATATTCTACACAGAATATGCTCTATATGATATGAAGTAAGTTCTACCTTCATCTTAGATTGGTGTTTTCTTCATCTTCTCTACCTTTCCACTCAGCAGCAGACACTACTCCTCTTATTTTCTAATATAACAGCAATAGAAATAGTTTGTTGAGTGATTTTGAGGTGTCACAGGCTCAGGAAGAGGCACATGTGTTTTCTGCTGGTGCAAGTGGCTGCTTGTCCTCCGTGATGAAGAAGGAGGCTGGATGGAAATGCCTGCACAGCACAGTCCAGGCTTTCAGCTGGAAGCTGGACTATACCAATACCCACACAGGCTTGTGGGAACATAAGACTGAAGCCTTTTCTCTCCCAGCCCAGCACCACAAAACTAGTGAGACCTTCAATGAACTTAAAAGACACTTAATCAAAAGGAAATATTTTCTTTTTGTTCATTTGTTTGTTCTTCCAAAATACATAAGAAAACATCAGTTGTCAGAGATATCACAGAGAATTTTAGCAAGAATTAAGAAAAAAAATACACTAGTAGCATAATTATTAGGAAAACAAAAAAGATATTATATCTCATGCTGTAAGACTTGGTCAACCTCTGCCAGATGGAAATGAGCGTGACCCTGGGGATGTGCAGTTCCGTGTCCACCTGCCCTTGTTCTCCTCTCTCACACCACGACTTGCCTGATGCTTGCTACCACTACCACTAGTGGTAGCGGTGTTTGTGTTGGAGAATCTTGCCATGAAGCTGATCTAGCTTGGCCCTTCTTATTTGCCCCAAGATGTTTCATAAAAGTATTTGCTGTGTACCACAGGCAGGCGCTTGCTGTCTGCCCCAGGTGGTCCTTTTACAGGTATTGTTGTTCCAGCCTGAATCTGGGCAAAGCTGGCCCTTGTGTGATGCAGTTCAAGAAGGAACTGAATTTGTGCAGGACATAGTTTTAATGACTATATGAGCTTCCTCTGCAAGACTAATGTCAGAAAAGTTGCAAAAAGGAAACCCTGAGAAGACAAGGAATGCTTCTTTGAGAACAATCGGTTGTCAGAGGTAAACATTGCACCTACTCAAATAAATGTAGTATGTCTCTTAAGACATACCAGGTGCTCAGCTACCAAAACGACTTTGCTGTGGGTGTGTAAATAACGTAGGAAAAGGGGTGCTTTGGCCACAGTACAGCAAGTGGAGAGGGAGAGACCATGGAGGAGTGACCTTCTAGATTTCTACAAAGAAGCCCTTCTTGGCCCCTTTGTTTCCTTAGGATGGCTGCTTCATGCAACTGAGAGGCAGTTCATTCAGAAAGCAAAGAAAGGACTGTGTTAGGAAGAACATCTTAGAGCAGGCCCTGACATTGAGTTTTTCTGGCAAGAGATTAAGCACCACATTAGTTCTGCAAAAACGATAGTGTCCCTGAGTGAGAAAAGGCCAGCCTAGAAATCTGTAACCGGCTGTTCCTCTTTTGGATGCCACGAATCCTCTGTGGCCTTCAGAGGAGCGAGGTGGGACTGACCTGCAGAGAATAAAACCCTCTTGGGAGCTGCAATCGACAGAACTGCCGACTGACCTCCAAAGGTGTTTGCAAGGAAACAAGGCCCATTTTTTCTTTCAAATTCTAACTGCAAAGAGGCAGGCTGTGTAGCATTACAGCTATTTTGGTGGATATGAGGAAAATAGGGAAAGCTCAGAGATGAGCTATAAAGAATTTAACAAAATGTGCTCTCTAAAATAAGATTATGGTCATTAATCTGTTACTTTCCAGGAACAGTAGTGTGCACAACTTGTGAAAAATTATCAGCATTTTCTTTATCTTTCACAACTATCAAACATTAAATTAATTTCACCATTTCTATAAATATTTATATATCCATAGGCTCATGCTTCTCTTGTGGCTTTGTCACTTTTTGCCTTTCTAACTAGTGGATCCAATTGCAAATTACCTCTTGCTATGAACAAAGTTTTTAAAGTAAATAGAGATTTATTAGAGTTAGTTGGAAGGTAAATGTTTCTAAAGAAGTTAAAATCACATTCCATGTTCATAGCTGCCACGTTCATAGTTCTGCAGCAGCAGAACTAGATCTTCTATGATATAGACTTCTGGAATGTTCAATCCTTCTCTTCCCTGGTAGTTTTCAGAGCTTCGTTTTAAGGAAAACACTAAATTCTGTGATGCAGAATGGGAAATGGTAAAACATGGGCCCTGCTTTACCTACCAATGGGGAAAAGGGTCCAGTGTAACCAGTTTCCAGGTTATACAATGCTTCATCTATTCTACCTTTGGTATTACCACTCCTGGAAGAAAATGTCTCTAATGAAATGGACTGTAAGAAAACTATGTAAAAGAGAAAGTGTAGAATCTAGGTAGTGGAAGACAAGTCACATGAGGCAACACACTTGCTTTGAACTTCTCATCGTATGTTTTCTCAAAATTGGGAAAAGATGATTTTAAAATTAATAGACACAAAGTAACTAGTAGAACTGTTTTAGGCCTGATGCCTGCATCCAAACTTAACTATTTTCTATTCAGCCTGACCTCAAGCTGTTCTGGATACTATTACCACTTTTTAGATGTCTAACTAGATAATTTTAAGCACAAAACAGAAACACTCAAAAAGGAAATACGAAACTAAATGTTTTTGTTAAGTGTCCTGCAGTAGAGTTGCGATGGTAAGTGATCACAGCTCCCTCATTGCACAGCTGTGAGTTCTCTTCTAGAACAGGCTGCTGGAGTCGAGTGCTTCCTTAAGCTTTCAGCACTCTTTTTGTTTTGCTTTTAAATTTAGATATAACAAATTTTGTCTGGCTTAATCATAAGAATGAATCATGATGCATTTCTCTCCCACATTCTCTTCCCTTGGCTCCAGCAGGGTGAAAGGAAAGCACCTGTGAAGCCATATTTACAGGTGGACATAATGAAAGTAGGGCATATAGCTTTCTCAGGACGACTGTCTGCCACAGCCCGCATTCACAGGTACGCAACCAGGAACAGCCGTCATTCAGATCTTATTATCCCTACCTAAGCTCCTCAACTTTGTAGCAGGGAGAGGGAGAAAGAGCTAAAATATTGCCATCGCCTAAAATTTAAGTATAAAGATAAAGCTCTGTATAGGTGCAGTGTTTTCTGTTAGAAGAAGATTTTTACTAGGAGAGGCTCAAGGATGTGCTTTAATAAGATCATCAAACAAGATGGTTTTGCCATGAAGAGCTGTGTTGCCACTTGGGGTTTTCAGAGATGCATTGAAAGGTAAAGCTGCACTCGCATTGCCTCTGCTCTGTGGACTTGTGGAAGGTGGTAACTGTGGATGCTCTGTCTTGAAAGGAAAAAAAGAGATAAAAACAATGGTACGTGAAAAAAAAAGAAAATGTATCAGATCAGCTGGCTTAGCAAAACCCACAGTGAAAGTGAGAGTGGAAAACTAAGCATGGCAGCCCTTGGTTTGGTTTTGTCTGTGAATGCAAAGTCGACAGGGCAATCGGGAAGTTAGGAGGCCTGCAGGTCATGAAGGAGCCAAAATCAATGAGTGTGAGACAGAGTCCTCAGGCCCCTGACATGAGTCAGTGCTCAAGGCTGCCAGGCTCCCTGCACCAGCTGGGGATGCCTTCTGGGGAAGGCTTCTGAGGAAGGCTTCTTCAGTGGCAATTGAAATTCCTGGGCTTTTATCAGTGTTGGAAGAGGTATGGAGGTCTGGAAAGCTGCATAGGACAACTCCGCAAAGTATTAAGGTCCTCGAGGTAGTCCCATCCTGAAGCCTACGGATGATCGCTGGTCTATTGAATGCCAGCACAGCGCAGCACTGCCTGGCTCTGCAAGAAGCCTGTGAAACCACTGCCTTATGCAATATCTTTCGATTTTAGTGAACTGGTGTTTTCCTGTGAAGATCTGTTTTGTCATAAAACTTTCAGCCAGCTCCATGCCCACATCAACAAGGCTACCTTGAACACTGTTTCTTTGAATCTCTTTTTTGTCTGCTGCAAGGAAAAATGAGTAAAAATGCACCCCAAAGTGCTGAGGCCAGTTCTGACAGGGAACAAGAAAACAGTGGGGAATTTGTAAGAGAGCACAGCTCTGGCCACACCAGTTCCTGCCACACTAGTGGTTTGTGATCAGGAGACTGGAGCAGCGCTGAAGTCACCACTGGCTGTCCTAGCCTTTCCCTAACGTGCTTATGTCTTCCCTCAGCATCCATGCTTAGTGCATAGACTGCACTACTCCATTATGGGTGTAGGAAACTCCCGTTGCTTAGGGTGGCTAAGGTGCACAAGAGATTTCGCAGAAATCGTCGCACATCTCTGAAAAAAAATGCTCTTATGGCAACGGAGTTCTGGAAAACCCCTTTCTTCCTTGGTTTCTGCAAGTCGATATTCAGACCGATCATGTGGGCTTAGTGCTTGGGTTGTCTCGGGTGTGAATCATCAAAGGGAATTTTCTATACAGAGAGAAGGGATGCAAAGCAGGGGCTTTTCCTCTTCTCCCATGCACTGAATTGCAAAATATTAGAAATTCATTCCTTTAACAAGAATTACCACGTTAAGTTTACTTTCTTTGATTTAAAAATAAAACAAAAAAGGGATAGTAAGGAATCAATGAGATAAATAGTCCCCAAAGAGAAGGGGAATTTCCTTGATAAATGTTAACTTTTGAGGCATTGACCCTTTCTAAGATGTACTGACTCTTCTAAGGACGGTAATAAAAGAAATTACAGTAACTGAACTTTGAAAGAAAGACCTGGAAGTTTGTTTATATACATATATTTTTTTTGAGAGGGGTCATCAAGCATTTCTCTAGATAAGATATCAGAAAGCAAGCAAGCAAGCAAGCAACAAGAATAAATTTTTCCAGTTGCACAAAAACTCTTCAGGAATAAGGAACCCCAGATAAAAAACATGAGGTGTCCAAGATAAGATTAAGAAAACACAGAAGATGAATTTTATTTCACTACTACTCTACTGACAAATCATTTAAATTGTGTGTTTATGTCTCATTTACATGTTTGTAATAATGTTAACACCTTGCTTTGTGAAATATTTTAAGTTCCAAACATGTAAAGGACTTATTATCATTCTGCTAAGGTAAAGGAATTAGATCTTTGTAGATGTAAATTTAACTATACTTATTTTTAACTTTCTTAACACAGTCCTCTCTTTCTCCCAGCCTGCCTTCCCTCCCAGTTATATGAGAAAAAAAAATGTTTATGCAATATGTTTTGTGTTGCAACTCTGTATTTCCATGTTCAGAAATTGAATGTATTGACTTAATAAGAAATTGCTGAATATAATTAGAGAATTCTTGCAATATGGATTAGCCTAAGTCATTAAACTGTAAGGGCTACTGATACTAATTCCATTCCAGTATGGCTTTTAATTGGAAATACATATTTGGAAACAAAAAATCGGAAATGTCTGTGCATATATAAATGCGTGTGTGTGTGTGTGTGTGTGTGTGTGTGTTATATGTGTGTGTGTGTGTATGTGTCTATTTATATTGGAAACTGGAAACACACACACAAAAAAAGAATTAATTCCCATGGGCTATTGCTGTAATCCTGTCTCCTGTAATGAACAGCTATCACATTAGAAGTTCAGATAGTTGCCTATCAGCCCTAGAGACTCTTGCCAATTGTTCATCTACCTTGCCATCACGCACATATATATAAAAAGCAACATTCAATCCTTTTATCTCCAAAGCCCTGCACAGATTTGAGCTCTCACCACCCTTCACCTCTGCAGAGCTAATAACTATTCTAGCAACGAAATCAATAGCTGAGGTTTGCCTGTGCATTTCTTTTCTTTGGGGCTTTTTCGTTTATCTTCAAGAATGGTGAAATTTTGGGGCTGACATTTACCACGCTTCTGAATTAACTATATAGTGCAACAATTGTCCGTGACACTCATAGAAAAATCTGCCTTCTCACAAAGACCTGTGTATAATTGAAGGCTGTTAAATTCCAGGGAATGAAAATAGCTAGTTTAGGTGTTACTTTCTGATAACTCTGTATGGAAGACATTTAAAAGGACTGTCTTGGCTGAGGATGAAACAAACCTTTGCAATAGTGAGGCATGAGTCTGCCTAGGAGGAATGCTTATCTATTTGGGCCCTTGATAACTTGGCAAAATACTAGCTGATGTCATGCAGGGAAGCATCTTGTATTAGCAGAGAATGAGGAGAAGATAATCTAGTGAGTCTTTTAGACTGCTTGTATCTTGGCTCTCTCCTTCCTCTTATACAAATAGAGGGGAAATTAAAAGGAGAAAGGTGAGACTAGAAATATTTAAAACATATTTTGGTGTGATTACTTCCTAACATGATCTCAGAAGAAAATTTTGCAGCAATAGCCTTTCCTGTGAGACATTCAAGCAAAAGCAGAAGTGCAAAGCAGAACAATAAGGAAAAGAACATAAAGTTTGCAAGGAGAAAAAAGAATCTTCATTTCAAGTGGGAATTAGACTGAGATACTGAATAAATATTCTTGCTGTTTCTTTTTTCATTCAACCTCTTTGGCTCATTCTGATATTATTTATATTTCTAACACATAACTCTTGGAAAATGAATAAATACAATACATGAAATAAAATGACTAGAAGGCTTGATTAGGCACAGTTAGGTAGACAGCAGAGCTGAATTTTACTAGTAATTGTTGACAAATTTCCAGCATGCTATTTGCTGAGCAGATTCTTATTTTGGGATACTTAATCAGACATAGCAGCTGATCTGTCAGATGCCACTTGAGGACCAAGCTCTTGAAATAATCTGTCCTGAGAGAAATTACTTTTGAATATCATTGTTATCAATAGATTTTTATTACTGATATATAGTACTTCATCATTTCATATTGTTTTCAAGTCTCTGTTTCTTCCCTTTTAGGGTAATTTAATTCTCATTTCAACTCAAAAAATTAAACAAGACCAAAGAGCTCAACTGTGGACCAAAAACATGTATTTAGCTAGAGTCTACTGAGGAAATAGTTGTATGTCTACGTCTCCTGTTAGAGGGATGAGACATATACTGTGCATAGGGAATTGAATGAAATTTTTTTTTATTATTTTTTCAAATGTTATTACAGATTTTCTCATGGTGAAATACAGTCATGCCACAAACAAGCTTGAAAAAAATCTAAATAAATCTAATGCTTGCAAATCCACCACAGTTGTGTTCTTAAACACTAATTGAGGAGAACTCTGAGCTGGCATTCATAATTTTGATGAAATTTCAATAAGATAAATATTAGAAGGAAGAGTTTTGGAAGGAGGGAGAGAGAAATCCTTATTATTCTGTCAGACGGTTATTAACTATTGGTCAGACCACTTTCAGTGACGCTATTTTCATATTACTTTTCTGCAGCTGAATGACAGTCTTGTTTTCATATTGACCCAGACTAATAGGAAATGTCAGATGGGAGAGATAATAATTTTCCATATGCTATTGCTGCTTTTCCTGGAATAGGTCTACACGGATCGGGAGAGAGACCACATTTAAACCAAAATAGTTCTAATAGGGTGCTACCACGAGTCACACCATTTCGTTCAAAATGAATCATTGAGTGTCCCATTCTATTCTGTGGCTCAAATATGACTGATGAATAAAAGACCTCATTCTGCTGTAATCATTAAATAGATGTAACTTCTCATCTGCCTGCAGGCACTTCAGTGCAGGGACATCCCCCCTTTCACGAGGCAAGCCCTTGTGCACTATTGAATGACTGCTTAGCTGGCTATGTCAATAGCTCTGGGCAGGAATGTCTTTGCTAGGAGAGGCGAATTCTCCAGAATGAACAAATGCCAGCTAATTCCATGTGACTGAGGTGCTTGATACGGATATGAAAATGTACTCATTTAAAGAAAAGAGCCAAATACTAATCACCAGTCTTCACTGGTTTCCCAGAAAGAGAAGTCTGTCCCCAAATATTCAAAAAGCGTATCTGGCTTGAAAGATCAGCAGGCCTAATTTACACTTGGTCTTCGAGGCTACTTGTTTCTTTCTGCTGCTGAGAGGCTTAGCAGGATAATAACCAAACTTACATGTTTATTTCATAGCTGCACTGTGGTGGGGCTCAGCAGAGCTTGGTAATTAATGAAGGCCTTAAAAGTTGAGTATAGCCCTCAGTCTGTTGCTCCAGGAAGAATTTTAAGTTGCTAGAAAGTGTATTTGCCTGGAAGCAGGATACTGTTTTGTGACCGACTGCTCACTCTCCCACTCACTCCAGTTCCTTCTTTCTCTCTGTATTTACCTATTCCTTCAGCCCAGTATTGGCCTGAGGGTAGCTGTCTGTCCAATAACTTATTCAGCAGTCTTCTTAAAAAGAAGCTACCCATGAGTCATTCCACGCTCCCCAGACCCCTTATACAGATAGCATGGAAGGTCAATCATGCGTGCAAATGGTTTTCTTTCCATTAAGGTAATTGCTATGTCCCTTTTGAGGATAGATGTCATCGTGCTTGGCTGTGTGTCACCAGGCAGACCTTGCTCTGAAGAGCAGCACAGGCACCCAGGCAGCCTCCACAACAGATGCCATGTGTGTTACCCAACGTGGCAATGACCAAACCACGCTTGGAAGTACCCCATGGTGAATGAGATCTGTGAGCCTTCTTAGTGCTCACTGCTTCGAGGTAATTTCAGTCCTGTTGGATATCTTTTTACCACCATATCTCACAAGTATCCTTTCTTACCTTAAACACTATAAAGATATCAACAAAGCAAGAAAATTCCCCCCCCCCCCCCTTTTTTTTTCTACCTTGAAAACTTCTAATTTATTGCTGGTAAAGCTTCTCAGTGATTATAGAAAAAGAAGCACAGCTGCTGTGCACAGATAAAAAAGAAAGACTCCCTGGGTCCTATTTTCTGATTTCATGAAGAAGCTGAACAAATAATAGTTTCCAGTCTACGGCAAAAATAATAATTCACATGTTGCTGCAAGGTGTATTTGCAGTAACTTAAGTAGCACTTTTCTTCTTGATCTTGTTTTTTCTTTGATTTGCGCAAACATATCCAGGCTTCTTGGAACACGAGTGCCTGCTATTACAGGCAGCTGTGTCAGGTAATCCCTTTCATACCTGATCAAACTCTTTCTAAAAGCCAGGTAGGTTACATGCCCCCACTGCTCCCATTCCTGAAGACTGTTCAGGAATTTCAGTCCTCTGATAGCTGTAAAGCTTCTTTTTTTTCCAGTTAAAATTTATTTGTGGCTATGCTTTGCAATTAGCTGTTATACCTCATTGTCCTCTAATTTAAACCTGACTGTCTCCTTGCAGAAGATCACGTTTAACTCAAGGAAGATCGTGCTAAATCCTCAGATCTGCTTGCAGCATTCATTTTCCTAGGCTAAATAAGTC
Source organism: Nothoprocta perdicaria (assembly GCF_003342845.1). Classification (NCBI taxonomy): domain Eukaryota; kingdom Metazoa; phylum Chordata; class Aves; order Tinamiformes; family Tinamidae; genus Nothoprocta; species Nothoprocta perdicaria. The sequence goes on from NW_020454761.1 coordinate 1,126,461, forward strand.
TTTCCGCATGAAATAAACTTTCTACTCCCTTGCCTTTCTGACACTCATCTTCACTGCCTGAAATTTCCCTTTTTCCAGCCTGGGTGACCTGATGGTATAGATCACTCATAGATCACTCCAGAGGCAGTTTCATGAGAGCCTGCACATCTGTGTTGACTGTGATGCTTCAGCTAAAATCGTTTTGTCTGATACTGTCTATGATTTCATTTGCCTTTTTGAAACAAAATGATAGTGGTGGTATTTGGGCAAGTGGTGATCACTTATACAACATGAAAATTCTTCTGTGTTTCCAACAGTTTTTAGCTTTGTATTGTCAGTCAAATTTGCAGGCCTGTTACTATTTTCTCTACTGAGATCGACCAATGGAAAAAATTACTCAAAAGGTAATCATTGGAATTAAATGTATGTATCTATTTTCTTTTTGCTTTTTAGGTTTTTATTCCAAATGTTATCTTTATATAGTTTACCCGAATAGGCTTTTACTTCCATATCTTTAATTCAAACACAGCAAAAAAGTTGTTCAGAAATCTCACTTTTTCTTCACACTTGCATATGCCTGACATTAAAGAGTAGATTTGATCAAAGCATTTTTTTATTCCCTTAGGCTCTCTTAGTGATCAGTTTTCTACTCTAATAATATTTCCATTTTTTTGCCATTGATATTTTCTTATTGCAACAGCAAGTCTCTGCTAATTTCAGTCTCCCAGTGGGCTTGTTTAACAATCTGCAGAAAGGAAAGGTGTTTTCCATGGGCTATTGTTTTCAATTGTTGGCCTCTATGAACAGTGATAAAGAGGAGTTACAAATTTAAAAAAATTGAAAAAAAAAAAAAAAAAAGCCAGAGGGAGGGGAAAGCCACAGAGGTACTAACAAATTTCCAGATTCCAAAGGTTGCCTGACATTAGGGACTTCCAGACAGAAACAAGCCCCATAGCTGCCCACTATAATCTTGTGTAACTAACGCTGAACACCATGATTCTCTAAATTGATAGCATTTTCCTGTGAATTAGTTCAACTGAAGAATCCTAAGTAAATGTCAGGTTCTGTTCTTCTTTCTTAGGGATTTCCCCTCTTTCAAGACGGAACTGAGAGATATGCTCGAGAGGTTTGGTTGAGTAATAAATGTTATCAAAGTCAGGATTTTTCTTTTCCCCAACTCTATAAAATTATACCATTTTCAGTTTTAAATGATATATGAGACATCCCATATGAGGAAGTGATAGACTCCAACACCACCAGAGCTAGAAGCAGCCTTCATCATATTCAGTAAAGGGTGGATATTCTCTGTTAAAGAAATTCCACTTGTAACATAAAGAGCTCCATTTTACTGGTGGGATTTGATTCACTGGAAGAAAGAAACTGAAACTTGCTTTCTTTTCCTATCTTCATTTAACCTCATTAATATGCATGAACATCATCAAAATGTTTATTACTGCATAGCCATTTGGAAGCAAAGTATTAGAAATAGAAAAGTCAGAAGTCTACCACAAAGTTCAAAAACTTTAGGACAGTTACAAATTAGGATGATCCAATCCAAAAGGGGAAGTTGTACATGGTCAAACTTCTCTTTCCCGGTAGAGTTATGGAAGACATGGCTCATGGTTGGATTCATCTCTCTAGTAGGGTTTTGGAGAGGGGCCAGTGTACCAGGCTGAAACAGAGTTTCTCCTGGGAAGGTCCCTGTTGATTCCCTCAGGAGTTGGGTGAGCACTAACAGCTCACATGCAATGGGGCACGCCATGGCTTGCTTCAGAGCCTTATGTACCCTGAATGCCCTTCTGACTTGTCTCCATACACCTTACCCTCACCTACACTCTGTAAGCAGGTACCTCTGGTAGAATGCAAAGCAACTGTGTGTGTACTCTACTCTGTCCCAAATATTCCAGCTGAACAGGAAGGTATAAATAGAAGAAGCCAGAGAGGATTGTCTCTGTCAGCTTGGCTTGTGTGCACACATTACAGGCTGTTTCTCTCTGTTTCTACCATGATTCTTATAACTTTCCTGCTCTGTCTTCAGAAATGGGTTTGATAAGTGCAGCAAGGATGCCAGAGGAACCTCCTTCTATAGGATCCTTGTGTTATGTGAAAACACAGAGAAATTTTACTTCTGTAAGTGTGGTTCCGAGTCAGAAAGCAAAACTTTTGTCCACTTAGAAAGTATATAGTTGAAGCAGCAAATTTGTCCTAATTCAGGCATGTGGTTGAGAAAGCTCTCTATCCAGTGTCTAACACAGGATATTTTGTTATTTCTGTGTATACTGTATATGAAATTTCTTATACAGAATACTATGATCAAAGTAGCATATCTAAATGTCTACAATATTGGACAATGCACCTGTGTACCCCAGTCTCATCATGCTTATAGGTGAGCTTCATTGCCTAAGGGCAATCATGCTGCATTCATTAAAAGAAAAATATGTGGGCTCAAGTTTGGGCACTCCTTATAACTCTTGTGTAGAGGCAACTTGGCTTTTAGTTCACCAGGAGCCCAACACAAAGGATGAGGGGAGAAGGGGTAGGATATATTCAGTCCAGCTTTATACAAAAGCTAGCTGCTCCAGGATAGATTTTACCAATATGCTTGGAAGGATCCCCCATCTGACTTGACTTGAAAGTGGTGCGTGCTGTATTTGCAGGCATTTGACAGTTTTGCTATGATGGCTCAATGATCAAAGTGCCTTTATCAGCCAACTGGAAGAGGCAATGTTTGCAGAAGTACTGGCACACAGTCGTTCTAGCTTAACTAAGATCAGCTGTAAATTGTGCCGTGAAACAGCATGTACAGAGTGTTACGGGTACCTCTTTAGGGAGCTACTTCACAGGGCTGACTGTGGGATTCTGGCCGCGTTTCTGCAGAGGGTTTTAACAGGATGCAGGATGTGGCCTCTTTCTTTGATAAGCATATCAGGAGAAAATAACCTTTGATTACCCACAGTTTGTGCACATGTGCACAGTTATACACAAACAAGCAGCGGCAAAGGAAACCGCACAGTGCTCTCCGTTTTGCAGATCAGCTGTTTGCCTTCATTTACCTATCTGCCCAGTAATCACATAGCAACAGAGGTGTTACTGGGCAGAAAATAAGCCTGCCTTCAGCAAACTTTTCTCATCCTGTCTCTGAGTGAATGTACGTGTAGGAAGTGATGTCTGCCAGATAACGTCTGCTAATTATCAGAAAATGAGTGAGTGCATGATCGGCTTTTACTAGGGGTAAAAGACGTAGCTAAAAAATCAACAGCTCACATGTATAACACCTTTATAAAATGTATGGTTTCCATTCAATGTTATTTAAGTCTTTCATTAGTACTTAAGGTTAAAAGATCTGTTTATGATAGGAATTACCTTCCAGTAAAACCTTCTATTATCACTTTGTGTGTGTGTGTCTGTTATTGTGCCTATAGAATTTCAAGAAAATGAGATACCCACTTTGTGAGATTATGCCCAGACCAACATGTTTCTGCCAATTAGCCTGGATGAAGCTGTTTGCAATAAAATAGATAATGTAGTTTACAGTGTTCGTGTTTACATGTGTTTGTGTGTGTGTGTATATGTATTTAACTTATTTACATATGTGTCTGTGTGCATAAACACAGATACACACTTTTATACAGGTATGTGTGTCAGTTTGAGGAGGAGTGAATTAATGAAACAAATAGCAAAACTTCTGCTGATTTCAGTGGGCTCTGAAGTCCTGACTACCAGGAGTACTACAGCTTCATTTACTACTATGTCTAAATTTAAAATATACAGAAAGTATCTACTCTGTATGCATAATAGAGAAATGTGTTATAGATACAAATTAGCCTTACTAGGAGTTGAATCAAAGCTTATTATGTCAGGCCTTGCACTTGTAACATYTTATATTATAAACTTATCCTGATGATAAGGGATTGAGAAGGTATCAGCTAAAACTCTTCCCTGAWATAGGATTTACCTCCATTTAGGTATTTTAATATTGATAATGATAAATTTGTATTTAATATTAAATCAAATAAATTTCTGTACACTAAATTAAATATAAATTATTTAAAATAAATAAACAATTTATTAACAAAATAGTAAAATTGAATTCATTTATTCACTGGAATGCTTAGAGATATTTCTCACAGAAATTCAATGAAACTCACTATACTACTGAGGAAATGAAAAAGCAAATGAAAGTATTTGAAAGGAATAGGAGAAAATTACAGAGTTCTTTACAATGTGGAAACAAGAATGAAAATACCGAAAACTTTTCTGCTCAGTATCTACAGAATTTATAGTCCTGTGATCAGTATTTTCTATGACTAAGAGGGAGCAGGAGCAGGGAGAGAAACAGTTTTATTTAGCAGTCTTAAAGTATATTTCTCATTCTACCTGTAATACACGGAATAAATAAGCATAAAAGTGAACAACTGGAATTTCAATTCATGCAACAGTCACTGCACTGAGAAGATGACACAACTGGGACACACAGAGTATAGGTTCACAGTTCAGCCACTCCTGAGAAACAAACTGCGCTCACATCCTGTTAAAAGCTGATGGGATTTATTGTTTTTTTTTTTTATTTTTTTATTTTTTTTTTTTTTTATTTTCTTAGGTTGAAAGTGGATTTAAAACAACCTGCTTCATATTTGGATATATTTACAACTGCTTTGAAATCTGGGCAGGGTTTGATTTCACAGTGCATCATTTCGGTGTGTGTTTCAAGGGCAATGGCAGCCAGGAAATAAAGAACTGTTTGAGTCAGAAAGAGTGAGAGTCTATAACAGAGSGAGTGCTGCAGTAATAGATGGCAATGGCTAGTGCCTGTAGAGGCAGATACCAAATGATAGCTTTATGGAAGAGCACTGCATATTCACAGGCATTACGGCTCTGCTGGCTTTCCAAGCTGCTGTTATATTCTTCTATACTTATTTCAGTGGAGAGGCATTATGGCACTTTGATAGCACTTTGAGCATTTCTTCTGGAAACAGAGGAATAAACTTCTTGTAGTTTACACTGTTTTGCAGGGATGCAGCAAAATGGGTCTCCTTTGCCTGGTGCTTCAATCTGGTATGTTCTGCATGGCTTGTCCGCACTTCAGCCACTGGTAAATATCTACAGACTTTCCAGATTTAGGACTTTTTTGTGTGTATTGTCATCAGTCCTTGTTTTCTTCCTTCCTTCCTATCATCTATTACAACTTAAATCTTTTTACTTCGCAGAATATCAGAAAAACACATAAATTTTCCTTATCTAGACAATAATATTTAAAAGCAAAAGACTAATCTGTCAGATTTATTGCAGTTGAAAGTTCTCAGAAATAAGAAATTCTATATGTATTTTATTCTTAGTAGCTTATTCTATAGAGAAAATAAAAAACAAAAAAAAAATTTCGGCTTATTTTCAAAGTGTATATCCCACCCAAGGTTCATCTATTTCTGGTGTGTTAAAGTAATACTTCTGAGAACAACATCTGCTAAGAAGAAAATCTGGTTAAGCAAGTGTCTCCTCTGCAAGTCAGTGAGCTGAATGACACTGTGGAGGACCAATGCTTCTGGGAACCAGACTGACTCAGAGAATGGACAAATGCATATGAAAGTGTTCATCTTTAGGTTCTGAGCAGTATACCAGCTGAAAACACATGTCAGCTGAAGTACATCAGAGCAAMTTGTTGCTGCATGCTACTGAGTGGTCATTTTGGTCTGCTTTCAGGAAGCACAAGTCAATCTCACAGAAACTGTACAAGCCTAAAGGAAAGTATGCATCAATAGCAATATTGCTTCTTAGTTGGAGACACTTCAAACATATTCCAGGCTCCTAAATCTGCAGATATGTTTTCAGTGTATGTACTTTATGGTTACTGTTGCAGTCTGGCAGCTTCTGTAAGGAGCTGCAGATATGAAGATGATCTTGGGAAATTTAATTTCAGAAATTTACTGCCAGGGAGCTGCTCCTAGGAAAGAGAAACACCTCTTCCACATGTTGGGCAGTTGTTAAAAAGGGAGGGGAAGGAGACCATAGAAGTCTAAGAGAAGGAGAGTTGCTGAGTTGCTAATGTAGTAAGAGAAAACTCTATGTAAAAGTGTTTTGGAACTAGTAAATCTCTCTCTGCATTTCTGTAAATGTTTCCAAGAGGAAACAAAAGGAATCCAAAAGTATAAAATGATGATGTCTACATCCGTTTAATTAAATATATGACATTTTTCTTTTGATGTAGAAGGTGGCAAAAATTATCTATCATCTCAAGTGTCTTACAGTTCTTCATGAATAAGCTTGCAATCATCCACTCTCTTCTTAAAACGCTTCCTTCCCTTCTTGATTTTCACTGTGGAATTTGAAGCACAGTGATTTTCTCAGGCATGCCTCCTGAATGTAGGTCAGCCCTTTAGCGAACAGAAGTCAACACCATGTGGCTAAGAAATATTCATATGACTCCATTTAGTGGTAAGTGATGACTTGCTTTGGACAAAGAATTTGATTTACTATTACAAATGGGGAACTTTGGGAAAATCATGGTGAGCCCAGCAAGACTTACTAGCTATGTGTACAGTCATTCTTCCAGCGGTAGCATTCACAGCTGCCTCCACTGTGCTCTGTGTGCTCCAATGTACTCCTCCTTTCAGATAATGTTGGTCTCTTGATACTCAAAATCACATTTGAGGCGGGGGTGGGGGGAGGCGGAGGGGGAAAGGCTTCCGACAGAACTTGAAAGTTCATTTATCTTCCAAAATCAATTCCAGCTACACAAGCATAACCCTATTCATGATTATTTTATATTCAGTAACACTGTTGATATCTTGGCATACTACCAGATACATTTTAGGGCTATTATAATGGTATGAGAAGGTTTCAAAAATATTACTTTTCCRGTTTCCAAAGAAAAGATGCATTTCTCTTATAATTCTTAAATTCATTCCTTATAGCTCATCTAATAAAAATGAATATTAGCATAAACATGTGGGTTTTGTGTGCCTGCAGTACTGGAACTACTAATACAGTTGCTAAATGAATGCACATTAAAAGTCACGGGTATTGATGCTAAAGAGACATTCACCTATGTTTAGCTGTAGACTGCTCTCATTGAAGGGAAGGGATCTGCTCATTTTATTAAACATGTGCTCACTCCTTGCAGAAACAGGTTAAGAAATGCTTTAACGGAATATCACAGAAGCTATGGCTGAACCAGAGGGGAAATCCTTTTGTTATATAATTTTCTCCCTTTAGACTTTCAGAACCCCAGAAAGGTGTTTTTAAAGCCTTATGCTGATATATCAAAGGGAATTACTCTTAATTGCTGTTGGTCCTGTAATGCCTAAGGGCCCTTCTGTGCTATATGCTGTACATACAAAGTAGTAGGCGGTCAATGCCTTGAAGATCTTACCAACAAAGAGCTTGTTGAGACTGGTAAAATTCCCAACACAGCTACAGTAGCTTGATTGTGCTCCTGCAGTTATAGCTGAATAACCATGCAAGTGAAAATCCTCTCGCAAAGAAGCTCCTCTCTGTAGCTGTGCCCCAGGAAGCAGAAGGATGGAATGAGATGGGATGTAGCACCTGAAGTGTCACAAATGTAATACAGGATATATGAGCAGCAATTGCATTTGAGACTTTTGGGGAGTTTGGAGGAGAAAGAAATTTTGAGGGCAACAAGAGGTTGAAAAGAGCAGTGGAGAAGACGGTGAGAAGGGCAGATGAGGATGGAGCTGAAGCAAAGAGACCACAGCTGGGAGTGAAACATGCTAAGGTTAATTGGTGCATGGTTCAATTGCTGCAGTTTCAAGGCAGTGGGTACATTCTGATCAGCTTGGGAAATTAGGGTAAACAGCTGGGTTTTTTTTTTCTAAGTATTTTGGTGAGTCTTTTAAGCAAGAAAACACTTTTTCCAGCTTTTTGTCCCAGAYGAATTTTTGTGTGCAGTCTAGGTAGAGCTAGACACATCCTCACTGTTGGGTAGTACAAGCAGGGGTCAGAGATTCTGTAAAAACTTTCAGTGATCAAAAAGTGATGGGGCACTTCTGAGAGGCCCTAGATACTTTGTAAGGGATGAATAAAGGGAAAGCTGAATGCAAGAGGAGTCAGAAAAGGAGTTTTATGAAACTTAGACAGGTAAAGAATAAATCTATGAGCATGGCTAAYCAAAGCAACTTGAAGATAAGCAGCAGAATAAGAAAAAGTTATTAGAAAATGAGTGTCAGGGTGTTCCAGTTACTAAACCTGACTGAAACCATGTAGGCAAGTACCTAATACTGAGAAGTCTCCACTCTGTGGTAGACTCTCCAACAGGAGCCAGTGCCACTTTAGCTGACTTGCAATTGCTTGGATCGTTGGATTACTTACCAGTTTTAGGAAGATGCTTCTTCACTTGCCAGCTTTTCTGGTCATTTGGGGTCCCCTTTTACGACTATCTACAGTGCCTTCCACCTGGAGAACCTTCTGTCCTGTCTCTTCTAAGAGGAGGCTGCTGGCACACTGGTGCTTCTCTAGTACTTCACAGGAATGTGCAGCTGAAATACACTGTCAGAATATACACTAATGTTACCATATTTAGAAAAAGGCCAATGAAAAAAAAATGTTAGAAACAAATGGTTTGTGAAAGAAAACCCATATCCCTCTTTCATATGACTAAACCTGGCTATATTCAGAGCTGTGTTACAGCAACAAGGAAAAAGGGATATTTTACCCTAAAATCTATAGGCGCCTTGCAGACTGGCAAGTGTGAAGAATGAACAGTATTACTGTTAGTCCTGTGGCTTCATATTAAATTAGTCAGCCCAGTATACTGGTAGTAGAAGACCATCAAGAATAGACCCCATTACTCTAGAGATGGTTGCCTCCAGTGGACACACAGAAAGAAAAGAAAGGGGATTTCTTARCTACCTAATTAGGACTCTTCACTTTGTCACCTTAGGCCACCCATTCTTTCCTTAGCCTTGGCCTGGAGATGATTAGTAAAGATTTGGTAAAGGTATTAGCAAAATTCCCTACTGGAATGACAAATCTCCAGGGGTTGCAGGCTACAGTTCTCTTGTATCTAGTATGATTTGTGCGCTTTGGCTAGGTAAGGTTCTTGCTGAATTCAGCTACTTTGATTGTATGTGAGCTGATGATAGTTTTGGAAAGTGGAATAACTTGCTCATGAGTCAACCACCTCTAGAATAACACAGAAGAAAGAGATTAAAGAGGAGGATTTGATCTAGCAATATATGGTAGGCAATACGAGGCATTTTTTAGCTGTTCTGGGGGGAGCAAATGTATGATCCCATCTTCATTTTCTAGGTATGGCGAGGACAGAACTATATGAGAATAAAAGGAGAGAAAACAAGAGATATCTAATTATTGTTSGCCAGGGTGAGGAGGCACATGGAAATGGTAAACTGCAATTCCATCCATTGTTTTATGGCCTTCTCCTTGTTTGAGACTAAATGCAGCGATAATGAGAGTCTATTTGAGCTGGGAGGCATCTGGTAAATTACCAAGCATCATAAACCAACATAGATGGTACCATATCTCACATTTATTTGTAAATCCCCTTTGTTTATTGGAGTACAGAAAGCAGAACCGATCCGGATACCAATCCTCATCTTATGTTTTCAAATATATCCAGAATGTTTACTTGTAAAATACAACAATGTAAGTACAGGATTAAAAATCTGTACTTGGCTGCTCCTTCAGCATACAGAAATCATGTTACATTTTTTGGCATAGGGTAAGTCAAAAGCATCTATATATACTTGGATCTCTACAGCCTTATCTTTAAACACCTTGTGTTCTACATATGTGAAATAATTCAGAAGTATTCTGTATTGCCCTCCTGTCTGCCACATTTTGTCACACTCAGATGGAGATAAAATAAAAACAAAACAAGAAACCTCAGGGCATTTTAAAGGAGCCACATGAGTGATATCCTGGACCTTTTATACATTTCCTGAAAGACATTAGTGACCGATACTGATAGCCTGTCAGATAATACTTGAGCCAAAAACTATTCTCTACTTGTTAGCTAAAAAACATTTAGTGCAACACTTCCTAAAATTTGAATGCTTGAAAAAATTCAACAAAGACCAGACCATTATTTTGCCACCTTGTTGTGACTATGTTGGTGTTGTTCAAAAGTGTTTGCAATGTCACAATGGAAATATACTCCATGCAAAGTCACAGTAGTGCAGATACTGCTTTAAATAGCATCCATTGGGAATAGTTTTGAGAAGAATTGTAATTTTGAAATTAATTTTCAAATGTTTCAGCTGAAAGAAAATAAACAGAATAAAAGACACAAGGCTATTTTAAAGTTATTATCCTGAGTTAAAATTTTTGATAAATTTGTCAGAGATGCTTCACTCTTAGATTGTTTTATAGTATTTATACAGATAACAAAAAATGAAGAGTATTTGAAAATCAGAAACCAAATTTGCTGTCATCTTATTAACCTAATGTGGTCTTCTGTCTRTTTTCTTTCCTGTGCTGAAGAGATACTGTCCTCTGAATTCTGTCTTAAGCCTCTCATCTGTTTCTATTGGCTTTATCTATTCTTCTGTTTATTATTTGATCAACTGTAAATGCTCCATCAGGAACACCAGTAAATTTTGTTCATCTCTCAAGTCGCCATGGAGTGAAATGTGATTCATTTCCCTTAAAACTTTAATCACACTCCTTGYTTCTGGAAAAAAAAACATTTTAACTGGGAGGGGGAAACACATGTGTAGCTGGTAAGGAGGTTATATTGACAGTATCTTCACCTCCAGAAATCATCTATCTTGGTAGAAAATCTGAGCAGGAACAGTATAATGATTTCTGTTTTACACATAACCAAACTGAAATGATGAGAAAGCTCCTAAAGTTATTAAAAAAAAAAGAGAGAATTTTAGTCTAGTTTAGTTTAGTCTAAATAGAATTTTTTTTTTTTTTTTTTCCTTAGGGAATTAAGATGCCATTTTAATATCTATTTCCGGATATTTTGCACGTTGCTGCAATCACTTTCAGATGACTTAAACATATGCACAGTTATTATTGTTTATTCCTTCTGTCATCTTGTAGATTTTCATTCAGCTGCTCTTTATTTTGAAACCTCTTTGATGTATCTTGATTTAGGYCTTGCCAAACTGAGAACTCTTAATCAAGAGAACAAATACTTCAAAAAGACTTTCTGGCATTGAGTCTTTTGTTTTTCCCCCCTCTCTCTCTCTTTTTCTTTTTCCTTTTAACAGGAGAGCGGAAAGAGTGGGGGGAGAAGATTAAAACATGGACCTCCCTTGCCGCAGTATGTGATGATACAAAATATGGTACTACTTCCCAAATTTATTTTAAGCATGTCTCTAAATCTTTCTTCTCTTGATGCAGCTGATCACAGGATTTTGGCCATTTGGGTTAGCAATTGCCTTGTCAGCAGACACCACTGCCTTCTGCATGGCTCTGAAACTTTCTTTATGCTATGCAGTTAGTCAGGCACCMAGACAACCTGACTGTTAGTTTTGGTAAACATAGAAGTAGCTGTAGAAGCAGTAATCAGTGGAGGAGCTCTCTTATGGTCACTGTACCTTAGGAAGGGTGAGGAGGTCCTTGTCTGAACCACAAGGGCAGGCAAATGAAGTAATATAGAGGGTGAATAACTCCTCCAAGACCACACATAGGTCAGCAAAACCTCAAAACCACATTGGAAATGTTACAATACTTACAACAGATCCTCGGGAGATCCCGGCTAAGGGAGGTCGCTCATCGTCCTCCTGGCATGGGCTATGTATCCTCATGCGTCAGTTCTTCACTGCTCAAACTAGGATTTTTGCATTATCAGTTTCCCTTTGCTTTCCTGCTATTGCCCTCCTCCCAGGCCATCTTTGTAGCACCTCATCCCTTCTTATTTTGAAGCATAATCTCTTCCAGTTCTTACTGGAACTCCTCTTTCACATTGCTTTTTGGCATTGTTGCCCATTTCCTTTTCAAGTTGCTAGTGCGACTTAAATTCCATGAATTTTCCAATTTAATTCTGGTTCATTTGGTTTCTGCTTGGCTCAATATATTCTCCAGCATCTCAAAGTTTATTCAGCCTGACCGTTTTCCAACACATGGTGGATAAAAGGTCATATAAGGTTTAGTAATTTGCTCAGATGTCCTTGCCTGTGCTCTTGTTTTTCACTATATTTCACTTCATCTTGTCCTTTTTGCATCCATTACTGTTACTGATTTGTGTTTTGCACATTATTTGCAATATCAAATATTCTCTCATTTCATTATCAATTTTGTCTATAAATATCCTGACATATATTTAACACTGCAATACTTCTCCTAAGCACATTCCAGGTGGATGCTCAGTGCTATCATGCATCTTTCTCTGATTTTTCTTTTGGAGTGCTGTGATTGGTTATCTGAGGTAACAGGGCAGCAAAAAGAAAAAAAAGTAAAAGAAAAAAAAAAAGAAAAAAAAAGAAAAAAAAAGCAAGCAAGATCTTAAAGGTCACTGAGTCACTGGAATACTTCATAGTATCTACATATACAGGGAGCTGCCTGTTTTGCAGTATTATTAGTCAGAGTCAGACATTAAGGAGCTGGTTGATCCTTCACAGTTTCAGGTTTAAATTAGAGAGAATCGGGTGTTTGGGATTAAATAAACGTGTGCGTTCTGCTGAATCAGAGAGAAGAATTAGAATTTGCCCCCCATTTCCAGATTCAGATTAATGCAGTCCAGCTGAAGTCTTACAAAGCATGTGCTAGCCAGACAAAGAGATCTAGAAAAGACATCTGTTATGTCTTTAAGCAAAAGGCCTAATCTGAAGTTTTGAAACTGACTTATTTTTTGACAATGTGGATTTCCATTATGTTTTATATCTTTATGTTCTTTTACTGCCTTAGAATTTCATCTTAATAATTTGCCTTTAAGAAACCCAGTACTCTTGGGACAAGTTTTTTTTTTTTTTTTTTTCAACTAATCCGTGTATTTTGAATGAACAATGTGGGGGTAAGGTAATTCAGAAAGCAATGACATTCCATGTGGAAGTCCTGTCCTACACAAGGATCTACTTGAATGTCCCTGGTCTGGCTTGTGCAGTGAAGGCAGTGCCGGGATGGGCCCTCTGCAGCAATTTTTTCCCCTCGTGACTGGCAGTTTTTCATTTTACGTCAATATCTCAGTCATTCTAAAGATCATTTCCCCTTTCTCCTCTGTCCTAATAGTTCTGCTCCAAAAATTGCTATTTCTGATTAGAGAAGTGCTATCTCTTTGGTGTAAATATACAGTCCCTTTTCGAAATATCATGCACATCTGAAAAAGTAAAGAAGTGGGATTGCACTTCTAGTATGAGCTTGAAATAAAAATCCTTCCCTGGGTGTATAAGTCTGATTGCAAAACTACAATTAGGAACATCAGTCAAATCAGTCTGAAGGGTTTTGTACACAGAAATTGGCCACCACTTTTCTATGTTTAGGTTATGAATTATGCTTTGAATTGATTATAGTGGAAGATAAAGAAACACCCTTAAACATTTTATTGATATCATCTCCCAATTTCTGAATCACATAACATTGTAAAAACTGTTAAGATGAAATTACATAGTGAGAAGAGTGGTCAGAAAAAACTACTTGAAAAATATTGCTCAAGGATCCATGACTTTTCATTGCATACATTTGAAAAGAATAAAAAGAGAATAGACTCATCAGTGGGAGTGACTCTAGCACTTACCAAGTTTGAATGGATTTCTTTAGTAGTTCACACCCAAGTTACTGGGAAACTTTTCAAATTATGCAAACACATCACCCAAATTATTTGTAGTTGTAGGCACCAAATCACTCACTTGAGCAACGGACATTTTAAGCAAAATTTCTGAAACTGAAAACCTGCTCTACTGCTGTTGATCGTGAATGTTAATTTAATAAGGAAAGAAAACGGCTTATGCATTGAAAAGATATTGTTGAATTTTTTCCAATGACATATTTTCCTACTGGGAAATGTTATTAGGCTTAAAGTGAGATTTTGGATTGAGATGTGTTGATAGTTAAATGAACTATATGAAAATACTGAGTAATGTAAATTTTTGTTTTGAAATTAAAATTTGAAAAAGAACACACACTATTATAAATCATAGCATTACATCAAGAAGAGAGAGYGTTCTCTCAAAATTAGAACAAAAATTTCTGGTTTAGCAAATATGAGTGTTCCAATCCTGCATGACAATAATTTCATAATATTTTTTCTAATGAAAATTCAGATTTTTTTTTAATTTTCTTAATTCAGAACTGAAACTGATTGTATGTACCAGTATTCTCTCCAGAATTATATTCCTTAGTTTTGACCATTTGTAATATCATGTCCTTTATGGCTCATACGATACTAACTGAAGTTGAACTTCAGCTTCCACTTATGGTAACTTAGCGCTTTGGTGATTTGTGATTTTCTCAGCTGCATATGTGAAGTGATAGACTCACCGGAGTGCCCAAGGACTAACCAGAAAGGAAGCTGGCCTTCGTTCTTGACCTGAGAAATGATGTCTCCATTATAGGGTAGATAGAGAATACCAGACCTTTGTAATGGAGGATAAGCTGATACTGTCTATCTTTCCAATGCAGATAAATTAAGTGTATCCAAGACAGCTCACTCTAACAACTTTCTGGAAGGCGACAAASATGTATGGCCTAAAAATAAGAGATATTTTATTTTTGTTTTTCAAAGCAYAAAAAAAAGTTGAGTCCATTTTTCACCAAAGAACAAAAGTTTCATGTGAAAAGACTGCAAAAATGTGAATTGATTTTTGAAAGAAATTCTTAGATTTTTAACATTGGCACACGAATCCTTGTTATATTGCACTTACTCTATGGGGGTTTCACATAATTACTATTATTCTTACCATAAAAGTAGTAACAACAATACTCATTACTACTTTTACTAAAAGGAGTAGGTGAAGATACTGATAGCACAACTGGAAGAAATCAGTAAAGGAAACATGCAAGCTGGTGTGAGAAAATTTCCTGACAAGTGAGAAGTTGCAAGTTATGGAATATTTCTTGAAGAGTAATGGTAGCAACTTCATTGCTTAAGATATATGCAATCAAAAAAGACAAGTTACTAAATAATAAACTGTAGAAGTACTTTAGACAAAAGGATCAGATAACTTTTAAATCTTTCCCTCTCTAACCTTTTTARAAAAGCAAATTAAGRAGACAATTAAGTTGATTTCTTAGAAATTCATGAAGTCTGTTCATTATTTTTAGTGTATTTCAAATAAATCACATCTATCAACATGCCTCACTAATACCACCCACTTGGGACCACATGTTTCATAACATGCATGGAGACCTCCTGATTGCGTTTTCTAAGCCTCCATCACCCAGTGTGACAACTGGGTAAAATATACATGGAAACAACTCTATAGCAAAAACAAACTTAAGTCTGCCTAGTGGTTTAGAAAGGCTGATTTTTTTTTCTCTCTGATTTTGTCCTCATCTTTGAGGTCACCATCTCAGACAAAATGAACTTAGAAAGTAGTGGAGCTGGGAAAACCAGTGGAGTTCAAGGGGAAGTTGGTTGAGGGAAGAGGGGAGTCAAGAAGGTTACAAAGAAGCAAGAGTGCATGAAAAAATGTTAAAAGGGCTCTACAAGTTTTCCAGGAATCTGAATTGGGAAGGTATGGGGGGAGGAAAGGCAATTGGATGTCTAGGGTAAGAGTTTACTGCTTCTGCCTGTTCATCGTACCTGTCCCTCAGGAGCAGCCAGTTGGGGCCTGCAGGTGGGAATCAGAAACTGGCTGTTCCAGTTCATGTTCCCAGAGCAACCAGGCATTGTTCTGGCAAACCAGGTGCTGTCCTGGATGAAACAGCAAAAGTTGGAAGGATGCACATTAGGCAACCTCCTGTTTTGCTTTGGCCTAAAGCTAGTCCCAGCTTTCACTGCTGTATCTGCTCTGGCAATGCAAAACTATAAACACAGCATAAGTGGTCAGCTGAGACCACTTCATGTGTAATTTATGAAGCAGTAAAAAACAGTTAATGTATCCCAGAATTTGGATAACCGTACGAGGATGGCAGAAGAGCAGTCTTTTTGAAGTCAAGATGCATTGTSAATATGGAGCTGTAGAATTTTGCCCTTAGAATTAAATTACTGACATAATGCAGTTAAAATGCAAATATTTAGCTCTTAGGGAAGGATCTGATAAGAATACACATTTGAATTTTATTGTATTTTAATAACTTTCTCATTTGATTTGCAGAAAATAATTGTACTCCACCCTGCCAGTACATATACAAGGAAATAGTAACTTTAATGAATACAATGAGAAATGCCCTTTGTGACCTTGTTTTGCAGAGTCTTGTTTAAAAATATAAAAGACTGGTGTGTTATAACAGATTGATGTCCACAGTGCTCTCAACCTTTTCTTTCTACATTCTGCTAGCTTAGTGAAAAATATACAGTTGATTTCAGTTTAGTCATGTAGGAAGACCATCAACAAGAGTCTCCCTACAGCAACTCCATATTTATTATCAGTCTTTTATTGCATTTGACCTCAGCCAAACACAGCTGGATGAGGTTTAGCCCTGAGTGATTAAACAGAATGTACAGAATGAATAAATAATGGCCATTGTTCTCAATTTTTTTTCAGGGTAACCATTTTTTGTTACTTAATGCCTTTAAGGACCAACTTCAAAAGCCATTATTTCTGTAAATATTCAACTCCTAAGTAATTTTCAAACAAAGGCTGGTAGTAAAGTATAATGAAACAGAAAAAAATACCTTCTGGTTGACACTCAGGCTCCAAAGGGTAACAGTCTCCCTTTTCTTTTAGATATATGTTTGGTGTCCAAAATAACRGAATGTTGTTGCTGCTTGCTAGCTACTGCATGGGACCATCACTTGAAGGAAATAGGATCAGGAAATTAGCTGTATTACCCTACTAAAAAATTGTTCAGGTCCAAAGAGGTAGTCTCAAAGAGCTTGTAACTGTGCCCCTCTTTCCTCTCTGATCTCCTCACCAAACCAAAGCAGTACATGTAAAACTGTGTCAACTCATATTTTATATATCCTTGGTGAGTTAAKGGAATTTTGCTCATCTGCATATCTTTGAAAGTCTGATTTTTCACTTTAATTTCTGGAAATGTTGAATATAAAAATTATACCTTTGGCAGTTTGCTGCTTAAGTGAATAGATGCATCAGTGGAGAATAAGAAGCTTGAAAACGTCTTAGAAAATCATGAATATCTGAGTTCTTATACATCTCTTCAGGCTTCATATATCCTTTTTCTTATAAATGCTTTCAAGAAGGTAGTGGCCCTTCTCATGTATTGTCATGTGCCTCTGACCTACTTGATACCCTTCCCTAAGGGATTTGGTCTCAGTAMAATCCCAAGATATTTCTGCTGGAGGCGACAGATATTTTATGAGTTCTAAATCAGGAGTTTTGTCACTAGGCATTGTACTAAACCAGAAAGCAACTATTAAGCTTTCTATCTCTTAATACAGTGTTTGAAGTCATATGCTGATATCTCTGGAATGGTGTCAGATTGAATCTCCTGGACCTTGAGCCTCTGGTCTATTTTATTGGACAGCTTCTCTGCAGATATTAGTGTTTCATGTACTATAGTTGGTGTTCTGCATCTCACTGCCTACCTTGGGCTATTTGCTCCCGGAGTTTTTGTGTTTGTGACCTAATAGTTTATTTTGGTTCCACTTGCTGAGATGACTGTAGTGATCTCTGGCTATTTATATGGATTAGAAAACTATTTATCTCTTGAAAGAAAACTATCTGACCGACTAATACCTCATTGCTTTTTCTGCCAAACTTTTGCTGATTTGTCCTATTTGATAAAGATTAGAAATCTGAAGCATTACAGGACAGACTGATAACATGCATGTATGTGATTATATATGTATAATACAGCATTAACCTTTCAATTAAAAAACTCTCATGCCCCTTTTCCTTAAAAAAAAAAAAAAAAGAAAAAAAAGTCTTAATGTCTTTATTGTTTATGGTAAGCTTTGAAGTTCAGGAGGAGAGAGCCCTTGGGCTAGAGATGTATCTTTTCTTGCTCCCATGAAATTCCAAAGAAGTTTAGTAGAGATAGAAGCTGCTAGAAATCACCATTTCCTGCTTCGTACTTATGTTCTTCAGAGAAATATTGAGACTCTGCACRTAATAAATGCACATAAACATTTTATATAGCTAGGGTTCAAAAATACCACCAAAGCAAAAACAGCAGCAGCAGCAGCCTGGAAAYCACAAGCGGACAGCCTCAGGAAGATAACTAGAAACAGACCAGCTTACCAAAAATGTTTATGTTCCTCAGAAGTCCAACTGAAAGAAGTCAACATTGGTCAGAGCAGCCCATTCCCCTCCATCAGAATAATTAATTTCCTTTGTTGCCAAATGTGCAGGACAAAGCAGATATTTGCGTTTGGATGAAACTTTATGGATGTACGTACTTTATGGATGAAATGTGTGTGATTCTGTCTTCCTGAATCTTGCATTCATGGTGACCTACAAACCTACTGAGCGTCAGACAGCCAGCAATCCAGTCTGCTTAGTCCAGGGGACTGTCTAACCTCAGAGACACGTAAATTCACCAGATCTTCTCCTCTTTCCTGTGACAGCTGCCTTGGTATTTAATCATGTCTGCACATATGTGCTCTGAATTGCACACGGCAGTGATGGTAAACGACCTTCCTCCTTGTGTTCCATCATGATCCAGATGTAAATGCAGATGGATGCCCAAAGTCTGCTTAGGATCCCCAAAAATACCTGAAGGACATGAATTATGGGCATTTCTATAACAAATCTCATCCGAAGAAGTAGTTGTTGTCCAGTTGTTTTGTAAAATGTTTCACCTATTATTATGCCTATTGGGGCATTTAGAATGGAAATCTGAGAGTGTAGAATTTAGTCTCAGTTCTGTCAAGATGGAATCTAAGATCTTTTTTCTGTGTATTTTCCAGCTGGCTGCAGGACCAAGCCAGAGAAAAGTCCTTCCCTTTACTGAGTGACTGCTCTATGCTGGCTCGTTTTATAAGGGGTAGGTGACACTTCCTCCACTGCACCTTCAGCTGCCTCTGCTCAGGAGAGGACTCAAATGCCCATTTCACTCTTCTACCCACTGAGGTCAAGTTGAATCCAAAGGAGCTCTAAGCAATGTGAAGGAGGAAGTGGAATAATGGCAAGGAGATAAGACATGTCTGAGTTAACAGGGTCAGAAAAGTATCCAGAACAGTGGATGAGCAAGTGACTGGGGAAATGCTACTTCTAGGTGTCAAACAGTGTTGCATAGGCTCCTTGCTAAGGATGATAATCAAAACCAAACAGTTAAAAATTAAAACTTCCACTTCAGAAAGACTGGCAAAAAGCAAGGGAGAAGGAAAGCTTAGGAGGGAGGCAGGGTTTTAAGCAGAGATGACTGAAACATGGGTCTCAGGGAATCCCAACAGCTAGGATACCCCCAGGGGTACAAAGAATAGCAAATTGAGTGTGAAGACCAAGTTCRTATGGCTTTTTGTTCCTGCTCATGGTATGCCTGTGGAAGAATTACGGTGGAGTTCGTCTGTAAGAAGTCAAATTGTTTAAATCATCAAGTGTTTTTTCCTCTATAGGCCATATTTCCTGAAAGGGGCAAGGAGCCCACAGTGCAGGGAGATGCCATAGCCTGGGACTATCTGGCTCACCTCTGAGAAGGGTGCTAGCACTCTAGATCTCTCTGTCTAGAGGGAGTGGGATAGTCCCAGATGACTTGTAAGCCCATGAGGGACTGTGCAGCTTGTCCTGGACACGCACTTGCTTGGGTGGAGACCTGAGATAATGGTTCATGTAGGGTAGTCTCTTGATTTAGGTGCTGAGAGAGGCTCTAATTTGTAGATGTTCTCCATGTGATAGGCTGCTGCTGGTCTGGGAGGACAAGAAAACTTTTTGTAYGTGTCTAATATAGCTGGCTTTGGCACATCAAACAGCTGGAAAAAAAATAAAAAAAAAGAAGGCCTATGGCTTAGCATCTCCTTAAAAAGAAGGAGATGATAACATCTTCATCTAGAGATCAAGTTGAAATGCCGGTTGCTGCATGTAAAGGAAAAGGAAAGGAAAGCCATCCTTTTACATCTCAAAGGTRCACACAAAAGTAAGGGAAGAGCACAGTTTGCTCTGAAGTCACAGTTCCAGATGACATTCTTAGTCCTGGATATGAAGTGGTGGAAGTCTGTGCTTTAGGATTAAAAAATCARGATTGCACCTTTTATGGCAACGTATGTTGGAAAAAAGAAATCGCTGCATGCTGTTCAATTCATTCTACCTTTTAATTGAATTAAAAAAAAAAAAAAAAGGAAATTATATTAAAAAAAACTTTTGTTAACAGAAATGTTATTCAGATTGAAAACATAGGAAGTAAGAAGCTTGGAAATGTCAAAACATTTGCTTCCCTGAAGCTGTAATCAACCCCTTGCAAGCRTGTCTTTTAGTTACATACAGCTTTCAGTTACATGACAATGTAATGTTTTTCCACAGAATTCAAGACACAAAATAACCTGCATAAGCAATTGATAACTTCTATAAAAAGARCTAGGGTTAAAAGCTCTGCATTTCAGCAAAACCAGCTGGTCAGTACCCAAAAAATCAATATTAATCTGCAAATAAAAAATCTTCAAGAAATCTTGGGGATTAAAAAAAAAGAACAGTTAAACAGAAAAATAAATATGTCCACGTACACTTGTTGCTGTTGTATGACTTTGCTAAATAAAACTGACAGTGTGATATTGCAGAAGTCACTAACAACTTACAGTGTATTCTTCCAGTGGAAAAAGCTATATATAAAGGAAAATGAAAACAGAAGAATTTAAGTTCATTTATATTTTTATGTAAACTATATAAACTATTCATAGTTTGCRTAACGAATGACTACAACCCCAGATGTTCCACTGAACTGTGAGCTATTTAAATCACCCTTAATGTTTTTCTTATTAGATAAGGCTCTTCTAAATTACCATAAAGCCGAGATTTTTCACAGTTTTTCACAGGATATTTATTGTGGGTTCAGTGGCCATATGTTGTGATTCCTTATTACTGGCTGTRGAAGTACTCTACCAGAAAGTAAGGTATATAAATACTATCCTAACATCATTTCTCCCTGTCGACAAGGCAAACATTGTGTCAGCCACTGTCATCAAGCAGCAAAAACTGCAGGGAGAGGMCAAATGTAGTTTGAGGCAGCCAATGCTGGATCTGCTCTATCAAAATTGTTGAAACCTTTTGCCCAGGCCTGTTTGATCCAAGAGCAGTTATTGGTGTATAATGACATATCAGGATGAAACTTAGGCAGACATACTTTTTTATTCCTGCTGCTACTGCTGCTCCTCCTCCTCTCTCTTCTCTGCCCTGCATCATCTCTTCTCCATTGAAAATAAACCAGGGTGAGACTGGGTCTGCAGGGCAAGACTGCTGGGACTGCACAGTCAAGCAGCTTTCTGCAGGCAGAGCATTGCTGCTGTATGATTTCAAAGGGAGGAAAGCATGGCTGTGCCTGGAAACAGTCTTGCAGCAGCCTATATTCTCTTTATAGAGCTGCAAAACTCACTTTTCCAAAGGGGAAAGCAAACTCTGTTTTCTACCAGTAAAATAGAGGTAACAGATCCCTTTAACGGGTCTGAAAAGATCTTTTCAAGAAGGACAAAGTGAATATGCAAAGACTCTCCTTAGGAAGGTGAAAAACTGCAAATCCCAAACACATTCTTTTTCAGAATTCTTTCCTCATAACATAATTTTCTTTCTGCTTTGTGTCCCTTGCCCAAATGATCCTTTTTCCTCAAACATGACATTTTCAGGAGATAGAAATCACATTTTCCAGTTAGCCTTTTTCCAGCCCTAGCTATAACTGCTTCTGGCTGAGGCTCTGGGGTCTTTTATCAGGTGATATCCTGGAGGCTTATGAAGTTTCTGTGCAGCCCAAGAAGAGCTCAGCTGTGCTAGAGGGCTGGAAAAAAAATGTCCAGCAATTTAATAATCTCGTCAGCTGACACCTTGGAGAAAGGGGAAAAAAAAAAGAGTGAGTGACAGACTGCTGTGAGAGTCCCTGGGTCAGGATCTCTGGTCTGACATGGTCCAGTGGCCTTTGCTGACCATCGTACTGCATCCCTGGCCTCACCACGGTGCCACCTTGATTTTAATCTGGCCTTTCAATACATTATCTCATTTGTAACAGAAATCAGGCTTCTGCTGGGGCTTGTGAATAGTTTTGGCTCAGTGGAAGACCAGCCGGGCGGCAGAATGAGTCCCRGATAGCAGTAGGTGTGTGTCACTGGGAGAAGAGGAGATGAGAATTGTCCAGGACCACCCTTGTTCAGTGGCAGTGAGCTTTGTAGAAAAACATGGTCTGCCCTATCTGACCACATCCTGAGTAAAAACAYTGAGAGTTCCAGCGCCAGCATAGCAAAGTTATCTGAGGCTGCCTAAGTTTTTTTTTTTTCTCTGTGAGAGGTTTGTATAAAGTAGGTCTTCAAATAAACCCTTGCATGGTCCTGATCCTGACCCTGACGAAGTATTTAGTTCCAATATGAAGGTCTGCAAAGTGGCTGCTAAGAGAAAGTTTGGGCAATAAAATAAATTGCCTTTGACAGGCTCTTTACCATGGCTGGGGGATCCTTTTGCAAGGACATAACCTATGGTTAGGATAAGTAAGGAGAGAGAAGGCAAATCCTCAGGGTTCAGCTGTAGTGAGGTTGCACAGAGGCTGCTAAGGGTTCTGTGAAGGTTGTTATAGGGAGGCTGCAAAAAGAATTTTCTCCTGAGAACTTCTTTGCTTAGAATATGGGTGGCCTTTGTGGTCTCATTTCCTTAGGGCTTTGATTTGTAGGAATTTGTATTTATTTCTATTAAAACATTTGCTGAGACTTATAACGTGCAGATCACAAGGTCACAAGGTCTTGATATGCGTAAACAAAATATAATTACAAACCCTTCTGTTGCAAATGCTCTTTAGTTGGAAATAAAGATTGAAAATAAACGTYCTGTAATGTTGTGGAATATAGACAGTATATTAAAGGGTTCCCACAGAATTTAAAATGAAGTTTGTAAATGTTAAGGAAAAATAAGAATTTAGTGTATGGAGGGGAGTAAGAGCTTCCTAATGACCTATGAGACAAGAATGACAGGGGTAAGAGTCCTTGATTATAATCTTGAAGAGAGTATGCAATTTAAAACAAAAGCCGTGACTTTATGGAAGTTACTACCAAATGCACACAACATCTTAATAGTGATTCAAGAATAAAAATCCCTCAGTTATTATAGGAAACCCAGCGGAAGGCTGATGGCTCAGAAAAAAAGCACCCATCCTACGCCAAAGTGGGATGCCAAATGCATAAGTAATAGGAATGGTGATTCCTGGCCACTGCTGTAAAATCCCCATGCCTAAAAATAGAAAAGGGGCTTGCCAAAAATTTAGATTTTCCTGGATTTTCAGAACTTCGAGTTTCGGATTCTCAGGAATTCAGATTTAGTGTTCTAACCTCAGCTAGACTGGTAGGTTTTTTCCCTGGATGTGTTGTACATCTGGCAAAGTGCAAAATTTTATTATAGATCTGGTATATTTTTGTGAGGAGGATAACCCTAGCCAGTAGCTCAAGAGATCAGTTAGCTCTTCCTTTTGCATTGAAATGTTCAATGTTCAGCCTATCCATCACCGGGGCTTCAAAAGCATTGGGGGATTTCCACAGCACAGCTGAGGTAGCAACTATCTGTATCATACTGTTATAGCAGTGCAATTCACCTTCTGCTAATGTGTCCCTGATTGAATCTCTCCCTGTCAACCTACTGCAATAATGGTGAAATGGGAACTATTTCTATCATTCCTAATTGATATTAGGATCTCTCTTGTGTCCTGCGTCTACAAGTCATAGCCTCCTTTTTGAATGGGAGGATCTTCTACCTTCTCTCATCCTCCACTTCAAAAAAGGGTAGAAATGGAAAGGACTAACTTGGATTGGCTAAACATGGAGATAACCACTGGCTCACGTGGAAGCCTCTCCCTACAGGGAGGTGACCACTTGGCTGACAAACTAGCACCTCCAATGCTGATGAGCTATGGGCAAAAGATTTGGGTGATGTAATGGTGCTCGTGAGGGTGTCACATCGTGAGAAAYGGAAAGAAGGTTTTTAGTAGTCTATTAGGACAACTGGAAGACAAAATTCTCAGACAGCATACGTGTATTTGCCCCTTCTGCAGGGGGAGAGAGGAACATTAGGGCAAGGGCAGAGGAAGACCCCAGGGCAATTGGCCTAACTCAAGARCAGTTGAGAAGTCAAGGTAGGGACAAAGGAGCATACAAGATCTGATTAAAATTGAATGTTTTCTCTGAACTGTGGTCCTGATGTTCAAGACGTTAATTCAGCTCTTCTAATACCTCTGAAATGTGTCTTGTGTTGCTTGTAGTTACCTAGAGGGCTGTGAGAATGTGGTGTGACTTCTACACTTGGACTCCAAATGACAGACTAAGATCAGAAAATATTTGTTCTCACTTACCTTTTAAGCAATAGAGTAGTGAGTTTCATTCATAAAAGTGGAGGCCTCTGGCCATCACTCTCCTTCACTGTGGATGCTGTGTTATATTCTGGTCTCTGGTCTGAGGCTGTGACAAAGAAAGACTCTGGTTTTCTGTTTCAGACCACCTGTGAATCTGGTTTAATGTTTTTAAAGAGGTGACAGCCAGCACGAAGCACTGCTCATCAGGTCTAGCCTGTACCTAGATGAAAGGAACTCTGCTTCTCCAGCACTTACTCAGCACTTTGTTTTCAGCAATCCCAACCAAATCTCTAGTGCAATAAATAATTTCAAAACCTCTCCTTTGTCTTTACATCTGAGAAAAAGTCACAAACAGTACACATATATGCTCCTTCTGCTTGCTGAATAATTTTCCCATACACTGAACAATGTATTTTGAGGGCCAAATGGATCAAGTACTGCTTGTTTTTTTCTCCAGTGGGTCTAACTGACATAAGTTCTTCCTTTACATATGGCAGCTGATTGACGCATATCTAACTTTAACAGGAATAGGCTAGCTGCTATGCTGAAAATAAAAAGAAAGACACAATAAACATGTTTATCAGCACTAAAGATTAGAAACCATTCACTGTTCTTCATGGTATTTAGCCTTTACCACGTCAAGCACTACTGATTTTGAATAGGGCAAAAAATTTTTACTCGCACAGTAGGCTCTCTGAGCTCCTCTATCTTGATTCTACTGCAATGAGCACTGAAATAATGACCTGTAATATGTTCGTCACAGAGCAAAGACAAGTGTAGATATTCAGGAAGACGTATCTGGTATGGAAATGAATTATTTACATAGTGTAACCTTGTAGATCTGGATAATAATTCTGTGTCATCAGATGCTATTTCACCCACTTTTCTGTTCTCTGCCAAAATGATGAATCCCTGAAATTAAATCACTATTTTTAAATTCTAGCTTTGATCTATTTGAAAATGCATGTCTTTTAATGCAATAA
Organism: Nothoprocta perdicaria; assembly: GCF_003342845.1. Classification (NCBI taxonomy): domain Eukaryota; kingdom Metazoa; phylum Chordata; class Aves; order Tinamiformes; family Tinamidae; genus Nothoprocta; species Nothoprocta perdicaria. The sequence continues at coordinate 1,151,870 of NW_020454761.1, forward strand.
ATTCAAAAAAATGACCTTGTCTGCACAATTTGATCCCTGTATTATCCTTGATTTAAGCAGGTATCCCTGCTTTTAATGTTCTTAACATTACTTCTGAGGTTGTGTAGGTATGGCAACTAATCATAAGAAAGAATACTATTTTTTTCTGGATTGTAATTCCAATTTTTAAATTCCTTATAAAACTTCTCAAAGAACAACTTTTCTTACCATATGTTCCCAGCAAAACCCAAATCTAGTGATTCTGGCTACTATTCACCTTTTCAGCACCACAGCATAAACCTGTAACTTAGAAATTCTGCTTAATGTGTAGACAACTAAATTGCTCTTACAGAATACCTTATTAATACTAGTGATGGCAAAAATTATCTTTCTTGTTAAAGAAGTAACTCTCCAAATTGATATTGATATTGAATAGAACAGCAATAAAATATAATTTGTGAGTGTTTAGAGTGTTCTCTAACCAAATAAAAAGAAGACTGAGCTTACAGAGCTGGGCTGCTGAATGTTAAATTCCAAAATCCTAAGTGCAATTTGTTTGTGTTTTCATTTGTTTTTATGGTAATCCAGGCTTGAGCCTCATCTTCATTCTCATAGGCTTGTCCTATATCTGATGYTCACAGCTGCTCATGTGCATTCTCTTGTGTGTGCTATTGTTATTTAGGCCTATTGAACATATGTGATGAGGGAAAAGAGCACAGAATATTTTTATGTGTGTGTTTGAGTCACATGCTATGTGTGTGTGTGCTTGTTTTCATGAGCTGCATGCAGAGCATGCATGCAATTTAACAAAATGCATATCCATCCTTTGCTTTATTCTTCCTTAGAAAAGAGGTTTGGGCATGTTCTGTTTAGAGTAGGCTCATCTGGCATTAATTTCTGCAGCTAATGCTCTTCAATGTCTTATTTAAATTCATGCCAATTGCTGTGTATTTGAAGCCAAGGGTTTCTCTTACATAATAGCACACAGTGCAGCCCCACAACATGCCTCCCCAATGCTTTTCCTCCCTAGGCACCCTGAGCCAGCCATGCCTCTTCCCAGCGGGAACAACCGCAAGTTTTCCTTCCATTCCCACTTGCTTTCATGTATTGTGAGAGGAGATCTAGAGTGAGAGAAGCAGGGTCAAAATGAAAGTACAATATACAGGCCTGGATGAAGCCAGAGAGGTTAAGGCAGCAYCAAGCACCTTCACTTTAGAAATCTCCTGCTTCTGTTCTGTATCTGCCAGATTCCCCCTTTTCCCTGRGGGGTATCTGTGGCAGCAGAGTGGCATCAAAGGGCTGCTTTTAAATAAAAGCTTAAATTGTGCTTAAAGTGTGTTTCAGTGTAAATTTTATTCCTGGTAGAAGGAGCTGCAAGTGCAGAAAARGAAAGGGTACAATTGCATTTTTATCTTTAAACATTCTTTGTGATGGTTAAACCACTATTTAAATGACTTTGAACTGTTTTTCTGTTGGTTTCCAAACTTATCCCAAAGCAAATTCTTTTTCTAAGGGTCATCAAGGAAGGCTAAATACAAGTTTTATTCTGCCTTTAGGTCTATTCTACTGTGAGAGAAGAACCGATCTATTTTCAAATTGATAGATCTAGCAAATAGGTGGATTTTATACCAGCAGTATTTGAACTTTACACAATTACCTGCCTTAAATTTTAGGGGATGTTTTTCCTCCTGAAATATATGCTATGATATATTCCTCTCATATGCCTTGTCCCACAGCACAGTGGGATACATTCACTAGTACATTTTTAAATGCAATCTACCAGACAACAGTTGTTTTCTATTAATGTTCTTAGCTCAAATAATAGAAATACTTTAAATTGGGAATGCCAWGTATCCCTTTAAAAGCCAAGCACAAAATATCCTCTGACCCTGTCTGCTCATTTCAGTGAAATAAAATGGAAGCATTGTGATGATTAGATACTGCAGGGCACCTTCCAGAAATGCTACTGTTACTGCAGAACATAATGAGGCATTTTATTTCCAGGAATTGCACAAATTAAAAGGAAACATAAGTCACCCAGGTGTGCTACATGACTCTGGTAATATAACATAATGCTTGACGGTAGCTGAGGCAGAACTGCTCATTTACTGTAATACGTTTTTTTAATTGCCTTTATTCAAGCTGTGTTCCTCCTGTTAGTTTAAGACAGCGGAAAAAAGAAGTGTAATTTTGCTTTTCCAAAATTTTAGGTCCTCATTATGACTCACTACCTTAACGACAAGTGTAGGATTATATGCTCTTTCAGGCAAAGCCACTTGAATTCAAAGAATTTTTGAAGGTTTTGTGGACAGCATTAGTGTCATAGGATCTTTCAAACGGATGAAAGGCCGAGAATGGCATCCAACTCAAGGAATAGAGATTTTTTGCCTTATATTTGGAAATGGGAAGCTCCTAACAGCAAGGAAAATAATTTTAAATACTATCGTACTAATATTCTGTCCAGGGTAAGTCTTTCTGGAGTAAGAACGCCTACAGCCCTTTGGTATCTATGAATTTCTGATAGTAGCTCTTTGTATGCCCCAACMTCTGGCTCCCTCCTTTAGAGATGTCATGGATGCTGGAGATTTGGCTCAATCCCAGTATGAAGTTTTCTGTCAAATCAAAGATCGAATAGGTATTGTGCTTCCTACTTTACTAAATGATTGCTGAGATTATCCTCTGTCACTCACTATGCTTATTATGACTGTATCCCCAAAAAGCTATTTTGTTGTAGAAAAGAGAGATTGCAAATGAAAAGACAATTGCAACAGAAATGACATTTCATCTCAAGAAGATAAAAGGAGTTGCCTGTGGCTAGGTCTGGTTTGTGCTACTTTTCCTACCCTTCCYTATTGATTTTTGAGCTTCATGTCTTCCCTTGGCCTAGAATGGAGAGTGGAGGAGGAGTGAAGGGAATGTGAATTCRGTGAGATTGTAGTCAGAGAGAAAGAAGAGACATAGTGTGAGAGGGAGAAGAAGATGAGTCCTTGTTGGGAGAAGATGATGTGTGGAGAGAATTGGTTGCCAGTGGGAAATGAGAAAGTTGGATTAAAGGTTGAATGGAAGGAATACTGGAAGATCAATGCAAGACATGAAGGRCTTGCTCATGCTGTGGACATATGAGCATGTCCTATCCTACTGAAGTAATGTCATGGATAATCTTTTCTTGTCAGTTTAGGTTAACCATAAAGTTTGGAATCAATGGATATGGGATTCCAGCAAAACTAGTTAGGTCTCCATCCCAGGCTAAGAGAAAAGTATTTCCTCCTGTGGTTGCTTTATCAGGCACACACTGCCCATAAGCCTGAAGAATACTTTGCCCTTGTGAAAGCTCTGATTCAACAGGCAAAGCAAGGGAATTTATATGAAGGAAAGAGTGACAAAAAAATCATGAATGCAGTAATAGGATATGATCTGGATAAAGCTAAATATACTCAGCCATTGGGCAACACTTCATTCAACTCTACCCTGAGCTGCTCATGCACAAAAAAACACACAGCAAAGTCTCCTTATGCCTCAGGGCAGCATGATCAGCAAATTGTCACCGACCTTGTGAAAGGTGCTGGCTTCACTCCTCTGGAGGGGACTACTCAAGCCCAGGCTGCTGAAGAGAGCAGAGGAAGAGCATCTTCTGTTCTATCATTTCACTCTCTGCTAACAAAGTATCTCCTATTGAGGAGTACTTTCTGTGCTGTGGAATAACTAGCATGGAGCATATTGGAGGCATTTTGTCTTAGTAACAARGGAGTTCCCTCAGCCTACTGCTGCCCCTTCCTTTCTGAAGTTCAACCACTTGCTAAAAGCTTCTATCTGGCAGAGTTAGGGTAACTTAGCTGTGCCATTGTTGGGGATTCTGAGAATGAAAGGCTGCTGAGAGACGTTTTTCTGTTGAAAACATGCTGACATTAGGGAACCCAAATGTTTTCTGCCAACTTGTCTTGCTTAAGGGCCCCCTGGAATGTCMAGCTTCCGAGGCTGATGCATTCCTGGCCTCTCTCCATTGATGGCTCCATAGGTACTTGCCTCACAACCTTGTCTGGCTCTCCTGCAGCTGGCAGCCTGGATGATTAAGATTCTGAACACATTTACTTCCATTTTCCTGAAAACACTTTTTAAATTCTCATTTTGCAAATACAGTTGAATTTTTTTCCACCACAAGAGGATTTCCCATTATTCTATCTACATGAAAATTCTTCTTTCAGAATGGGGCGTCTCTTGCTGAGTGAAGCTTCTACAGTTTCTCTCCCGCTCTGGCACATCAGGCATCAGGGGATCTGTGTGTCTGGTCTTGGCCCAGGCCTCCCTGCTGATACACAAAACTGTGGAGCTGGAGCAAGGGTGTTCAGTGCCCAAGTTCTGACAAGTCTACAGTTACAGTTAAAATATGACTTTTTTTTGAGGAATGGCACCCTTTTATTCAACATATATTTGATTTGACCTGCCAACTTACTCATTGCAGGTTAGCACAAAGTCAACACACGGCAGTCTTAGGTTACTCTACTATAGCAAGGTCTGTACCAGCTTCAAGAATATATTCTGGGAAAAAATGGAGACAGCATAAAGACTTGAGAAGTGTTAGCCTGAAACATATAAGYTGCTATTTCTGGACCTTTCCTTTTGCTCCAAGAAATTGTTACTAATTGCTACTATTCAAAAACACACTCCTGAAAAAAAGGGGACTGCAAGATSTTTCCTATTCGATGATCTAAATCAGCTTTGAATATGTTCAAGTCAGACTTCTTGAACTGACARACAGAGACAAGTTTAAATTTAGGAAATGAATAATTTATTGTAATGAAACTGCCTTAAAAACAAACATGTTCATTCCAAAAACACTGTTATCAATTTTTCAGTCTTTATTGTCAGTGTGTATAGCAGTTATAGCCTGAGTTGGGTCCCCATTGTATCTCATGCAATAAAATATAAGATCAAGGGAGTCCTTGCACAAAGAGTTTGGATTATAARTTTAAAATGCCACAAGAGATAAAGAAAAGAAGCAGGAGGTTTAGTGGAAACAGTGACAATSTCATTCATTTTGGCCATCAGCACTGCACCAAGATCCTATCTTGAATACTTACTCAACAGCTCAGGAAAGAAAGGAAGGAGGAAAGATCTGAAGGACTAATTTGAAAGAGAGCTATGAAGGAAAGCTATGTTTGTTAAACTAGGGGGACAGCATTTACRTCATGTTCAATATCTTACATTGTCTCATTGTTTCACATCTAGCTCTAAGCTTGATACACCAGCAATCATTCAAACCCTGCTCTGAATTGTTAAAACAGTTCCTGACGTGGTTTTGGCTCATGCCAGTTCCTCTCTGGCACTTCCTGAGCGCAGTTCAGGAGCCAGTCCAGGCCAGGAACTATATTCAACAGACACTGTGGAGAAGCTCATGGTGTTTTTGGAGGCTGAGTTTAATGGTATGGACACAGTTGGTTCCTGGAACAATGAATGGTCTTGGGAAGATTAAATAGTTATAGTGTGTATTTTCAAATCACAGCTTGCACTGGCTCCACTTACATTTGGAAATGTATCAGTGTGCTCTGTATAAGACCTCAGGCTGTCAAGGAAGGGACTCGTCTTGTGGCTCACTGCCTGAGAAACTTTGGTATAAACGATTCATATTGCATCACATTGATGGTCTGTGGATGAAAAAGGGGTAGAATTCAGCTCTCTAGTCTCCTCAGCATAAGTTATTTCTCTTTTTCCCTTATTATCTCCTGCTTTATTCATTTCAGAGCAAATGCAAAAATGATCTCAAGTGGTCWAATGTTTTTTCTGTTCTCTTTGAAACCCTTGGCTGATGATTCTCATGTGTGAAGCATGCGAATAAGCTGGGGAGCATAAGCCTTCTGTTTTACCCTTCTCTAATCACTACCAGTTCATTTTTGCCTGCTTTAATGCCTTAATCTATAGACTCAGCCACTACTTGCTTATTCTTTTGGTAATACATTTCTTATTTTCCTTTGTGTATGTTGGCCTGCTACAAAAGAGGCTTCTTGCACAGCAACTTTCTTGTGAACTGGAATGAATTGTTCAGGGATTACAACATTTCCTGGAAGGTAAGACTTGTGGATTTTAAAGTGCTTTTGAAGTTTGGTAACCWTTTGGTAGGTGCTGAGTATTTTTTCCAAAACACGGACAGTCCTGACACTACTGYACACATTCAGCAAAGTTTGTCTATTAAGGACAGAAAGACTGAGTTCACACAGGCACATTCTATGTAGAATCATAGAACCACAGAAAATTCTTGATTGGATGGAATCTCTGGGACTCATTTAGACCAACTTTGTACTCAGAGATGGCCTAACTTCATAAGCTAGGTCAAGATGCTCAGGGCCTCATCCAGGTGAGTTCCTTGGATCTCTAAGAATGAAGATCCTCCTATTACTACTCTGAGACCCTCTYCCAATGTTTCTCCACTCTTATAGTACCCGTTGTAGTATCCTTTTCTGAAAAGCGTGACTCTCTTCTGCCTTCTCACCTCCGGGAAATGTCTGGCACGATCTCTGTGATGCCTAACATGCTAAGTAGAAGATCTTAGCCCTCTTTTATTTTTTCCAACTAAAAGAATACAAATCCTTTAGCGTCTTGTGATGTATGCTTTAGACCCCTAATGATTTTATCTTCCCTACACAGGACTCTCTCTGGTTTGCCTTGTAAGAAGGGGCCCAAAACTATGCAGAATATACCAGATAAGGCCTCATATGTTGTAATCAGAGGGAGACAACCATTGCCTCTGACCATTTTCTGCCTTTGTAAGTTATCTTCTTGCTCTGTGTTTGGTGTGATAACAATCTGCCTACTCATGCTTAATAAGTTCYCCATTATGACCCTTTAAATCTTTTTTTTTTTTAGCAGAGTTGCTATCCAGCCAATCAGTTCTCAGACTCTACTGTTGTGTAAGGTTATTCCATACAGGTGCAGGACTTTCTGTTTGCCTTTGTTCACCTTTGTGAGGTTCCTGTCAGCCCATTTCTCCAGATTGCTGGRACTCCTCTGAATGGCCTTGGCCTCCAATAGCAACAGCCTTCCCCCAGTTTGATGGGATCTATGAGATTGCTAGGGTGCCTTTCCTCACATCACCCAGATTATTAATGAAAGTATTAACCTGATAAACACTCCCATAGTTGGCCACCTGCTGTGCTTCAAAACATTGACTACAGCCCTTTGAGCCCAATGGTCCAGTCAGTTTTCCCACTTACCTTGTTACCCACCTATCTTGTTCAAATATCCTCAGCTTGTCTATGAGGATATTATGGAAGACTGTGTTAATCTTTCTGAAATCAAGGGAAATAGTATTCATGGTTTTCATCTCATTCAAAGCCAGTTTTTAATCACAGGAGGCAATGAGCTTGGACAAACACAATTTGCCTTTCATAATTCTGTGCTGACTATTCTATATCATTTATTATCCTTCATGCACCTGGATCCGACTTCCACAAAAAAAAAAAAAAAAAAAAAAGGAAGCCTTAGAAGTAACAAGAGTTCCATCCCAGATGCTGAGGCAGAGATTTTATTATGGGAAAAAGTTAAAATTTGGTTAAATACAACGTTTACACTAGAGAAAAAAATAAAGCTGGGTGCTTCTTTATAACCTTAATGTTGAATGCAAAGGGTTAACAAGTAGGGTTTGTTAATTTCTTATTAGCGTTATCCCAGCTTCAGGCTTTCAGGCTTGAAATTACATATGTGATACTGTCACATATGTAATTTGCTGGGTAGCACTGGTTATTGGGGAGATGGCATAAAAATTCCTAGCAATCTTTCCTGCCCACAACAGTTTTCCAGACGACAGAACATACTGCTGCCCGTGCATGTTAAATCTTTGGATGAGCTAATATGAAATACTTCTACTGTTCTAATTTCCTCTTGTGTGTATTTTTTCCTGGCTTAGAGTCAGTGACCTAATTCTGTTCTTTATCCGGAGGTTTTTGGCTTTTTCCAAGTTATCCACATCATATTCTTCCTTATTTTGGAACTTTTGCTTTTTATTTGCATTTTGTTTCAGCATTCTGAGATGATTGCATTGACTGCCCTATTGCTCTTCTGTTCCCAATACTGAGTACGTAGAAAAGAGAAAGCAGGGAAGATAACATCCACAGCATAGGCTGTCTTGTGAATATTGCCCAAAGCCTTTTACATGAAGATCCTCTCTTAGAGTTTATGCTGGAATCTAATTAAAAAGTAGCATCTTGAAGAGAGTAAGTTTGCTCTCCCAGTGTATTGGATGGGGAACTAATCAGTATCTCTGCCTGTTTACTTGCCTATTCAAAGTTCATAAAGACTACCTTTAACTAAACAAAATACATGAACTAAAGGCTGCCTAGTTTTCATAATTGTGAAATCTTCAAACTAGTGCATGCATGTTTCCCAACCTTGTCTGAGGCATGCTTGGGCCAGTTCAAAGGCATGCAGAGAGCGGACCCAGCAGTTTCTCTGGCTTTGATTCTGATTCAAATCCACTTTTTTTACTCTTGTATGTATAGGAGGTTGACAAAAGCCTACCTTTGCTGTTGTTTTTTTTTTTTTTTTTTTTTTTTAAGCTCCACTTCTTTTTATTGTGTGTTTCCCAACAATTATTATGCTGTGACTCCTTGGGGCTGCCATGATAAATATCTACATTCACACCCAAACTTTTTCTTATATGGCAAGGAGCTTTGACACATTTGCAAAATGATCTCCATGGCACCATTCATGAGCTTAGTATTTTCACCATCACACAGACCCCTAGAAGCAGTCTTGCTGACTCGACAAGCGTCTGTATAAACACTGCAGTCACTGTTTTCCTGGATGAGAGAGAATTCAGTTAATGAATCTAACTGATATTGCATGGCTGTAAACCTTTATTCAGTCTTCCTCATACTCCTGGTCACTATGATCTTAGGCTCAGAGTTTGCTGCTCAGGTGTATATTTGTACACATTTTAAAATGAGCAGAAAATTGTAGTTATATTACCAAGACAGCAGTGAAAAACTACTTCTCCATTAGTCCTTTATTTCAGGAACTCTGAAGGAGAGGGTGGCAGAAAAGTTCCTGTTTCCTAGGCACTCTCTTCAGACCATTGCACTCTGCCCTTACCTGCTGATTTTCCAAGAAACTAGAGGACAAGGGATTTTTTAATAAATAAAAAAAAATCATRCACACATGCAGCTTTCTGGTTTTGCTTTGCTTCTGAATGGTGAAATGACTCAGAATATGTATAAAAAGCCTTCTCACATTACCTAACAAACCAAAAGCAACCAAGCTGCTAGCTTGTAGCAAAGAAAAAGCAAGACTCGAGATGAGAAAGCGCTATATTTTGCTGCCTCTGTCATAAAACCCCCTTTTTTTTTCTTTCAATTGAACTCTTGAAAAAAAATGTGTAGTTTTACTTCAAGACATTTTGGTTCATATCACAATATTAATTTTATTAAGCAATAAGACCAGACAGGGCTTGAATTATTGCGCAGTAATTTATGCTTAGGTGCATTCTCAGGCATGAGCCTGAAGGCTGAGTGTTAAGAAGGCTTAGAGGGTTTTACATGAATTGGGCCTATTTTTGTCAAAAAAAAAAAAAAAAA
>NW_020454761.1:1162501-1189769 GCF_003342845.1 Nothoprocta perdicaria
AAAAAAAAAGAAAAAAAAAGCAAAAAAAAGCCTGGAGATAACATCAAGCAGCAAGAAAAAAAATAAAACACAGGGTTTGGAAGTAGAAGGATGATGGTCCTTTCTGAAATTTCAGATGTTTGTCCTTATCTTGAGGAGTGACGGCAATCTCAGCACATTTGTGTGAATGTGCACACCACACAGGCCCCAGAACCRCCATGGAAATCATGCAGCAATGACAGTCACACAACAGTACTGGCATGAATGGAGAATAAGGTGTTTCTTTGAAGTGCTAAACATATCAGAATCTCATCCTAACAAAATACCTTTGACCAAAGCACTTTTAAAATTCTTGTCAAGTAGAGATTGTCTTTTGCTTTCTGATTCTGAAGAAAAAGAATCTAGAAACAAAGTAAGCATTCCCCAAACAGTGTACATTTGTCAAATGCCCATCCAAAGTTAATGAGAAGAACCTACAATTCTTAACAAAGCCTAGAATCTACACAAATGTTCCTGAAATCATCAATTTAAACTAGTGACCAGCACATATGGTGAACTTACCTAGTACAGTTTTCCCTCTAAAATCAATGCATTTGAAACCTTAAAAATTCTGTTCACATCAGAGAAAGAATTCTATTCACTTTTAGCACTTTTCTGAATGTCTTCATTTCAGCTGAGTGCCCAACAGTGTAGGCTATTGAGATCCACCTATAGCTATCCGGTTTGAGTCAGGAATGCAAACCTGAACTCTACATTTTTTTTCCTGATGAAAATCTCATCCAAACTAACAAGTTTATATGAACAGATCACTTTTGAAGAACTAGATATTTTTCATAAAATGTRATTTTAAAAAGTTCTTAGCAAGCCCTGACCTTGGTCCATAAGAAGAATAGCTATAAGTAATTATGACYAGCATTTTCTGAAAGGGCTTGTGAGACTACCAGAAGTTATCAAATCAGCAAAGACTTCCTGCCTTGGAGGGAAGCAAACCCAATCCCTCCTTTGCCAGATCTGCATGGTAAAAGACGGAGGACCACCTTTCCCTTCCCCTCATAATGACTACATCCAGCCCTCGTGCAAAGCAAAAAGCTGAGCAGCATGACTGCTCATATGATTTACTCTGCCTCCTTAAATCCCAGATGATCTTTGAGCTGAACATGTAACAGAAGATCGCACCTCAGAGCAAATAAAAGAAGGCCCTCTCAAAGTGAATGCATATTCTTTTAAATTATCCAAAGCCCTCACTGCAAAACTGTATCCATGGCATGTATATGCTATTGACTTTGTGTTGTCAATAATGAAAAGAACAGGGTTGCTTTTTTTTTTTTTTTAATTTCAGATTGAATTTTTACAGTTCAGATTTTTCATGAATTACATGATAGAGATGTGACAAATTAATTGTATCATCTTTTTCTTAGGAATTTTTATTAAGGCATGTGATACTTGCTCAGCTCATTAGGAAGTAATGGTGTGAGATCRCTCAAATAATTGTATTAGTGCTACAGTCTTGCTTTTGGGATTTCAAGTTCCGTTCAATCATGGCCTCTCTCTTTCTCTCTCTGTATTTTTAAAACACTTTCCTTCATGTTCCCATTTGTGCTTTTCCTATCTTTATTCTTTTCCTTTGTAYAAATGTGATATACTGTGTTCACTGAACTGCTTCAACAGACACTAACTTCTGTTGCATTATCTATATGGCAACTTCAAGAGTTACTCCCTAGTGCTTTGATAACATGACTAASAGTTTGGGTCACTTCAGGACATAATTTCAGAGCTGATGTCAGTCACTAGTGGCCATAAACTCATTGATCTATTTATCATTGCTGTCAATTGCAGTGAATAAATCACTATCTCATTTCTGAGACAATACAGCAACACTGAAGAAAAGGGATGCAGATGGCACTGCATAGTGATCCTCATTTTCTTACTGTTACCTTTGTTAAGGCTTAAAAGTGTTTCTTTACCTATGCCTTTCCATGGAGGTTTTAGATAGATTTTTAGATAGATATTCTATATCTACATCTATCTATCTCTATGAAGTCCAGAAAGTGAGCTACATTGGGTATAGGGGATTCTGGATTTTGTTCCTAGGTTTGCATGGGCCTCTGGAATGAACATGAGGCACATCTAAAAATACCTCTTCCTGCTTTCTGGAAATGTTTGATGTCTGTATTTAAAAAGTGCTACTGGAGAGCTAAGCATTATCTTTTTATAAGAATTAGTGCTTTTTATATGTGGAAATGTTTAAAGTGTMACTGAAATTTCACCTGTCCTTCCCCCAGAATAAACATAGAAAAAGGGGAAAGGAACAAAGCTATGGTTTCATGAAGGTTGATCTGGAAATGAGCAAAAATTTATGTCTCCCAATTTCATATATGTATCCTTGGTCTGTCATGCCAAATCCCTGCTAATGCAAACTCGTTGCCTTGGGATGTTTTCAGGTGCTACAGTCACAGTGTCTTGGACAAGACTCAAGACTTTTTATTATTATTTTTAATTTATTTTAGGATGCTGGAGAAGAATTTAAAAAAAAAAAAAAGAGGAAAAATGTTTTTAATAATCAATTTGTAACAATTTTAAACTATAGAAGATGTGGGTTCCAAAAACCTTAAAGGGACCTCCTTTAAATGTTCATTGTTTCACAGCAGACTCTAATCTCAGTTTCATTGATTGACAATGTTATAATGCCTAGTAAAGAGTAGAATGGATGAGTCAATCAGAAGTTAAGAACCAAGAAAAGGTCAAAATGGTGGAGTACTTCACTATATTTTTTGAAAGATGTTAGGTATTAAATGTCAGATGCAATCTTTGTCGTGAAAATGAAGTAACAAGCCACTAGTGTAACCCCACTCCTTTGAATGATAATTTTGTCACTTTTCTAATACTCTTTTACCATTAAATTGAAGGAGAATGCTGCCCATCTTGTAGTGTATTTAGATAGTGGAATATATTCAGGAAACGGAAGGAAAACATGAAATGAGGGAAACAAAAACTCTCCTGTTAGATATGTGTTTCTCAAACTTGCCTTCATACAAATCAGTATCTACAAGCCAGATACTAAGAGTTCGATACATATTGGTTGCACTACTATTATTATTACTAGTATTGGTAGTGCTATTACTATTATTATTATCACTAAGAAGCTTTGTACTTTGGGTTTTCATACATGACTAAGCCCTGTCTATCCAGCAGTTGTAGTGGGCTTGATGGCACTTGTCTTAGTATGGCCAAGACATTTCTATTCATGAAATGAGATAAAGGAAACTTCTACAGAAAGAAAGGTGTTTAATAGCCTTTACAAGACAAATGACTTCTTAGTCCAGATATATACTCATTTTATAGGTCTCTGCTATGTCTTTTGTCATATGTCTCTATACCAGCATAGTGTTCTCTTGGAGATTTTAATGAGTAAATCTTGCATTGCCTATGAAAGATTCAGCTTGATTATACATTCAGTGCCCAGGTCAATCTTAGTAACTGGCAGTCCTTCATACTCCAGAAACAGCTTATCTGGCTTTAGGCAGCWGTAGACTCTCCTTTTCAAATATCCCAGTGAAAAATTTCCTTGTCTCAGAGGGGCACTTTTGGAGGAATATGTAGTAAGAGCACCTCTCTGTCATCCTTTCCTTGTAATCACCATGTTAGTATTGTAGCAGGTGTGCTCACTGGCAAGGACACCAGGGAAAATAGGCTGAAAAGCTTTGTCTAGGAAAGCCAGGTTTGTCAAAGCTCTATGAAATTTATTTTATATATGCACAGAGGTAAAACAGAAAGTACAGGCTGAATGCAAGTGGATGCCCTTATCAATTACTGAGCTTGAGTTATATTCTCAAGCTATTAACATTCTTACCCATCCTTCCCACAAATAATTCACTTTCATTTGGAATGGAAACAGCAAAAAATATAGAAGTTTTCACCATGATGCTATTGCTGGATTTCACACGCTGGCACTCACCTCAGCCTAGGTACACCACCACAGCCTGGGAAGTAACCCTAGTGTGGGCATGGGGCATAGGAGTACCTGTGGCCAGGAATGACGTGCCTAAAATGAAGCAGATGTGGCAAATATTTGGTGCTGAGGTTATGGGGTGTCCATTCCCTTCTTCTCTGGGCTCTYGGATGCTTGAGTCTGTTTCACAAAATAGCAAAGGTCTAACTTAACCTTTTATGTGCCATGTGTAAAACCCAGCTACAGAAAGGCAAGCAAAGACAAGATTAGCCCTAACAAGAACAACCTACAGATGGTATCATGTAAGAAAAAAGAATAAGAAATTAAAGGTCTAAATTATGAAAATAATGAAACTGTAACCTATTCTACATATTGCCTTTTTATAACRTTTCATCAAAAGACTGAAAATAATTGATTGGAAAGAAGTGGAATCTATGCGATAAGATTTATTCTCTACCCATCCTCACTCCATTGAGCTTTCCCTTACACAGAATCACYGAATGGTTGAAGCTGGAAGGGAACAATAGAGACTATCTAGTCTAACTCCCCTGCTCAAGMAGGGACACCCAAAGCATGTGGCACGGGGTTGCATCCAGGTGGGCTTTGAAGATATCCAAAGAAGGAGACTCCACTTCCATCCTTTCATTTCACCTTTCCTTCTCTCTACCTCTTAACAGTTCTTAAAAAATAGATGGTTTTACCTTCACCACCTGTGAAATCTAGTATCTCCCTTCCCTGCAACTCTCTTTTCTTCTTTCTCCTTCATTGTCTTGTCTTTAATGGGAAAATGGATTAGCAGCCTAAGAGTGTACCTTTTGTCACTTGCTAGGTAGATAAAAGTATTATCTTGAATAGCTCAGCACTGGTGAAAGGTTGCTGGACACACAGGTGTCAGATAAGACTACCTGCTGGAATTGTGTTTCCACAGTGGTGAGCTTGGAGCTTCATGTCAACATGATAGAAATAAATTATGTTTTCTCTCTTTATTGGGCTTTTCTCTCCTTGACTGTCTTACAATGTAAGGAGCTACAATAACAGCACCTCAGCTCCTTCGTTCCCTTCAAAATGGAAACCAATGATATCTTTCATATCACCTGAAAGACAGGGTGCAGAGAAGGGGGCTTTGCAGGACCTGCCTGTTGCAGATTGCTCTTGCCCATGTGCTCCGGCCTTGCGCCGCTGCAGCAGGGATGTGCTGCACCACAAGTGCCGTGTGTCACCATACGGCAGCCGCTTCGAATTCCAGCAATGACTTTATTATTGCTAAGAATTCTCTAYTGCAGCAAAAGTATTTCTTTAATGAGAACCAGATTTGGGTCATAAACCTTTAAACCTATCAAGCTTTATGTTAGTTAATGTTTACCTTATTGTATTTTTTTTTATTATTATTTTTTCTCTCTCTCCCTGCGGTAAAAAGGCCTTGCTGTAAAGGGGGCACAGGGTAGCAAATAAAGCAAAGGAAATCAGGAAATACTATGAACTGCATGTGACTTGCAGCTGCAGGGCTCCTCACAATAAAGAGTCCTGCCTCAACAAAGTGGCTTATGTGCTTTAACAAATATCAGCTGTTTGGTTGGGGGGTAATGAACAAACTAGAGCCAGAGTGACAACTGCTTCRAGTAATTATGAAGACAGCTTGCAAACTATGGTCCCACTTGTTTCCGAGGCTAAATGACGACAGTCAGGCTGCTGTTGCTGCCAGCTTTATTTCTGAGCACTTTTATTTCCATATTTCAAAGGTCAATGTGTGGTGGTGATGGCAGCCAAAGAAAGCCTGTGTGCATGGTATGTGTGTGCCTGTGTGTCTGTGAGGGAGAGAGACCATGAAAGAAAAGCACTATTTTCAGTTTTAGCAACAACTGCTGTATTAATAATAAACTCTTAACGAAGTGTTTATAATATGCTAAAACCTAAAACCCAGGTGCAATTGGGGTTGCTTTGCTCCAGACATTATTTCTATGTATAATGAGAGGGATGCTGCCCTGAGAAGTTTACAGTGCAAAAGAGGGAGATGGGGGAAGAGGCGGCCCAGGGAAACATCGACATTGCACTTTCACAAAGAGCCATGGAAAGATGAAGCAACTTGCCCAGGGACACAGAGGTTTTAGATCTGTTAAAATCTGAGTTTGACTGCAGACCTCTGATTCTTAGACCATTACTGAGGCTGTTGATGATTTAACCTTTATAAAACTGATGACTTACATTTATACAGAGGCTGAGGATTTTGGCATATAATAATCATATATGAGGAGCAACACTAGTTCTGAAGGAGCTGCTACATACATGGAATGAATCATCATGGARTTTATGTAGGAAATACAGAAAATTTTACTCTAGTGCCATTCTGACTTGCCCTCAGAACAATCCATACCATCTATTTTTTGTCCATTGTCTTCTGGAGATTTGAAAGAACTCAACTTCTCCAGAAATTCAACTTCTGGAGAGTTGAAAGTCCAGGACTGTCTGGAGGGACGTAGAGAAGGAGGATGCCTCTTCCCATAACGAGGGAAACATGCATTTCAGGCATGCCTTCATCAAGAAATGGATTTGTGGGCAAAAAGGGGTCTGGAGGAAGCATGGGAGCCAAGAGTGAGCTAGGGGTCCACATGCAGGCATGGCAGGAGGAGACACACGCCCTGCAGAACTCTGGACACCAGTACAGATTAGGGGTGGACCTGCTGGAGAGCAGCCCTGCAGAGAGGGACCTGGGTGTCATGGTGGACGACAAGTTGACYATGAGGCAGCAGTGTGCCCTGGTGGCCAAGAAGGCCAACGGGATCTTGGGGTGCATTAAGAAGAGCGTCTCCAGCAGGTCGAGGGAAGTGATCATCCCCCTCTACTCAGCCCTGGTGAGGACACATCTGGAGTACTGTGTCCAGTTCTGGGCTTCCCAGGACAAGAGGGATGTGGAGCTGCTGGAGAGAGTCCAGCRCAGGGCTACGAGGATGATCAGARGCCTGGAACATCTGCCMTATGAGCAAAGGCTGAGAGAGCTGGGTCTGTTCAGCCTGGAGAAGAGAAGGCTGAGGGGGGACCTGATCAGYGTSTATAAWTACCTCAAGGGAGGCAGTGAGGAGGAGGGGGGYGGCCTCTTTTCAGTGGTGGCCAGTGATAGGACTAGAGGAAACGGCCACAAACTGAAGCATCGGAAGTTTCACAGGAACTTAAGGAAGCATTTCTTCACTGTGAAGGTGACAGAGCCCTGGCACAGGCTGCCCAGRGAGGTTGTGGAGTCTCCTTCTTTGGAGATCTCTAAAACCCRCTTGGACGCAGCCCTGTGCCACGTGCTCTAGGTGACCCTGCGTGAGCAGGGGGGTTGGACTCGATGACCTCTGAGGTCCCTTCCAACCTTGGGCATTCTATGATTCTATGATTCTTGAGCATTCTATGATTCTATGATTCTAACTCAGGAAGCAAGAGGTTGAATGTAATGCAAAGGACTGAGGTTGGGGTCAGGATTCCCAAGGGAAAGGCTGCACATTTGTGTGGGCAACCTGAGCGCATGGTGAAAAAAGAGGATGGGTCTGGGCAAGGCAGCATCTTAGATGGACCAAAGAAGAAGGACAGGAGGTAGGAAATTCCTAGTGGAACAGGAGGMAGGTTATGAATGGATGGACTATGGATAATAGTTTTGATGCTAAGGTCTAAGAAAAGGAGGTAGGTGTTTCCAAGATAATATTGATGTAAAAGTGGCAGCTGTTAGCCTGACTTTTGGAAGAGGGGGTGGCTGACAGCTCAGCGCTTGAGTGCAGGGAAGCCTATACTCTGATGGTCATGTGTATGTGACCWATGATCACAGTAGCAGGGGGAAGCAAAAAGGAAGATAAATAATGTATCCTCTCCTTCCYGTTGGGCTTATGATTCTTTGCAGGATGCATTCCCCCTGCTTATCCCAAATTAATATACAGGAGATTGGGAATTTCTTCAAATAGAATCAGAAAGAAAAACAAAATAATCAATGAAGGACAATGCACTGCA
Organism: Nothoprocta perdicaria; assembly: GCF_003342845.1. NCBI lineage: Eukaryota > Metazoa > Chordata > Aves > Tinamiformes > Tinamidae > Nothoprocta > Nothoprocta perdicaria. The sequence continues at coordinate 1,170,408 of NW_020454761.1, forward strand.
GGCAAAAGGAGACAAACCTTCCTTCAGGGGCTTTATTGCTCTGACATAAATAGCATTGCTGTGAATGCACTCTATGTTTGACAGCTGCCTAATCTATTTTTTCACCTTGGTTTGGAAAAAGACAGAGTGATTTCACTCACTCTTGGGCCCACTTCCATGAATCCCTATGATTTAGAAACACTTGTAAGCAAATGTCCCACTATAAACCTGTATGGTCCTCCAACAGGCACTATCAAAAAGAATCTCAAACATCACCTGTTTAAATTCTGGTTCACCATTTGTTTAAATTGTCCTTTCGTAAGTTCATAAGAAAACTTATGATTTTGTTAAAGCTTTCCTAGTTGGTGCTTTCATTCCTCTTGCAACATGGCCAGCTCACATATGATGCCAAATTTTTGTATATCTCTTGCAGGAAAAGCTCTCATTAAGCAGCCTGTGGCAGAGGAATGGAGTGTCAGGAGCAAAATACTTGATGAAAGAAATAAAAGTGCAGGATTATCTGACACATGAGCTGATGTCTGCCTAATGTTTGAAACTTCCAGTCCTCCCAACTTTGATTATTCCCTCTCTGGCATAATTTGCAACATCTTCTTGCAATGTGCAAGTTGTAAACTAATGAGAAGTAAAATTTGAATCCCTGTATGACAGTCCTTTTCTTCCTTTTGTTCCTGATAACAGTTTAGTCTTCTGAAAGCCTCACTTGGCAGATTTCCCAGCATGTCTTTTTGTAGGAGGCAACTTTAAATTCAGTGGAGAGCAGCACGTGCCACGCTGAAATAGCCATTTCATGAGTGATCTCTGAATTTCTCTTAATGATAAATGTATTCGGATTCTACTAAGAAGATTTTTTTGGTGATAGGCCTATTCACACTGGTTTCTCCAAAGGCAGTTCAATTTGAGCTGCTCMAGTGCTACTAAAACAAAGGAGACAGGGAGCTATTGCTCTAGCTGTCTCTTGTGGCTTTCATTTTTCTTAATTGAAGTCCCTGAAAATTTTAATATCTTAGGAAACAAACTGATGCAGTGTCCTAGCTTCGTTCCTCCAGTGCATAATTTTTCATGTGTAGAAATTGGAGTGCTAAATGCAGGTATGGATTTAAGTTCCTGTAAAGACTATCTGTAGAAAAAGAGCATAAACAAAACCTTGAAAATCAAGCTGTTTTTTCTCAATTAATGCTAATAATTGATTTCCAAAATTCAAAGCAGTAATCATAATATAGATGTTATATTGCTAAGAAGATGCATAATCGCAATCATAAATATTTTCTAGTGTGTGTCAGGATGCCCTTGTGAAGCAGGCTTAGAAAGATTTCAGTACAGAATTGCAATGCTTAATGCTTGGTCATTTATTTATTTAATTTATTTTTATTTTTCAGAGCTTGGCCTGTTTACTTTGAAATTTGGCTCTTTGTTAGTTCCTCTATGGAGACATTATACAACAAGTACAGAGAGCACAATCAGGTGCCCAAGGCTGCTCAGCACTCAGTGGGCAAGCAATTTTGATGAAACTAAAACTTGAGTTTTGACGTGCCTGGCTCCTGAGCTGAACGTTGTTCTGCCTTGTTCTTAAAGCATGGTTCTACAGCAAAGACTCTTTCAGAAATAGATTGCCACATGTGACTGAAGTTTATCTTTTCATTTTTGAAAAATAGAGAAAATAATTCCCTCCTGTGGATTTACTTCATCTGGGTTTCAGTGGGCCAAGACAAGGCAAACTGCACACTTTCCCTCCACCCTACTGCCTCTCAGACTTCTGCATGATTGACATCTCCTAAGCTATTTATGAGATAAGTGACGTGCCAGTGCAGAGTGGTTTGCAGGGAGAGTTTTATTTTAGAAGCACATTGAGTATGCTGGGATACTGCCATTTTTCTCCTTAGGTAGTCTCTGTCTTTATTCTTCTCTGACAAGAAACTTAGGCTTTCATGCCAAGAAGCACAATGAAAAAGAATGTTTTTTTCTCTTGCCCATTATCTTCCTCTTTGTTGAACCTGAGAATGCACCTATTTATTTCTATGAGAGGTTAACTCAAGAGTGGCAAGCTACTTTTTCATTTTCATTTATTTTCTCATATCCAATTTCTTTTTTRTGATGGAATGGATGGAATTCTTTAGTACTTTTTAAGAGGAGGCTTAAAAAAAAGGKGAAAGGCAATTATAGCTGAGCAATTACCTTTTAAAAAACCCTTCTATAGCTGCCATTCTTGTAACATTTCTGGTTTTGTCTTTATTATAGTACAYGCATCCATTCTTCTTTTTATCAGTGACATTTCTCTTCATTGCTAGCAACAGAAATGGAGGGGATATTAAAACAAAAAAATATACAAAGAACTGTAAACTGAACAGAAAATACTGCCATGTTGTTGAGATAAAAAGGGATTCCRTCAAATATCTTCCATGATCCCAGTCTTGAAATGTTTAGGATCTTATTATTACAAGGAAATATTTCTATACTTCAAGGTCACTAGTGTATTTTGTACCCCACAGGCCTTACACTTGCAAAAAGGGGAGGGAGAGGAATATTTCTTCACTTCTTCAATTATGCAAAATCTTTCTCATTTTCAAGTATGCTCTCCACGGTGAAGCCACTCTGCAAATAGATTTTCAAAAAGTTGATTTCCTGGGAAGACTTATGTTTTGCTCCTGAAATTTAAGCCTAATATATTAGTGAAGCAGTAGAGTGTGTAGTTTTACTATTTCAGATGATCTGTGWAGAATCATACAGAATCAGTGATCCTTCCTTAGAAAATTATTTTGAAATTCCTAACAGATAGAGCAATATGGCACATTTCAAAAGCAAAATATTTACTCAGAAACATTTTCGGATCTTTCTATTGAAATTCATGTCATTTGTTTATTGATTTGCATTGCATCTTACAGTGTCCCAGGGCCAAGTCATTACTTTTCCCTGCAAATACGTTCACAAAAGAGTAAGCAACACCATAGAAATGTAAGTCATTTTGTTGTGGTGGTGGTGTTAGAATACTCCTTATGCTCCCTATGGTSTCCCATAATGCTGCTCAAGCATGAACCAAAAAGTTGAGACCAAAGCCAAGAAGCTTGGAGGATAAAATATGATCTTTGAGGTTCAGGAGTGCAAGAGACAGTGGAAGGTAGCAGCTTATCTTAGCTGCTAAGAGAATGGGGAAGGCACTTTGCTAATACCAGTGTCTACCCATCAGGAAAGAGGTAGGAGGTGCATTATGCAGCTAATGGATGAAAAATAACTAGGTCAACCCGTAGGAGGCAAAACTGACACGAGTAGTGGAACTGGTCACTGAATTGAAATAAAAATTTGGCCTAATATTTTCTCAGGTTCCTCATGGAAGGTGTATATTCATTATCTGCCACTGTGTGAAAAAAAATCTCAGGAAGCTGGGTAAGCTTTTTTTTTTTTTTTTATCTCATAAAATTGGAATGAACATTTAACGTTGTTTTCCAAATAGCAGATTAAGGGTGAGCAGAAATCTATGAAAATCTGTCACTCTCTTTTAAGTCCTCTTTGTATCCATCTATGAATGCAATCTTCTCCATGGGATTCACTGAAGTTGAGTGCAAAGATATTGGACAGAAGGCTGATCCCATTTTCCCCCTTGGCTTAGCCCAGTGTGAACACAACAGGTCTTTAGAGAAGTCTTCCAGCTACCCCACTCAGCTGTTGATGCCAGTTTAAAGCTCTTGTCCTAATTTACAAAGCAATTAATGCATCAAGTCTCAGCTACATCAAAGACTAAATTTCTGTGACAGCTGGGGAGATTACAAAGCCCAAACATAAAGAGTTATTTGTTTGGGAAGGGAAGGGGGTGGAGGAGGGCTTGCTATGGAATTGCTTGGCATTGGAGACCATGCAGATCCACATGCCGACCACATTTTAGCATGTGTTATAAATCACTTACATTCTTCATGACAACCATATTCTGAGATTTATTCATAAATATCTGTTTTCCAAGAAATCCTAACCCAGGCAGAATTTTAACTTTAAAGATGGTGAAGTGGCAATAAGCCTGAAATTCTCTATGGAATTTACTGTTGCTTTTGATTTGTATGTGGAAAAGCCTCATATCTGTGCAAAGACCCTTCTCGCTATACTAAAATAAATAAAACATAATAAAGTGGAATTCCAACTTAAAGCGRACAGTAAATCTCTTCAGGGAAGTGTATGACTGCAAGTAGCAGAATAATGTTTGTACTAGGATACATGCATTGATTTCAGGTGTTGTTTAATCTAAATTGTGGGAGGAGGATTGTTAAAACATCCAGCATACTGAAAATATCTTCAATTAGCAGACCAACTGTATGAGTTAAATAAAGCACAGTACATGGGATCCAAACTACATATTGACTATGGGGATTTTGGGGGAGTAAACATATGCAGTTTTAAAACATGCCTTAAGTTTAACTTAACAAATGGATCTTTTAAAGAAGTCTCTGCTTTTTCTGGAATAAGTTCATTCAACTTATAGATATTTATAACCTGTCCATAGCAAACTTCCCTGCTATTTATTTAATTTCATGTGTAGGAAAGAAAGCTACTTTGGCTATAGTATCATGGCTGAATTTAGTTACCTTTCATTCCTGCCCTCAATCTTATCTGTCCTTGCAACTTTTGAAGAGACTGTACCATAGAAATAAGGGCCTACAGAGAACACTGGAACTGAAGCTGTGTGTCACTGGATGAGGGTCTGGAGCCTGTAGAAACTGTAGTGACTTCAAGTATCCTTAAAGGGCTCCTAAGGGCTCCTGCTCTTGGTTTCAGACCTGAGCTCCATGTTATTCAGCTCAGGAAAAAAGGATCAGTTCACTGCTTGTCCTCTGCCTTTGCTAATAACTTTTATTAATACATCTTTTCAAATGCTGAATGAAATAAATGGTGAAGGTGAAGTTCGACACCTTGCAAAACTAATTACAAGGTTAATTTTGTGTGGATTGCAGGCAAATATGGTGCGTGGTACTTTGCAGACATGCTATCAAGTTGATTATCTCTTTAATGTCATATATTAAAGCAGCAACCAGCTAAGTAGAGATGAAATTGATCCTCAAGAACTGGATGGGGATGAAGCAAGGGCTGCAGAAAATCAGAAATATTATATATAATTAAGAAAAGTGCTAATGATCACTTTAATCAATGAAATTTGAGACAGAAAGGCGGTTAGGTCACGTATTCCATCCAAGGCCACTGCTAGCTTATTTCCTTATCATTGACAGGAACAGTTTTCAATTTCATGCTTGATTTTGGCTCATCGTTCACTTCTAGCTAACCAGCAAAATCTATCTGAATTTCACAGGTCTGATCCTATTTATCCAGAAAGCTTAAGGCAGAAATGAAGAAGGCATTTGCAAGAAAGAGGGTTGCAAAATATGAGGGTTTTCCACTTGAAAACTCTTGTCCTTAGCTCAACATAATCTGTTAYGGATTGACCTGCAACAATTTAGCATTTATTTTCTGCCTCGGCCTTTAGGAACAGCTTGTGCCTTTGGAGGACATCAGGGGGTTGGTGAGGAAGGAGGGGGAAGTGTGAGCAAATGAAGTTCTCATTCAGAGAGGGCATCTTCTGTTAGTCAGTACCCCGAAGTTTTCCTGTACAACCCCAAACAATGTACTTGCTGTTTGGACACAGCAAGCCCAGGCTGGAGCAGCTGCCCAGCGTGACACTGTGCTGGACACTTGTGCATCCATCTGGCTGCGCAACAAGGCAGAAGCACACCAGGGCAACAGGAGGCTTCTGGGCTGCTCCAACCACTTCCAATAAGTGACCTTGGCAATGACTCCTTGTGTGGCATGCTTAAGCACAGTGCTCCAATATATGAGGTGTCCCTGCTTTTGCATCTAGTTAAATAGAGATGCATCAAACCAAATCTAACTACGTCTGCTGCTTTATTAGAGCAATAGATCCAAACTCATCCCTAGCTCAGTTGCTAAAGCCATTTTTTTTTTTTTTTTTTTTTGCTGAGAAAAGCTGCATGGGGAGGAAGAGGACTGTATATGAAGTTGTAGAGAGGACATGGCCTGCCTGCATTGTAAAAATCACATATATGGTATAGTAATACTAATAACATATATAAAATGAAATAATAATAATAATAATAATAATAATAATAATAATAATAATAATAATAATAATAATAATATAACCTGAAAGAAGCAATAAACACTTGAGTCCTCTCTATTCCCACTTTTACCTCAGGCAATAGGATTAATACAATAGTAACCTAGGCATATGAAAACTGAAAGACGGAAATGACAAAGAAAAGACAATTTTATGTACATACTCTGAATGCAGCACTTACGTAGTAAGATGTTCTTTGAATTTTGAAAGAGAAAAACATTTCCCTGTGAAGACCAAACCCTTCTCTCTTAGCAACCTGATTTCTACCAAGCCTAAGTGTGAATATGGAAAAGGAAATTGAAGTATATACAAAGAATAGGAGCAAGGAAAGAGGTAAAATTTCAGGGGTGAAAAGCAGAATAATCATTTCATTCATACACACACATACAGAAGAAAAACAAACTAAAAAAAACAAACACAGAAAACACAAAAAGAAAGATACTGAATAGCAGTATTGTTGGGTGCTTTTCCTGTTTAAAATGATTAATCTCCCAGGAGCCATAGGTCAAAATCTAGGCAGGACTGGCTTTGCCCTTCATCCTCAGTTTTCATCTACATGGGAATAGATTAGTACTTAACAACACACACTACACAGAAAGCAGTCCCAGGGTACCATATGCCTGATCAAGAGCATTTCCTAAGCACAATTCTGTGATCGACATAGGGTTTCTTTTTCAGGTTCAGCAAAGCCTTCTGCATTACTACAAGCAAATAATGAAGTTACTGAATTGTATTCCTTATGTAATTTATTTTTGCCTCTTGCATCTCCTACTAGGAGAATTTATATATAACTTGGCTTTTTCAGCTTTCTGTGCTTTCATCAATGTTAGCATATGGATACATGCTCCTCCTACCGGGGATGGAGACTCTAAGTATAAAACAATAAGAAAAGCTGATGAATTAGATTAGTGTTTAAATTAAGGCAGTTTATTTCTAGCTTTCACAGAATACTAATCAGACCTACTTCATCTAACACAGTTGCCAAGGTCATTTTTCACTTGAATTAGCATAAAATTAAGATGACTAAATCAGTAGTACATATGTTGTTTAGATTAGTTACCACTTAAGTCTTTCAGCTAGCCAGACATATGGATAAACTAAGCACAGATTAAGCAGGTCTGAGTTGACATTAAAATACTATTCTTCTGGTAAATATTGTAATACAAACAAGTATATGACAAATGTAACCCAGAAAGAATCTATTTTCAAGATAATATTGAAGCTAGGACTATACACAGGACTAYTCTAGCATCATGAATCGAGTTGTGGCTTGCTAATAGATGACCATAGAAAACAAAATAATTAAGTTAGTTTTCTCTAAATATTCCCCCTATGTAGTTGTGAAAAAAATATAATTTTGCATACTGAAACCTATAATTACCTAAGTAACCAGAGTGATTTTTTTTTACTTTGTGTCATGAATTTTGAGTAGCAAAAATTTAAGCACTTGAATTYCTGTGAAAGTGTTCTAATCCAGCCTCAGAAATTCAGTTCTTAAAAATGCTTTGCAGTCATCACCAATCATGCCTACATATATATGTGTGTGTGTGTGTGTGCATTTTATATCTATTTCCTAACTGTAGGCAGCAGAGAGGACCTAATAGAGTTAGGGCTCAAACAATTCAGGATCAGGTGTGGAAATCCCTGAGATGCCTTGAAAAATGTGTTATTACCACCTTGTTGTCTGGCATAGGATCCATCTCTTCTTCAGAATAACTACCAATAGGACAAGAGGAAATGGTGTCAAATTTCAGCAGAGGAGGTTCAGGTTAGGTGTTAGGAACAATTTCTACACTGAAAGAGCAATCAAGCATTAGAACAGGCTGCCCAAGGAAGTGGTGGAGTGACCATCCCTGGCAATGTTCAAGAAATGTGTAGATGAGGCACTTAAGGACATGGTTTAGCAGGTATAGTGTTGAAGGGCTTACAGTTGGACTTGATGATCTTGATCTTTCCAAATACAATTCTATGATCCTGTGTGAACCTGCACAGAACCTCATCTCTTCTGTGGCTCGTAGCACCCTGTGAGATATATAGGGCTAGGGGAGTCCTCAGCTGATGAGCACTTACCTCATTCTTCATGACGTGGTTGTCCCTGTGACTTTTGTAGGTGAGCCTGGCACAGGGCTCCTCCTTTCCACCATCAGCTGTAAGGAGTAGCTGACTGGTGATTCATGTGAGAACTCTTCCATTGCAAATATACAGACGTGCAGCCCTATGTTATTTCAAGGTGACACTGAGTTACTGCCCTGCATTTTTGACCTGACAGGTGGTAAATGAGAAAACTTTATCCCATAGCTTTTGTGCAACTCCAAAATTGCAACACCCCAAAGAAATGTATCAGCAGAGATTCCCTATCAGCTCTGCATCAACCACATGGTTTCCAGCAATACAAATGTACACTCGATTTAAAAAACTTGCTTCCATACAGTGAAAAGCTATAAAATACTCTTTGTTTCTAAAGCCTACTGTTTTATTTTGTTTTGGTCCTGCATACTACTTGCATACACTTTTGTGCAACACCAGGAGAAAATACTTTTGACTGTCTCCTGCAGTCAATGTGGAACAGGGGCTTTCAAGACTATGCTGCAAGCATTTCAGCTTCTTTCCCCTGGGACTGAAGTATCATAGCTATTGAAGATGTCAATTACTTTTAAGGCAAGCTGTTTATAGACCATTATTCCCAAGGCTTTCTTTGCTTGTTTTCTTTGCGAGTGAGATGGTGGAGACAACGCAACTATTAAGAAATCTGTCACTATCACTTCAGCTGACCTTTTGCCCTCAGAACATCCTATCTTTGTATTTTACTTTAGTCCCTGTGTTTTTTCAGACCAAGATATTTCAATGAAGTCTGRGGGGCTTGTGAAGAACTATTTCATCTATTACTGACGGGCATGAGTATTACATGGGGAATATGTAGCTAAATAAATATCTAAAAATTAGCATCTTTTTATTTATCTTTTATAAATGTTGTTGTGTATTTTGAAGGGCTCTTTACAATAATAATAATAAAAAACCTTCTCTTTTGTATTGCTCAATTGATGTTAAATAGAAAATAGAAACTGAAAAAAAAGCCACTCAGTTTCACAAAGGACATTGGGCTTGACTGAGGTATTCTGGTGAAATGCACTGCCTTGTAATGGAAAGAAGAGAAAAAATAGGTAATTTACAAGTCTCCTTTAATCCTAATTTCAATGGAAGCATAAAATGCTACTAATAATCTGATCTTATGTGACATTTTCAGGTATCCTTCTTGATAATTCATTCTGTTCTGCACTGGCCTCTCTCATAGAGCCTGGGAGAAGAATAATATGGGGAAGTATTCTAGAACATATCAGGGAAGCAATTCCAAATGATGGCAAAGAAGCTTCAACTCTACAAGCTCCAGGTAAAACAACATCTGGAAATTTTTGCTAGTCAGGGAAAATGAAATTGCATATGAACAAGTGAAGAGGACTGCAGGAATTAACAAAGCAGAGGAGAGTCTATCCAAATAAAGGTGAGCAAGCCAAATGGTTCAGGTTCCTGGAAGAAAGATTAGCTAGGGAAAATATTGTTCTGTAAAAATATGTTAGGATATTTTAGACACCAAAGAGGGAGGGGAATTGTTTAAACCAAAGGTCAACACTTGCACTASGGGCGAAAATTGAATAAAATAAAAGATATGATCTGGCAACAGATAAACCTGATGGAAAATTGAAGGGCAGTTTGAGAACTCTGAGAAATAAAGCCCTGGGAGAACCTCTTGATGGGTATCATGATTGCAAAGAAACATAGGTATTTTGAAAAGGAGTTTAGTGTGCCAGACTTGTGCAGTGTGGTTGTCTGTGACAACTGACGGTTGGAGCTTTTGATTTTAACCTTTGTAAAACCCTTTTCTTTTTTTTTTTTTTTTTTTTAATTTTGGATTGATTTTATCCCATCTGCTCTCAAGTATCAGAAATACAACATGTGATGACACCTAAAGGGTGTTTCAGGTTTACATGTGGACTGTGATTGATTTTCTGATGTTGCATTTTGGCTTTATCTTTTGTTTTTAAGTGTGTAGTGGTGTGACCTGAATGTTATCTTAAAATAATTCCTGTGGAGGATATATTTTATCAAAGATATATATATATATGCTAATTAATGCCACACATACTGCAATACAGCTGCTCAGAAGAGAAAAATACTCTAAATAGAGGAGTAAGTATTAATATACTCCTTGAGTTCACGGTCACAAAAGTGGTCTATTAGTGGACAAAAATCTGTGCCTTGGCCTCTGCTGGGAAGCTCTGCCATGAGTCATCAATCTGCTTAGAATGATTTTAATTTTTTGTTGTTGTTACCRTAGGAACATTCAATAATTTTTTTCTTTTTCAATAGTTCAGCTTCAGAGAAATTCGAGAAAACTACCAAGATAAAAATCAAAACAAAGCACAATGGAAAAGGGAAAGCACAGTTGAAGCACTGCAGGAGGAACTCCAGACAATAGACACAAATTTGCAAGCTCCTCGAGCCCAGCTCTTGTTATCAACAGGAAGTGGTGATTCTGTAGCTGCTCTTTGGTTTCTGTTCCAGTAATTCTGTACCATTTTAACAGAAAGCAATATGTGGTTCAAATATTTATAAGTATATAATGAATTTACAAGTATCCCTCATTCTTTTTTTCAAAAGAAATGATATCATGGTAATGGAAAAATAATGGCAGCAGTCAAAGTATTTGAGAGGGAGAATGAGAAAAATCATTTTATCTGCAGTTTTACTTTCAATTAAATTATTTTTCTTTTCCTTCTGGAGTTTTTTTCCTTTTTTTTTTTTTTTTTTTTCCTTTTGGGAATTTATGTGGGGTACTGAAAAAAAGCTGGGTATATTTGTTTGTACTACATGTTCTCCCTGGATCACTTTGCTACCAAGTACTACAGCTAAGTTGGGTAATACATTTATTATTACTCTGGCAGAGCTTGGGAACAGGAAATGAATGTCTGCTGTCAAGGCAGGAATGGTTCAAAGCCCTGTGAGGTCAACAGACAATTTTCCATTTACTTCAGTGGTTTTCGATCAGTCTGTTTATCTCTGGTAACTCATTACAGTTTCAAGTGAGGTAAACGAGTTTCAGAATCAAATCCATGTTATGTGTGAGCATGGAAAGGCAGTCGGCAGCATTTAATATATTGTGTGGGTGCTTTTCTTATCAAAACATATAATAGAGGCTGATGGTAGATATTGCAGAACGAAGTAGCATCGAGAAAGGGGGAGCCTGATGCAGTAATAAAGCTAAGCAAATACACTGTTTAATCAAATCAGAACTGTAAATTGTTAAGGAAAATGAGATCTGTTTTATTATATACTTTCAGCAAATTCTGCCTTTGCTTTTTAATCTCACCTGCTACACTTGCAAAATGCTGAGTTTTATTACTATATCTGTTGGGGAAAATTACATCGCATTATATGATTCTCTATCCATTTCAACTATAAACCTGATTAAAATAACATCTGGGAGGGGAAAATAAAATCCTCTGTAACCTATTCTTCTAATCTGCAGGATTTGATAGCGCTCATAAATATACCATAAGCAATGCTGTTTATATTTATTTCACTGACTTCTTCGCACTTTTTAAAAAATGTGCTGCCTTTGTTTATGAGTTAGAATCCCTGTTCTATTTCTTAGCTCTGTCRGGAGGTTTTATTTACTTAAAATATATTTTCTGTGCTAAAAATGATTTTTTAATAATCAAAATGATTTCTGTTTTTCCAAAGCAAATCTACTGTTAACCAGCTCGTCCTGGAGAAAAATGACTTTAATCTCRGAAACTGCATTAAATTTAGGGAGAAGCCAAATCAATAAAGGTGAAGGTCATGGAAACAGATGATTAGARCATGCAATGGACTGCCTACTGTAAAATAGAGTTATAAAATAAGCTGAAACAAAARCCAATCAGATTGAACATTATGAACAGGTTCCTCTTCAGACTGCTGAATAGTTAGATATATCTCCTTTTTTTCCCCCCCCTTTTTATTCTTCCTCCCCTTTCCTTCTCCCCTGGTCCTTTCTCCCTGCCCTTTTTCTCTTGCTCCCGACTATATTATAAACCAAATACTGTGCTGAGCCCTGGCTGACCAACACGCCAGGTCCTGAATATCCACAGAAACCCTGGGCTGACACATGTGTGATGTGAAATTAATACTGCTCTCAAATATGTGAGGAATAGACCTAATCTGCTTCAATGGTTTCTATCTCTCTATACATACGTAATGCAAATTCCCACATGCAATTTTTACCTATTTTTTAGTGTGGGAGTCAGAAGGGCAATGAGGGGGATGGATCTGAGAGCAGTAGGGCTGAATAGCAGTCCCTATGACTGGGGGCTTGGTTTAGGTCCTACAGCTTAATAACCATTAGGGTTAATGCCTTGAGGTGATTAACTGTCTCCAACCAGTCATTAATCTGCAGGAGGTGTCTTTATGTTTGTTCATTATGAGTAAGAAATGACACCCTCACGTTTTGCTTGAACTTTCTTCTTTTGTTGTTGACAAATGAGTCTCAAAACAAATGTGGCTGAATCTAAACCTACAGCGTGATGCCGCTTCTCCAGGGGTCATCTCAGGGGCCAGGCAAAGCCCTGGCCTGAAATTTGCTTCCTAATTCCACATCTAAGGGTCTTTTTCTTTTTTCTTTTTTTTTTTTTTTTCTCCCTGAGGATGGTCGTCCACAAAGCTAACTTTCAGTGGATTTGAATCTTGTGCTCATACTTTAAAATGAGAGATACTGATTTTTACCCAGATCTCATTTCAGAGTGTCCACCCCCAGCACATTTGAACCTTATGCTGGTTACGTGGAAGGAATTTACAGGAGCTGACGCTAGGTGTTTTAGTCTTGGTCTCCCACACTAGCCTAAGCCACATGAAAACCTTGACAATCCCCTTCAGCAGCAATGCCAAGAGCAGGGCTGGAAATYTCACAGCCCTCTCTCAAAAGCTGTTGATAAGCATGAACAAAATGATTAAGCTGAAGCTGGAGAAGGCATCAATCATTTTGAAAGGAGGCTGTTTGATTCTTTCCTCAAAGTCCAATCTGACCTGACACCAGCCTGACAACAGCCTTTTATGCAGTACGGGCACATCACAGTCACATTCAGCTATGTTGCTAATAAGACTGGGGACAAAAAAAATGAAAATGGAAGAGCAATGTTAGTGTATATGACAGGGGTGAGGCAGGGGAGAAAGTAGGAAAGGCTGTAGGTTTAAAAATACAGCAAGGAAATATCTTTTAAATASTAATTTAAATTTGCTCTACTGTTGTAGGCCTGTTTGTCACCTGCACAGAGGCATGTGAACCGAGTGACTGGCACTTGCAATTACACTATGAGATAAAATACATAAGAAAAGCCTAGCATTATCTTTTATTTGCAATACTAAATCTGCCCTTCCTCTCTCTTTTATATCTCAGCTTAAAAAAAAAAAAAAAAGAAAAAGAAAAAAAAAAGAAGAAGAAAGAAAAGAAAGCAAAGAAAGAGCTAAGAACTGCAAAAAAAAAAAAAAGAAAAAGAAAAAAAAAAGAAGAAGAAAGAAAAGAAAGCAAAGAAAGAGCTAAGAACTGCTTCTATTCATGAGCAAACAGGGAAGAATTCTAAGGCAACCTCAGTGCAGAAAAAGCTTTGCCAGTGATAATGAATATCATGGATACAAAAAGCAGCTAGCCAGAGATTACCCTGAMTCTAGAATTAAATTAGGCTTGGTGCAAAATATACTTACGCTTGCTGTCAACCTTAAACCTAGCATGTGGTCAAAGAAACAGCAAGGTACAGGCTATGCTGCTCTCTGGACTTCTGTGACTTGAACGGTCTWTTCATTTAAATGACTGAACTTTGTGCACCCACAGGAGTTGCTTCCTGTAAGATGAGAACTTCATAAAATTATATTATAAAATCAAAACTGATTGTGATGCACATTGAATTCCTAACATGGAGAGCCCAGTGGGGTGGGATGTTGCTCTTTTTTGGGGGTGCGCTGGCCCAAGTGGGCCAGTCAGGAGAGCAGGTTCAAAGTGCCTTTTGATTTAGTGCCCCTTTCACTGTCTCTTATTTCAGCTGCCCTCTTTTCCACATCACGAGCATGCCCTTTTATCAGCTTAAGGGCTTTAAAATACAGCATTTCGTATGTGCAATGTGCAATGTGCAAATCTTAAGTAACTCATGCTGATGAATTCCTCTTTGGGGTAAAGTTGTAGAGGTGTGTTGTATTGCTTTTCTGTGTCACTTACAGGAATGTAAGATAAATAGATGCAATTTGTTAAAAAAAAACACTACAGTAATACATGTGCACCTGAATGCAGTATTTCCTGCAGAGTTTAAAAAAGTTTATGTTCACCGTAAAAAAACATAATGTATTTACTTTTGGCTTTATATCTAAATCCATGACAATTTATTTTGTCTGAAAGGTTACGTGACTTAATAATGGCTTTCTGTGCACATTTTCATATTTTCTGGTTATTGGAAAGAAGTGCATTTTTTAATCCTAGGTAGGAAAAAAATACATCATTATGTTCTTGCTTTAGCTATGTAAATTACGTTACTGATAGATGAAAATTGATATTTCGAAGCTCTAGTTCATTATAGCCTGATGGCATGTTAGCCCTTATCATTCAAGGCAGTGTTTAACTCTGAATAATATATTATGCTAACTCTCTGAAATTGTTATTATGAGATTTTAATGCACCATAAAGCATGTCTTATGATCTTCAGCACACTAAAATGCCAATCTAACATATTAATCTTACATATATCTCAGAAAGCAGTAGTTTGACAAAATATGCCTTCATGCATAGTATTTCTTGTACTATATTTTATAGATGGATTTGTGTGCGAGTATAACATTTGCCAACTCTTAACTAAAAGAATTATTTACATTCTCCACATATACAAATGAACACAATGGTCCTAACTTGGAATTTTAGATTCTGTTGCAATTTAATCAGAGTTGTTTATAAAATCAACAATGTTCATGGCAAAGCAGCTACGATAGTGATGTGATTTATGTGAATAAACTCTCATTTTTACAGTAGGAACTTTCTGGCTTGTCCCTTTCTGATTTGTAAGTATTGATGTTTCATACTGTTCAGATTGGTGTTTCAGTCTGAGTCCAGAGGTATTTTACTCTGGAAGTTCTGATGAAATTGTATTAGCTAACCTTGAAATTGAGGAGAGTGGGGAAGAGAAAAGTGGAAATATGGGGAAATAGATTTGGGCTCAGAAATCTGCAGCCCCGAATTTCTGTGAAGGCAGCTGAGCGAGAACTGAGAACTGCTATCTGCAGTTCAGTGGGCCAGGGCTGGGTATATTCACATTTGTGTTTGTATCAGAGATGCTGTTTCCTTGTGAGGACCACTACTGAGAAGGCAGCGTTCAGTTAATAGGCTTCTCTTAAAAGTGGGGCTAAAAGACTGTCAGTGTATGTGCATGTGCACAATGTAACCTTTGGTGTATGCTAGACCACCTCCTTCACACTCCCATCCCATTTTTGGTGAGAGTCAAGGTTGGGAATAAGGAAAAACAAGCTATTAGAGTGTTGTCACACCATCCAAATATTCCTGTGGTTGGCTGATACAACTAGAGACTCTAGAAACTAGCCTTGCTCTGTGAGTCTTAGAGTTGTACCACTGTAAAGCAGTCAACTTAGTATACCAGCCACAGCTGAAAGGAAGAAGTGAAAACTGTCTTTTAGTCAAGATTGAGGTTAGGAAATGCAAATCGTAAATTAAAATTTTTCAAGCATATCTTATTTCTGTCTATATTAAATAATGAAAATTTTGTAATTCTGGTCCTTTGATTCAATGGAATTTGAGAGCTCCCCTAAGAAGAACAATTTACAGCCAATCCTTGTTTTTTAAGGCTTTTCAATTTTTAGCGTGATTCAATATATAATTTTAAAACATAGTGGATATTTAAATTAATAAAAATGGAGAATGGAAAATGTTCTTATTTAGCTTTATCAATTAGTTTGGTAATGAGGCTTGGTTCAGAGAAACTGTATAGACAAAAGCACTTTGTATTTTAAGCCAAGTGTTGCCCGGGTACCTGAACACATTCTTTCCCTGTGTAAGCATTAGATTCAGTGTCTTAAAATAATAAGGTGCTGAGAAATAAAGATGTAGTCACATCTGTCCTTGAAGATACTTATATACTCTCTTTTCTATTATGYGGCACTTTTCTGCTTTGCGTAACATTATAAAGATGTATTATACTTAGCGACTTAGGGTTTCCTGAATTATTGTTAAAAACAAAAGGTCTGAGAGCTCTGTTACGATCTTATTTTTATCATTTGAAGATATGCATTCAAAGCATGTATTTCTGTGTAAACATGGCTAAAACTATCTAATCCAAGCATTTAACATTTAGGTGCTCTGCTTTCTCAAATTGATATGTGCAGCCTACAGGCATGGCCTTTGATTGTYCCAGTTACATATCTGTAATGATCAGAGACACCATTTTCTGATTTTAAAGAAGTAACAAAGAGGAAAAAAAAAAAGAGAAAAATAATGACGAGCTATAATGCTGGAAACACAATAATTGAAAGGAAGAACAGCATTTCTTACTACATTGCAAAGGGAATGAGGACTGTGCTGTTTAAAAGAGAGGTTACAGGGTCTATTGCACAAGAAAATTTCAATTCAGGGCCAGCATTGGCCACCTGTGGTAGGGAAGGCAGTGGTGAAGAGGAAACAAGAGGTATAATGCATGGATAATAGGCCTCATAAAGAGGAAGGATTCAATAAAGCAGCAATTGGAGAGAGACCCTCGTGCTCCGGCGGTGCATGGAGAGATACCCTCCTGCTCTTCGTTAGGTGAGGGATGCTGGGCGCTGCTGCCCTGCTCACAGTCAACAAGGGACTGGGCAGTACTTGGCAAAATCAGACTTYGTTTTGCCCTTGGTATAGAAAACGCACTCTTTTGCCAGGAGGTGATAATAGAAAAATCTCTATTTTATTCAGGGGGCTTGTGCATATCTCCTTTCGTTAGAAAAAATAACTAAAATGACTCTAAAGAATCTTTCTGATATGGATTTTGGGGGAAATAAATTTATCACCAGGAAATTTCTGGATTGCTACTCATGAAGAATAGTAAAGGACAGAAACAGGCTTCTCCAATTCAAAGGTTGGAAATATGTGCATAATGATTTATCTACAGGAGCTGGATATAGGCAGGCATAAATATATATGTAAATATATAGAGAGAGGGAGGCAAAGATTTATCCTGTTATTGACACTAACCAACGGCAGATAAATGACAGTATGTGAAAATCTGTGAAGATTTAGTCATCACCGAATAGTTCAGTGCTAATTAGTTAATCCAAGTAGCTGGTTCTTGAAATGGCAGTACATAAAGTAGCAGCTGAAAATTAGTTGAGTTCAGATCTTCAAATTTTCAGCAAATATAAAGTGTGGAGAGCAGTAGCGCCTGAATTGCCCTGTGCCTGGCTTCCCTGCCAGCCACCCTCTCCAGTACAGGCTTCAGCATCAGTGAGCAGACCCTGGTGAGCACTGTGATCAGCCACAAACCTCCTCAAGCTCTGCTGAATCTCAGGGCAGAATATACTAAATTATTGAATTTCATATTTTTTCACTCCATAGAGTTGATCACACCATCTACTCAGAAGTGACGCTGTCGACAAAATCGAACCAGCCAAGCCACCCCTCTAAACAAGAAAGAGAGCTTTGCTTCTTAGGATGAAAGTGAAGAAGGAAATTAATCTCTGGGATGACAATAAGGGAAAAAATGAATCACAAAATATTTCCATCAAGAAACTGTTGGCAGTTTGAAGAAGGCAAATAATTCAATGACTAAGCAGGAAGCCTGTTATTTTTCTTTGTTTTATATTATTTGGGAAGTGTGAATTATATTTATATCTTCTCTGAGTAACAGTAGAGAAGAAAGGATAAAGTCCAGTACTTTAAAACGGGAAAATACCTCTGAATTACACTTGGTAAGTAAAAAATATGATCTCAGATAAAGAATCCTGTTGATGGAAGCCTGAACACATATAGATTATGAAGATGAAAAAGAATGTAAGTTTGTGTCATTATATAAACAAGCTCTTCTATAGCCTTTGTTTCAAATGTGACCCCTAACACAATCAAACACAATAAGACTGTCTGCCGTGCAGGTTTGCATGTAAGATGAGGTAGCTCCTGTGTATTTGGAGTTGTTTTGGAGATAGGGAAAATATCTTCCACTTATACCTGGAAGAAAAAAAGTGTTTCTAGGCTGAATGCAAAATAGGCCATGTGAAGTTTATTAGGGTTTTTTTTTTTTTTTTTTGGATAATAACTGTGTGTGTGCATGTGTGTGTGTATCCATGGATAATCAATAAAATATATTATTGTGACTATGGCAAATATAAACTGATATAAACTTTCCCATGGCGTAAATCATCAAAGCTAAAGCTCTACTGAAGTCAGTGAAGCAATGGCAAGATACAGCTGGCCAAAGATTCAAACCATAAACATCAAACCATAAACCATTAACAGGCTAGACATGTTGCATGACCCTCATATGCAGCTGCATCAACATAAACCAGACCTCTTTTTATTTTTTATTTTTATTTTATTTTATTTTATTTTAAGCAATCAAGAATGGCAAATTTTTTGGAACTTACTTCATGCATAGGACTGCATAGCTTAGACCATAGCCTTTTATGAAATGCTGTGCTCAGCTCTGACTAATATTTGGGCAGGGAAATTCTTCGGGGAAGTTTCTACATGAAATTGATGTATCGTGTGGATGACTCAGATACTACAGTATCACTCTTCCTTTTGAGTGACTGACCTGGTGATATAGACAAGTCATTTGGATGACCCATAAAACAAGAGATGCTAGAAAGACCCAGGAAGCTTCATTAAGAATACAGATGCTAGCTATGGTTTTCTTCTGAAAGTGAAATTTGAGATGAAGTTTCTTTTGAGGTAAACTATATGGCCAGTGTCTGGTACTTCATTTTCCTCTGTCCTCTTCTGTGCAGCAAACAGCTCTTGTCCTAAGCTGTTTACAGTAGTCACTGTTTGATTGAGTTTCAGGAATAAATCATAATTTCTTAGTAACAAGTATGAATTTATTCAGCTGTCAGTATTCATCCACAACATACAGAGATTCCTGTTTGTAGATACAGTTTCATTTTCTTTATGCATGAGTGGGGACCAAACCTGTACTCATATCAGCAACATCTGTAGAGGGAAAATGTAGCCATACTAACTTTTTGCAATTTCTCTTTCTTCTTTTCTT
>NW_020454761.1:1189930-1205621 GCF_003342845.1 Nothoprocta perdicaria
TCTTTTCTTTTCTTTTCTCTTCTCTTCTCTTCTCTTCTCTTCTCTTCTCTTCTCTTCTCTTCTCTTCTCTTCTCTTCTCTTCTCTTTTTTTTGTTGTGTGTTTAACTTGTGCTGGACATCAACCTTGAAAATATCAGTTTTGAGGTGAAAATATAGATTTATTAATTGGGATAAACATTAACAGTGGGTTATCATGAAATCCCTCATTTTTTACAAATAGAGATTTTTTGAAATTATTATGTGAGCTACGTATTGAAGCGTAGGGAAAGACCTGTAAGCTAACCTTGACAACCACAGGAATAAWTTCTATGGCTTAATGTAGCATAAAAATCATTAAGATGTTTGTGACCCTTCTAATTTAAATCCGTTTCTGGCAATCATACTCCAGCAAATCATTTCATTACTTTCAATCTCTTTCAGAAATTAGAGACAACTTGGGACTAGGAGACTGCAAAGCTTGATTCAGTGCTTATTTGCCCCTAGAATTTGAAGGTCTTTAAGATATTACACAGTTTAGACATAGTAATTACAGAAGAGGAAAACTTAAATTCTCAAGATGAGTTCTGCACAATGAATGTATCAAAAGTATTTTTTCAGGGGCCACAATGTGCAACATTTACTGAAACTAAAGCTGAATAAAGAWGTCTCAAACAGGGCTTTCAAAATCTTTGATTTATTGAAACGTAAGCTCATAGGGTTCACAATGGCCTACACACACTCTGCTCTGCTGTGCTGAATACCTTATTGACATTCTTTCGGTATTAACAATTAGCAATATCTCTATTAAAGCTATCAGAGTGTTTTGAGAATAGTATCTCTGAGTTTCAAATTTGGGATAATATTGGTCCTTGTAAATCTCTATGACATGACAGGATAAACTTTGATGAATGTTTATTTTTTAAACTTCCCTTTGTCTAACCATTTCGCTGGAAGTCCCAGGATGACTTCTGTAGTACACAATCTAGTAAGTTCCTGGTTTGTTTTTCTACCTACTACTTACTAATTAGTAGTGTATACAACACAATAAAGCAAAAAATGAAACAAAAATCCTCAATGCATTTCATTTTTGTTACTTTCTTAACAAAATATGGATTCACTGCTCATRAACATTCAGGTAAACCTTTCTTATTCCATGCTCTAGGCAACTATAAGCAATGGTCTTCAAACTCTGAAGCATTCTTCTTCCTGCTCTAAGAGTGTGTATACATCTTTCAGGGTATATGCAAAATCCCAGAGAACWTGTAGGAAGTTTCTTTCACTCCAGGTTCATTTTTCATATAAAATTTGTCATCTTTTTTCATGCAGCCAAAAGAAAATCTTACTTCTGCAGGATCCTAAATTATGATAACCAGAAAGGGGAAAAAGTATATATAAATATATGCCCTCATATTTTCCCTAAATGAGTCATTTAGGAGGGGAAAAAAAAAAAAAAAAAAAAAAAGGAAAGAAGGAAAAGAAATCTTTGGCAATTTATTTTTTAGAAATGTGTTTTTGTCGGTTAGGCCAATATAACATTCTTTTAGGTATAAAAAATGCTAGAACAAAATCTGAGAGTTCTTCTCTATTCTGTCCAAACACAGCTGCAGGAGCTAGAAAAGTCCTGCACCAGCTCTACCACCAGTCCCAAGAACAACCACACTTTTCTTTCCCAAATCCTTTCCCCTCTGCAAGAAAGGCCAAGCAAACAGCTCCGTCATCTCTGGGTGCGTATGGCTAAGGAGATGCAGGGTAATCTTCCTTGATGCTGAGCAGCACTCAGGAATACTTTATTCATACCTGAGCACTGCAGCCATACAGAGTTCATAGATTTGTGGGAGGAAGATGATTAAGTCCTTGTAGGGTCATTGAAATACACCCCAAGCTCTTGGTTTTGCCTTGCTGTGCTCCTCTGAATCCTGAGTGCCAGTGATTAAAGCCCTATGTGAGATGACTGTTCACAGTCCAGCACTGATGTGATGCTGTAGCTAGTCCTACTGTCACCAAATAGGTGCAACAAGAGATGGGGTCCTTTGGGATGTCATGAGCCATAATGTTGGCCATGTTTTATCTATTTTTTTTTCTCTCTCTTCCTTCCCATCTTCTAATGGGAAGGAATTCTTCTAATTTCTCTTCTGTCTTGGTCTTTCTGCTCCTTGACCATTTCTCTTTTCTTGCTTTTCTGCCTCACTTCTGTGCTAGTGACCCTTGTTTTCCCTTTCTGCTTTCGCTTGGCTCTCTGTTACCACTCAGGGATGCCTTGCAGCTGATATTGTCACTGCATTAGCAATGCTTCCAAGGCAGCATGCAGCATGCTGCACTTTGCTCATCAAAGCTGCTTCTGCTCTGAGATGGCTTCCGAATAAATAGACAGAGAGCGTGACTCCAATGAGAGTAGTGCAATAACCCACCGCCATATGGGGTGTAAAGACTCTTTGTGAAGAGGGTATTTTTTTCTRTTTTACCTTTTTCCCTGCTCCCTTTTTCCTCCTACACTGACACAAGGCACACAGATGCACATATGCCTTACATTTGGAAGAGATTACATTACAATCCAGGTGGACTTTAATATTATTCCCATGTGCCATGCCATCATTCTTGTAACACTCTRTTGCTGACATATATCTATAGCATACTCAGAGGTGGCCGTAATTTTTTCATGGTGTGATTTTTTGGTGTCCTGTAACAGCTTGTGTCGGGCAGCAACTGTTTCTTCAAGGATGTCCCTCGAAAATGAGATCTTCAAGTCTCCATTGGATGTAGAATMCCTGTGAGGTAAGTAAAATGAAGCTGGTATCATTGGCCAGATATGAAAGCTGAAAGGGCTGACTTGGTGCAGCTTTCTTAATGAACTCAAGCTAAGCAGATATGTACTTCATGACAGTTATGAAAAACTATATGTAAAAGAAAGAAGGCCAAAGGGAAGCCCAAACTAACATGATATTGGGACAGATTGATGCTTTGAAAGGGAGTAACAGAGCATCTGTGCTTTGATGCAGACAACTGATACATATGACTAAATCCAAATACGGAATCATAAGCAAAATTGACCAAAGCTGTATTTTATTGCCATACCTCATCTTGTACTAAATTGGGTGATCTCAACTGCTTTGTTTCAGTAGAATTTATAACTTTGAGTTCTACATTTATAGTAAGAAATTGTTTTGTAGGAAACAATTTGTTCCCAATTCAAATATTGTATCGTAGCTATTTCAGTTAATGACACTACATCTGCAGTACTATATTTGGCCTGAGAGGGGAAAATGCATATACAATACATGAAATTACACATGCTCTGTGTTTCAATAACATCTGCTTCAGTTTCTGGGTGTTTCTCAAGACAGCTTGACTTTCCTGAAAATGCAGAGCATCTGCTTTGAGAAGCTCAACTGGTACAAACTTGTTAGTATTTTCTAGGGCAGCACATAAATGTATTGTGCTCCCTAAAGATATATGTACTTTGCATGTGCCTATACATTTGTATGCATTGCTATTTCCTTCATCATTTGAAGTTACCTTCAAGTATGAACATTTGATGCTGCCATTTAAAGGGTAAGCTCCTCAAAGCAAGAAATGTTTTCTCTGTATATTCCTTGTGAATATACACAAGGAATGTGTATATTCACACATGTTTTCTCTGTATATTTCTTGTGAAATAAAGGTTAAACTTCCACAACACCCCTGCCCCCAGCAATGAGTGGTTTACTTGACTCTTTCCATTTCTGTTGGAGTATTCTCAAAGAAAATACATGTCTGAGTAGGATTATTATGGACGAGGAGAACAAGTTTATGCCGCTACACAGGAGCATCCCCAGGCCACTGATTATCCACTCTGTTTATTGAGCCTTAGCATTTATATGGTCATCTGGCATGTAACTGATTTTCTATATGCATCATCTTTTCAATAGGACATCTTACCTATTTCCCAGATAATATTTTTATGTTCATCTCATTACAGGGAAGGGCTATTTTCCTATTAGCTGCTAAAGAAGGCAGAACTAATCAGCTATAGATTTTTATCCCACTGATCAACGTCATCTGTTAATTGTATTGGAACACTAATTCCTTCTTTCTGCAATAAAGAACTGGAAAAAAATGCAGGTTGAGGACAAAGATGTAAGCAGACAGACTGACTCCTGCCAGCATAATCTGTAAGCAGAAAGGTAACACTTGTTCCCTTGAAACAAGTTCTGACCTGACAACAGCAATAAGTTTCTCAGAACTGGGTCAGAGACTGGAGGGTCAAAAATTAATTAATGTTCTGCTGAAGCTACATGGTTAGGTACTGTTGAGCACACAGTCATTCCTCCCTACTCCTGCACTGAACTAATATACCAAGAAAAGTCACTTGAAATATGTCTCTGCTCTGATCCTAAATAAAACATAGGCATATTTAATAGGAATACCATAATTAATGTATAATTTAAAGATACATACAATCTGTGCTGGAACAACTGTAAGGAAGTCTTTTTAGCTTTGTTTATGCAGATAAAGGGCCTTCTCTTTTTATCGGAAGAAATAAAATAGTACTGATGTCTCTTCCGAAAATTAGACATATTCTAAAGCATCTACCCTTTGGCCATGGATCCAGCAATTCTGATATTGGTACTAGCAGTTAGTTAGATGATTGTACAACTGAATCAAGTTTGTTAGATGAGAAAAATGGCCTCACAATACCTAGCAAAGTGTAAAGACAGAAGTCTTACCCTCATGCAGTCACTAGGCAGGGCTCTGTTACYTCTCCACTCTTCCTCCTCCTCYTCCTCACCTTGCTGTTACACAGAGCAGCTGTAAAGTCCATTCTTATGATTATGTTTTATATATCCACGATACAGTTTCTGCCTAGTTACTGTCAAGGTTGCAAGTATGGAGGAAATTGTTTTGCTCCTTGTCTGGGTGCCTTATGGAACGAGAAAAGCCATTGAACTGGCCACGCTGGAGCTGTGACTGTGCTAGCTGCTGAGTGTTTGAATATGACTCTTTACAGATGAACTATGCCATCAACCAGTTTACAAGTCAGTCTTGGAGGATAGTGAAAGGCTTACTGCTTTGTTGAACTGGCTTTTGTAAACTTCACTTATAGGCTTGCCTTGCCCTTCATGTTTTATCATTCTTCAGGGGAAAATTATGCTAGCAAACACCCTGCACTAACAAAGCTTGCGACATATCTCTAGGGCATGGCACTATATTTTTTATGCCAGGATCTTCATGGATGGATATTCTATAGGGAAGGAAGGAATAAAGCTGGGGATCCATGGGGATCCATCTCCATCTCATGGACATCCATGAGATACCTTTTTTTTTTTTTTTTTTTGTCATGGAATTGTGCATGCAGGCCTAGTTTGGAGGCCTCTATTGGGAAGGCTACAGAGCAAAGCTTGTGGAACTGAGAAGAAACCAGAAAAGAGGAGCATGTTTCCTGTGCAGATGGCTCTACACTTAGGGTCTCAGTGGTGATTACACGTTGATTTCAGCACAGGCATTCTGGCAATGGCAGCTAGTGCAACCTCTGGGGAGAAACTGCCCTGCAGCCCTTATTTTCTCAAGGGAAATCCATCTTCCTGCTCGGGTACATTCAGTCAGGACCAAGGGGCAGAGTTTTTATGTAAYTGTTGACTTTGTGAACTGCTGACTTGTGTGAACATATCCTAGCCCACTTCTTGCYGTGACTAATGCCCCGGCTATGTGCTGTTTGTGTTTGCACAGGGCTGATGCCCTTGAAGAGCAGTTCTGCTCTCAGGTGGCTCCCAGCGCAGAGTGAACACGCAAGGCTGCCTAGGCTGTATTTGGGACATACCATAGACACACATTGCAACCCCGGGTTAAAGTGGGCCAGGTTATGGTGAAAATAGAGGCACAGGAAAGATTTCCTTAATCTGCAAAGCAAAAAAGTCATACACTTCAATTGTACCTGCCCTTTTGATTGCTCTGCATGTGTGTGTGTGTGYRTGCACCTGACTGGTGAGCACATGTATGTGGTCCGTGTTTGTGCAGAAATTAAATGCTCACAGAAGTGGTTGTCTTGCTTTTACGGCTTTCTACCAGCTGCCATGGGAACAAAACGCTGTAAACACCTGTGAGGACAGAAAGTCAATAGGAAGMGCTCACATGTGTGGCTGGTTCATACAAGTTGTCAGGTGCTTAGTGCCTTTTCTGTCTCTATCTGTTTCCGCAAATTTTGCAGTGTTGTAGCTGGGATACTCTAATATGTCTTATCGTCTTTTTAATATATCTTAAAACAAGAAAACATATTCTCAAAATGTTTAGCTTATATTTTYTAATTATTTGTTCAGTCCTGAATCTGAATTTCTATTTCCAGAGCATGTTGGCTAATGAATAATGAATGTAACTATTGTTTCCCCTTTGTTATTTTAAGAAATACTTTTAAATGTGTTACCCACTTGCAGTCATGAGCCATAAATATTTCCTTTAAAGGCTTGAACTGGAGAAGCATATGTTTAAGGTTGCTTTCCAAACTGAAGCAAATGTTTCAAACACGCTTGCATTCATTCTTACAAGAGTGAATTAATTTTGTTATCTGTACAAGTTGCTCTCTGTTGCTAGATAAAGTTGGCCATTTTGGCACCCTTGGGTCATATTTCAGCTAGAGACTCAATCTGTATATCTGATTTGAGAGCTTTTCCTTTTTTTTTTTTTCTTTTTTTTTCCTGTTCATTTTCTTTTTAAATCCACATTGTTTGCAGCTAAAATGGTGGAGCTGCAAAGGACACAAATATGTCTAGCTGGGGTGAAATCCTGGCTCCATTACGGGGAGATAAACTCCATATTTTGTGCCCTGATACCCTGCCTGGACCAACTCCTGAACTCCCCCTACCTCCTGCTGTCGGGTAGGATAGGGGACTACAATCTTAATATCTGAGAGGGATTTATTTTGTGCATAGGTCAGCAAAAACATTATTATTTTCTTAGATGATGCTTATCCCAATTATGTTTTTGCAAGATGGCATATTGCAGTTGGCTGCACTTTACCTGGCGTAAAACCAGATGGATCCATAGCTGTGACAGTACCTGAGAATTAAAATGATGTCCCGTGGTTTTGGCATCTGTGCTCTGAAGAGAGGTGAGGGAGCATAAATGTATAATCAAGTAATGGGAAAAGATTAACAAGCAATATCTGCCCTCTGTAATCAGCTTTGGAAACAACAATAATATATCTCAGTTGCTTGATTATTTGATGTGGTCTGGTAAATGCCTGAACCAAATTAGAAGATGTGCCTATAAACAACCGGAAATAGGAAAGTTTAAGTAATCTTATCTTCAAGAAGCAATAGCAGCTGAATTCTCCCCTTGTGCTTCACCATTCATTGATCTGCTCTTCCTCGCATAGTATACCCCTTATACTGTCTGTGTCCTGACATTAAAAATATCTTGCTTGYGGGGCAAAATTAGGAATTTGTGAAGCTTTGTGTGACTGACCTGACCGGGGCTATGCTCTCTGATTTGTCAGATGGTGGGCTACTTAATGCTGTTTCTATGGTCTAGACACCTGCCTCCTGAGGAATGGTTCTCCCTTAAAAATCCAAATATACTTGGATGGGAAAAAAAAACAGATTTTATGTACTACTCCATAACCTTCAACCAAGTATTTGAGTCTCTCAAGGAATAACAATCTGATGCTACAATTGAGATGTTGTTGCTCTGGCAAAAGGAAGGAACTTATGCTCGCTTAGCAAGAGACACACCTAAAGTTGCCAGGGCTGTATTTAGCCCCATATAGCTGCATCAAAGCTGAGATTTCAAGAGACTTGACAGACAGTTACCAAGAAATCTGTATTTTCCCTTTATTTACTGGCCTGTCTTGTTCTGCATTCATACTGACCCTTGGTCATTTTCCAGTATTTCTTAGAAGTACCACTAGCAAAAGCTACAGGATGCCAGTCAGTTAAGAAGAACAAAACTTAATCATATCTTACATATACAAGAAAAGAACAGAAATTCATATAWCTTTCTGAATTCTCTATGTAAGCTAAATAATGGCAATATTTTTACATTTGTGTTTTTGTAGATCAATGTGTTGATAAAGAAAAATCATTTTCTGTTTTAGAGAGTACTGGTGGACAGAAAAGACTGTATTGTGAAAATATTAATTTCATATTAGTGTATTTTTCAGGGTTACCTCAATGTCCACTCACCAGATGTGAAAACAAAGATGTTGGATGAATGTGAGGATTGGATAAGGCAAGAGCAACATTAGCACCAGTGCAAAACTGTTCAGAAGCTGATTAGCAGGATAAAAACAATGTTTAATAGCTTTAATTTAGCTGGCAAAGTCACTTCTATCTGTCTTGCACCAGCAATAGGGAAGAAGGAGAATCTGACTTGACGAATAAGTAGTCTAAAAAACTCTGTGTATTTTGAAGCTTAGCTCCAGGTCAAATTTTGTAATCTTTGCCCTATTATTTTGCAAAATTATCAGATTTTCGTAGACTATGCAAACACTTATCTCCCACATCATTTTCACAGGAAGCAGAGCAAAATTCAGATATGGGATCCTTGAAAAAAATGTCTGAACCTTACAACCCACTATATGATCATCATGGAAAAAAATTCCACACTGGGCAGTTTTATGCAGAATGATGACTCTATTTGTCCATGATACTTTTGTTCATTATAAACAATTTCAGGACTATATGCTTACTTAAGGCAGTCATTTTTATTTCTGTGTTGAAAGTGCTAACAGAGTGCTAAGAGGATATTTCATTATTAGTATATAGATGAGACTGTTGTTCACTCCTAAGTTCTTTTCATGAAATATTTGAATCTTCTGTCCACTAGTGCATGGCCACTGACATAGAACAAAACATCTGTGCAAGACATAAACTAAAGAAGTTGAATTTAAACTCTGGGAAAAAACATGGGCTAGATTGGGCAATAATGTGTGTGAGTGTGCATATATGTATGCAGAATGGAGGGAGGGTYAGTTGGTCTGCCCTTTTCTCAGGGTTACATATATTTTGAGTAAGCTCAGTATAAAAAAAACACCATCTGTCTTAAAAGAGTAACTTATGTTCTGATTCAAAAGCAAAAATTAAATCAGATACTTTCATGAATATTCCCCTAGCTAGGCAAGTTGATAGACCTTTTGGAAATAAAACCTGCAAAACAATTTAAAAATTATTTAAAAAGATGGTCAAGCAAAAAAAAAAATCACTTCAGTTTGTAACTGAGATTAGYTTTCAAATCATTTACAAAGCCATGGTTAAATTCCTACTAGACAGGTTTTAGAGCTCTGTACTATTAAATACACGTATTTTAAACTGGGTTAGTCTGTCCTTCAGGGCACTGCCACAATAGTTAAGGTAGTGCCAAAAAATCTCGCGCTTGCAGAATATTTGCTTGGAAATAAGGAGTGTATTGAAAGCCAATGTCAGCGGTTTCAGGATCCCGTCTCCACCAATCCCATGACTCCATGCGCTGGGAAGCACACCTGGGCAGGTTTCCAGAGGCGTAATGTAAGCAACATTATGCAGGGGTGGAAAAGGCTTAATTTCATATGGCTGCACAGTTCAAGAAGTGGTTAGTGCTTGTCTCTYTTTTTTTTTTTTTTTTTTTTGTTTAGGAGTTTAACTTTGTTGTGTGAACAGGCAGTTGGATGTATCACAGGAACAGCTTGTTTCCTTTTAATAGAATGGCATGGCACAGCAGTTCCCAAGCTGTAATATGTTGATTACGGTTGAGTGTAAACTGCAATCAGGTGATAGCTGAACTGGTTTGAAAATATAATATCAGAGGAGGAATCCATTTAAAACACAATGATTAAGAAAG
This sequence comes from Nothoprocta perdicaria, assembly GCF_003342845.1. Taxonomy (NCBI): domain Eukaryota; kingdom Metazoa; phylum Chordata; class Aves; order Tinamiformes; family Tinamidae; genus Nothoprocta; species Nothoprocta perdicaria. Next base: position 1,199,693 of record NW_020454761.1, read on the forward strand.
CTGGTGTAACCAGGTGTCTCATCTTCAGTGCAGCGTGCTAGGGATGATCTGAAAGCTACTGATAGAGTCAGTCATGATCTGCAGATTTAATTCTGGAGTAAAGGAACAATATTGGTGCTTCCTTCTTTGCTTGTACAATGCTGAGCACTGCACTTTATAAATAATAAAACCTTATACAGAGCTTTAACTTATTCCTTAATCACCATGATGACTGTGGCTGTGTTCTTGAATCCCAGTTCAAGCATTTGCAGCTGCTCTGACATGTATTTGCTTTGCGCTCCTGGAATCCAGCCACCTCTTCCCAAAGAGTGGTCCTTAAATTTTCACTTTTCCTGCTTTCAGTGTGCTTGGATGCTGAGGGGAAAGGCTCATAGCTGTTTAAGAAAAATGGTTGGATTTAACTTGAAATACTAATTCTAGCTTAGAGAACACGCTTTTTAACAAGAGGGCTTGAGCATTAGGAAAACCTATTCTCAAAAGTTCACTGATATATATGAGCGTGTGTGAGTGCATGCACACATTACTTCAAGAAAATAAAAAGGAAAGTGTATTTGAGCCTTGTCTTCATGTTAGCAGAATTTGTTTTATTTTGTTTTCTTACTTAGCAACAAGAATTTTCAAGAACATACCTACTAGAAAGCAAATATGACTGTATACCAGCTTTCTTTTTGTTATAAAGAGACATTTTCACCTTGTCCTTAAACATGTCCATGCTAGTATGCAGCTGCCTGACATTTTGCTTATCTGTGTTGTTGTCATTTCTCATTGTTGGATTCAAATTTGGAAAAGGGGAGTGTTTTGGTATGTAGTTTATATAGGTCAGAAAATATTTTCTTTAGTCATTGACTGTAAGGGGAAAGAATATTCAGATCATTGTAGCAAGTACTGTATGAATGTCTAAATTCCTGGTTAATCATTTTTGTATTATTTACAATTCTTGCATAAACATATTAAAATAATTAAATTTGTGGAAATAGTCAAACTCTTTATTTTGAATGAAGTTTCATTGTGCATCTCTCATGCTCTTTTCCTCTTGTATCTTTTTTTTTTTTTGCTTAACTTAAAACGAAAAATTATTTTCTTAAAAAAGAAAATATAAATATATATGAAAACAGTTCTAAGTCCTTATATTTTGGGCTTGGGCATACTGGTGTTTGAAAATATTTCAGTGCTTTGGGTGCAAATATGTTGTGTGCACATGCATATGCATGCATATCACTTACATACCCCGAGTCGCATTGTGAAACACCTCCACAAAGTTTAGACAGGAAATAAGCCACTCACACACTTAAACAAATTTCCAAAGATAAACACTCTGACATTCATGAAGGCCAGATATTGTTTTGCATCTGAACATGTGCATACACATTTTATCTAAGACCATCAATTCAGAGCTCTGACAACATTGAGGGTAAGAGGAAAGTATAGGTGTGTTTTTGTTCCTGAGGACGAAGCTGAGGAAAGACTCCTTGATTGATCTGGTATGGCTGGGAGAACACCTTAGGACATGTTTCTTCAGAGCTTGTTAGCATGACCTAGTTGAGTTGCAGAGCATGTGTGCAGTTTGACATTTAGATGTGCATGGAAGCATGCATAACCTCAATATGATACAAAACAGACAAGGGAATCCACAACGGTTAGGTTAGCTAACACCTACAATTTCCTTTAGGCCTCTGGTAGCTACTGGTTTTTTTTTTTCTTTTTTTTTTTTTTTTTTTTTTAGGAATGAAAATACCATCTTCTTGAAGCCTCAGTGCATTTGGTATTGCTGCTCCCTGCTTCCTACTGCAAGCAACTGAATTATATGAACAAGTTATAAATTGTTAATTTACTTTGTGCAACGTGTGCAGTTTAACAGGTTTCCATGTGTTTCATCACAGAGGTGGTTTCATTATAAAATGCACCTTATCTGGAGCTGAGATTGTCGTTTCTTGCCCTGATAATGTGCTTGCATTTGTTGTGAGGCAGGAGGCCTCATGGAAATAAGACATAATTTTGTTAGCGGTGCATCCCTTCAGTGTCCTTTCAGTAGAAGAGTACTGAAATTATTCGAACAAGTGAATAGTATTTTTTTGTTTGGATCGGCCTCTGCTCCTGGTGCCTTTGAACATCAGTTTCAGTGGGAATACATTTGTCTGGTTCAAGAACACATGGAAATGGTTAACATGTCAGGGACTTGATCCTTAAGCATCAGCAAGACAACTAGTTATAATTGGAGTCCTCTTAGAAAGCAGGATCCTTTCCACGCTGGAACCATAGATTTGGCTCTGGACTGGCTGGTTGACTCTAGTGACCCAGAGCTGAGTTAGAGGAGCTATAACGTGCAGTAGTTTTCAGCGTCTTTTTCTCCATCTCGTTTAATTGCAAGAGCTTTAGTGCTGGCCTTATTTGTGGAGCCCAGGACTTCCCTTTGCAAGAAGACAGCTTCTCTCCTGCTCTGAAGCCACCGCAAGGATCAGTTCTCCACAAAACTACCTTCATGACACTATGGTATGGGGCCCACATAACAGTATGGCATGTACCTTCCTACTCTTGGGACCTTTTCTTATGGCTTTCTAGCTACTAGGATGTGAACTCAGTTCCCTCAGGACACGTATGCGGTAAACACCACTTTCTGACTTTCAACACTTACTCAGTATTTCCCCACTTCCAAAAGCTCCACCTAGAACTGATGCCAGCAGCACATGGGAAGATCAAGGCTCTGGGTGATACCATGGACAGAAATCACAAAATCACAGAATGGTAGAGGTTGGAAGGGGCCTCTAGAGATCRTCTAGTCCAACCTGCCCTGCTCCAGCAGGGACACCCAGAGCACGGGGCACAGAGTAGCATCCAGGCGGGTTTTATGGATGAGGAAGGTAAAGATTCCTATTTCATCCCATATTTCCACAGATAGGCTAGCCAGGGAAGCAACAGACAGAACGGATAACCAAAAAGGTATGGAGTTGGTGACTGCTCCAGGTTGTCCCTCCCACAGCAAACATCTGCTCTTGGTGCTGGGGAGAGGCTCGTAGGAAAATCCGTCCTCCTCCATCCTGCCCTGACTCTTCCCTCCTTGCTCACATTCCCCCTGCGGCTCAGAAACAATAACAGCTTTAGCAATAAACTTTCACTGTTTGCAATCCAAACGATTTCAAAGGCTGCTTTGCTGCCATAAAGCAATTTGGAAAAACTTTCCAGCCTTTAAGGGTGGTGTTGTCGTCTTATTGGCACCTACTTTTCTTCTTCCAATTACCTGGTTCCTCACCGTTGCTGGAGGACAAATGGTGGGAGCGGGGCTGTGTGTGGGTCTCTGTCCCTCACTTTGCAGCCTGTTCCACGCTCGCAGCCATCGTGCATGTAATGATAGTGGCATGGACAACAGTTCCACCACTAGTGGTGGGCTCAGGCTGGCCTTTCATAAGGTCTGATTTGTACATCTCCTGACTCTCCTTTAAACATAGAATGCAATTTAAACATCAGTAATAAAAAAACCACGAAGCATTTACTAGGCTTTGTCTCCCCTTTTGTTCAAAGTAATACAGGTAATATTAAAAATAAGATGCTAAGGTAAATATAGATTTGATGTGAGGAAATAATTAAATATTAAAAATTATTTTGGAAGTAGATGTATACTTATGCAGCCTTGTAAAATAAAGTATTTTTTATTTGATTCACAACTTGCACCAATATATTTTAAATCTGAATATAGAAAAAAAAAAGAATAGCATTCTTGTGATTTTAGATTCTGTAAGTTGGCATCTTGTGATTTTCTGCATTCCTAAATAAAGAAGTAACGTATGCATTTAGGGGGAGAAAATGCTAGACTAAATATGACCTTTATTTCCAAGCAAAAAAAAAAAAGTGTGAATATATTTAAAATGCAGAAGAAACAACCTCATTAGAAGAAGATATAACTCTTTTAACCCTTTGTCACATTTTCACCTTTGTTCTCTGAATCTAGCCAGTTGTAGTGTATCTTTGAAAAACTATCAAAATCAGAATTTACAATGTTTGTACTGTGTGTTTCTCCCTGCACTGCACTATAAAATGATTAGCGCTGCCTCTGAGCTCTGCAACATTTACTCTTTAAGTTGGATCCCAAATTTTTCCCTGGGCTTAAACAAGCCCTATAGAGCACAGCAATAGCTCCAGTTCCAGGCCATATGCTGCCTTCATTCGCCTATGGAGAGACCCTACAGTGGCCATTGCACTACAAATGCCTAAGTAAATTAGGCAAGCAGAGTAGAGCACACATTAAAGCAGCCTCAGGCAGCACTGCAATATGTTAATGGAATAACAGCACAGTGCAGTGACCATGAAAAACAAGATTAATGAGGTCAGGCAGCGCATACATCCTAAGGAGGAGTAATGAACTCCAAGAGCCTTTTTTTTCTTTTTTCCACTAGAGGTGAATTATTTCCCATAAGACATTCTTGGAGGAGAAACTCACATAACGTACAAGAGCAGAGATGAGGCCACAGGCCACCCGTCTCCTAACAAGGTCCTACAAAGCAGATGTGGGCTGTGTGCATGTGTTGTGTAGGCACACAAGTTCTTCCTGCTCACCTCACCCTTACTTTGAGATACGCTGTGAACCAAGAGTTTCTGGGAGATGATAACACGCAAACCTGCTTGCCAGTCTCACTGTCTTTGTGCCCACTCGCAATTGYTCCCTGGGAGCTTTTTGATCAGCTTAATTCAAAGGACCTCAAGCCAGAGCAGATATGAATATTTGCTTTGTAAATTGTCCTTGTGGAAGAGGATCCATATGCARGTACTTAAGCTAGAGCTGCTGCCTCTTTTCTCCTAATCAGAGGTGAGAATTTGATGCAGTTTCTTAGTCTTGTCATCCAGAATGTGAACAGACAACATTTTTCATGTTCCTCTTTCTTGTTGTTTTTGTCWCATCAGTTCTTCTGCCCTAAACATCATGCCTGAGAACCAATCAGCTCCACAAATAAACATTGTCAAATACTTCAGTGTCTTTACTAAGTTATGAAATCCGTATCTAGATTCTCAAATTTTTATGGGTTTCAAGAGAGGAAATTTTTTTTTTTTAGAATATTGTTTTGTTTTGTTTGTTTTTCATTTTATGTATTTTTTTCTTCTCTGGGTCAAAATAAGTACTTCATAGTTCCACATTTGGTAACACATGAAAATGTGTTAGTGTAAAGTAGTCACCATGGATATATACAKGTATATATTGCTTAATTCATTAAAATACTTTTCTTCTCTGCTACTGCTTCATCTTYGTTACTCATTTCTTAACTCAAGATCAGGTTCATGATCCTTCCCTTTGAATACATTAATGATCTTAAGCCTAACTTGCCTTTTTTTTCAGTCACACATATGGCAGCCAATGCTTTCACCATATAGAAAAGTCCACATGTGTGTCCAGATCTTTGTATGACCTCCACAGTTCCTCAAAATGTGTCTGAAAGGCTGTAATCACAGATTCTATTTAAATCAATCCATTATTTCTGCTTTTTTTTCCCCCCTAGGCTCCAAAAGGAGGCAGTTCAGTAGTAATATGTATACCATTGATCTCTTTGGATCACAGAGGCCATTTAGAAAATATACTTATTAGAATGTCAAGTACCTAAATTCAGTGGCCTATTTTAAATCAAACATTGAAGAAAGTGAGCCAGCAATTCATCTAGGATGTTGTCATCTAATAGGCAAACTAACCTACTTCAGAAGTGGAACCTTATAACAAAACAGCTACTTGAATTGTTTATATGCCACTAATTTTTTCAGCAGTTACATTATTAGTTGCAATAGTATCTGACTCTTGCTAGCTCTTTGCTTTAGCTTAGGGCCTTAATTGAATTAAAGGGTATGAACATGAAAGAAGTTTCAAGGCCCCCCTATGTGTAACTTCTCCATGAAAAATAGTGAACAATTAAAGTAATAAGTTTTTTTTTCTTCTTTCTTGCAATTCCCTGTT
>NW_020454761.1:1205672-1217591 GCF_003342845.1 Nothoprocta perdicaria
GATAAAATCAAGAGTTGATTTTGCCATACAAGTGAAGCAGGTCATTGCCTAGGGAAGAACATAAGAAAAGTAGAATGTTCTATAATTATTTAGGGGATTTCTGAGGGAGAGCAAAGGGAGCCCTGTTTGTCTAGCTTAAATTGAGCTCTGGACAGACAAGCAATTAGAACAGCTTGCTCTGAATCACAGGACCAATGTCTGCCTCCTGAAACTGATAGCTGATGCACTTCTAGGAGAAGAGGTGGCATTGCATCAAAACAAGGTGTTCTATTTTTAAGCAGTCTGCTATGCTGCAACTTTAAACATGACTATTAGTATTGTTCTTTAATGAAAGAAAAGACAGCACACTCACAGGCATCCAAACCATTACAGAAATGAGCTCCTAATCATGCAGCCTGCTCCACCCAAGTGCAATTTAGGGAGCTGAAGGAAGGCACCATTGGAGAAGAAATCGCAGTTGTTGCAATTCTCTATTCTGGACAGTGACCCAGTATATTTAAAGCATGCTTTTAAAAACAGTGGAAAACCAGGTCATGGAGTTCATGTTAGTCCTGTCATCGGGCCAAATGTCTTGCCTCAGATGGGCGATACAGAGCTGTGACTTTAATCTATACAGGGTCGCCCTAATCACTGATATATTTAGACAGTCACGTTATCAGCTGAAAGGTGGACCTGATTGCTGCTGGGGGCCCAGACCCTCTGTGGCGCTAGCACTGTGCTTGGTATAGCTGTCATGAGCCGGTAGCAAAAATACCCTCACGTTCCTGACGCCCACCTCATYTGCCTGGTGCTGGAGCTCTCCATGACGGGTCCCAAGCTCAGGAAACACTCCTATTTCTGTACTGACAACTCTCTCCATTTACGTGAAGAGTAAAGAACCAGGCATGCTCAATCTCTCACCTTCAAGAAGCCCTGYGTCCTGGTGGCCCAGGAGATTATAAATTGAACCCCAGGACAGAGCAAGCTTTTGCAAGCTTTTAATACATTTGCAAATGGATTGCAAAGAGYGTTGACTAGAGTATATCACACGTTGCATGTATATTAGAGATAGCTCTTGGAACAATTTCTTTCGAAATCTCTCTCTTCATCATCACCATTTAAAGTACATTAGTTCACTTTGCAGAGTGGGCTTGGAGAGCTTGAACTGAACTCCTCCTGCTTGAAGCTAGACTGGAAGATGCAATCCAGGAGCACATGAGGCGCTCCATACACTAAAGGACATAGATAGAGCCTGTGGGATCAGAGGAAGTTTGAAGGAACCCCCCAAACTTGCACGCATGCTGGGTCCTCAATACTGACCAGTTTGCTTCTCTTGAGTCATGGCATCTGCCTTTACATGGGCAGGGCCACGTGGTGTAATTTAGAGCAAGAAAACCTATACAGGAATGGAAAGGTGCCCTGGCACGGTCTCTCCTTYTGTGTGTGCCTCTAGGAAAGCAGCCCGTGTTACCACAGCACGGCTCTGCCAGGCGCAGTAGGGTGGCTGGTGCTGGAGTTGAGTTCTTTCTTTACACCTAACTCACAATTGAGTTTTGAGGACAGTGTTCTTTATACTGTGTTTTATTTGTCCTATAATCTATGAAGTATTCTATCTGTTTTTGAAGCTTAATGCTTGATACTGATTATAACTAAATATGTCATTCAAAATCTTAACTGTTTTGGTGTAATTTTAAACAATGGATTTTGTTCTTTTAGTATTAGTAGAGGAATTCAAATACATTAAATTAGCAAAGATGGATAATATTCATTGCAGATTGTACTTTTTTATTTGCAAGATTTACTTTTATTGTTTTATTTGCCAGCTCATCCAGCCATTCTAGAAATAACAATAATTGCTTTTTCTTTTGTGCCTAATGTCCTCTGAAATGAGCCCTCATAATTTTTAATCGCTTTTAAAAAATATTTTTTTCTTAATTTTTTAAACTTTTTTTGTGACATGTAAGAGTAGATAAAGGTTTTCCAGTCTTTTCCAGACTTCTTAAATGCTAGCTGCTAAATGGTTATTGAGACGATACAGTTCTTGAAGAACATCCTCTGGACTCTGACTCTCCACAATGACTGATTTCATATGCTGTTACTGGCGACAGCTCAAGAAGGAACCCTTCTACTTCCCAACATTTCAATACCTTCTCAGTTAGGACTGAGAAAACAAGGAGTGTGAAARGGGAAGTGAATCAATAGGTCAACAGTCAGGTGAAGGAAAAGAAAATTGGCTTGGTAAAGATTTCTAAATCATTTAGTGCAGGAGAAAATGTTGTAACACCTGATTCTACTTTCACAGAAATSCATGGCAGAACTCTTCCAACATTAGAAGAAAGTCAGCCAAATTTGGGAYGCTTACATCAGCACACAGTAAGAAGCTGATATTGTGCTTCAAATACAGGAAGATGTGGATAAACTGGCTGGCCTCTTTTTTTTTCTTAAGGAGTTTGTATGACTGATATATAATCAATAAAGGAGTTAGTAAAGAGGATCATAAAATGCTTGGAGAGGGCTTATGATAGTTATAAAARGAAAAAAAAAATATTCCATTTGCTTCAAGAATGTGAAATTCTCTTCTACCTGCCATTAAATACCTGCTTGGTCTCCAATCCTTGGAGTTAATGAGCAAGAGTATTGCATTTTTTATGTGACCATCCATCCTTTTATTTACTATAGGTGATTTTTTATGTGTTTACCTTTATGGGGAAGAAGAAAATTGCTGTTGCCTTCATTCTTAAACCTCCACTGATGTCAGAAGGATTCCTATGGCTAACATAACTCACTGGGAGCTGCAGTGGCAAAAGTACAGTAAGTTTCCGGCAGTTAAAAAGTCAAAATTTGAGATTATTTGATTCAGAATGAAATGAGATCCGCAGTTATCAAACACCCTAAAAGTTGCCAACAGTTGCCCCCAGAACGGGGAACATTTTACCCCTTCGAAGCTCTCAGAGATACTGAGCCCCCAGAGCTGTTGTTTTCCATTGAGGGTTATAATTTCTCTTCAAAGCAATGGCAGTTTGTTCTTGTTATGCTGTTGGCCATGGGCTGAGTTAAGCAAGGCTACCTCGGGGAAGCAGAAAGTAAGATACAGTTCATAATCCTAAGGCTGTTTGCTTTGTGTTGAAATTACAGTTGTCCAGCAAATAAAAGCCCTCACATGTAAAATCCAGGTTTCTTTCACAATTTCTTCCTGTGGTTTGCATGACCTTAAAAAAGAAAAGTATGACTAGTTTTCAAGAAAAAAAAAACAGCTATTACTAAGTTATCTTTACATAACTGAAAAGTTTTGTGTTTGGTACAAAGTAGGAAATTGCATAACTGAAGCCTGGATCATTTCCTGTAGCAGGGCAGCAAATGAAGGAGCTACCTAATGATCATTGCTGGACATCTCAGTCATTTCCTTATACTGTGATATCAATACAAAAAATCCTGGGGACATGACTTAGAGGCAGCTTTGAACAGGTCTCCTGGAATTTTAAGATGGAAAAAAAAAGACACAGCCAGGTAGTATTTTTTATTTTTTAATGTACACTATAAGCATTTGGGTGCTGGCAGCATCAGCACTGGCGTGGCTCCAGTGAAACCACACTGCCTGGTAGAGGAGACTGAACCTAGGAGGTGGTGGAGGAGATGACTCCGCAGGAAATACCCTAAAGCTCCAGGGCRGTGAAAGTGAGTGGAAACAGTGAAGCTGCCGAGGGAAGGATCGCACCACCCGCCTGCCCTGGCCTTGGCCACGCTGCCTTCCTGGTATGAAACGGCACAGGTTCAGGGCCGGAGCCGGCTCCACCGTGGGGCTGAGGCTGCTGGTGGGGCTCCGCACCRGCCTGCAGTGAAGCACAGCACCGTGTTCACGGTACATAGTGCAGATATGCATGGATTCACCCCTTCTTTTCCTATGAATTTCTGTGTCTTCTCACAACACTGACTCCTGCTTGCAGAATGTGGTTTTTTGTTTTTGTTTGTTTGTTTGTTTGTTTTAGGAAGCCCCAGTGTGGAGAAAATGCTGCTGCATGGACACAATGCAAATCTTTACGTGGTACTCTGTTCTTTCTTATGTATTTGTTTTATAAGTTGGCCTTGACTGCTTATATGAAACAGGGAACTTAACAACAACAACAAACCCAACCCTGATGTTTAAAAGAAAGAAAAAAAATAGTCCCCTTAAACAACTTAAAATCGAGTTTAGAGGGAAAACAAGAAAGAAAGTAGGAAAGAAGGGAAAAAAAAGTCAGTCCTGAGACGGTAGGTTCATCCTCTGCAAGCCCAGGCTCTTGCATTAATGCACTGCGTAGCTGGGAGGAAAATGGCTTTCCCTGCCTGCCTGCGCGCTGGCTGCCGCTGGAACGCAGCGTTCCCGGCTCCCAGGAGCGCCCGGCGCTCCGCCATGGATGAATCCAGCAGCTCCTCCCACACATCTCCCTTCCCTTGGGAGAGGGGCAGCGAGTGGYGTGGGGTCCTCCGGCTCTGGAAATGCACCAGGGAGCAACAGGGAGGGGGGGAAATGGTGGTGCTGGAAGCAAGGGCTCAAGGGGCTTAAATCACAGGGCTCTGTGTTTTTAGATTCACAAATGCTAGGAATCGCTTTTTTTGTTATTGTTATTAAAAAGCAATGCTTTTTCTTTTTTTTTTTTTATCGCAGGTCTGAGACAGATTAGTCAAAATCAAAGCTAAGGGTCTAATTTTATAGAGCCGTATGTTTTCACTGTCAAGATTTTTGTTTCAGTTTTAGTTAGGCTCTTCTGACTTTCTCTAAAACAATGGAGGAAAAATGCTTTCGTTTTTAGTGAGATAAGAAGATAAGAGTAAGCTGCTCCTGCTTGCATCCAGGACTCTCTGCCGCTCTTCCAGTGCTATCAGGCACGCTCACATCAGATGCTTAACAGTCAGATACTGCTTGTGCTCTGAAAACAAAAGTGGCATTTTTGCAGAAACTAGGACTTCATGGCTTTTGTTTCTGCAGGAATAAAGCAGGGCTGTTTAATGGCAACACATTACAAAGCAGGTTCCTGGATGCTGCACMTCTCTCAGAAAGGAGCAGAAGCTTGAGCTCTAACAAGCCACATTCAGGGTTATGGGCACTAAAACCACARTGCTGCCCGGTTGTCTTTGCAGGGGTAGTGTTCTCGAAGGCAGGTTACTCGTGTGAGTAAATTTAGGGCAGTGAGTTATCGAGGGCCGGGTTTGCTCAGCCAGATTGTACCCAGCCCTCCTGGGGAAGMGAGCCTGACTGTGTGGGGACCCACAACCTGTACGTACAGGTGTGAGACATGTCACCAAATCCCTCTGAAGGGCAGAATGACTGCATTTCACACAGCACATTTGAACCATTCATACCAAAATGCACTTGAGTGCCAGTACACACACAGCTACACATATAAATAGGAAATGCATATCTGTTAATTTCTTTAAATAGTTTTTCTTTTTTTTCAACACTTGACCATAGCCAGAAAATCTATCAGTACACAAAGCAAGGTAGCATACAGACTCTCCATAAGATATTCCTTCAGCATGCCAAATCTGGCCCRAACAACTAAATATATTAATTTTGGCCTGAGAATTCACAGGCTGAATTTCTGTCTGAGACTGATTAAAATGCCTGTGTTAAAACTGTTGCAAGGAAAGAAGCTGAAATGGAAACAGTGCCATGACTACAAATGATAATGAGAAGAATAAGTTATGGTAAGTATTGACTGGAAAAAATGAAAAAAAAAAAAAGATGTGTCTGCTTTTACAGCACTGTATTCATTGCATTGATATGCAGGATTTAGATATGACAGATGACAATAAAGAAGGAAAAAAAGCTGCTAATCTGAGATCATTTGTTCTCTAAGCCAGATCCTGCACTGAATGAAACGTGCAGGATTTTTGAGCAAAAAAAAATCACCTCTAGCTTTGGCAGAGGGAAAATACAGCTCCATTCGTTTCCCCTTACATCATGCTCTTTATTTTCTACTTAATATATGTCACAAAATGTTATGGGTTTCTGAGGTAGGTGTGTACATCTACCTACATATATTACAGTCACTGTTTCTCTGTCCCTTCTGTTTTAGTAAGTGAAGAGTTGGCAATCTCCTTTGTGGTCTGTGTAGGCCCTGTCTAAAATCCCCAGTGTTATCCCTTCAATGTATCTATGGCTTGCTATTTTGAGTTATTTTTGAGAAAAGCACATTTATTGCAGGTTGTAGCTAGTACTTAATGTGGTCCAAATGAGCCATCCGTTTGAGAATCCAGGTAGAGTTTCCAAATCACAAACCTAAATAAAGCTGTTTAAGATTTTTTTTTTTTAAATGACAAAACTGGAAATTAAAGGAAGATCTTTTTTTTCTTTTTTTGGACATTGTACAGGATTTCTAAAAAAAATAGTATTTTTTAAAACTATATCATATAGTGAAGTACAAAAACTGCAAATACTAAAAAAAACTGTTGCAGGACCATGATATTGACTTTGTAAAAATTATTAATTACCTTAACTTAGGTTATACTTATTAACCTTAACTAAGGTTATACTAAAAATTGTTAGACATTAAAAATTTTAATTCTAAGAAGAAATACTGATACAATTACAAAAAATGTTAAAAGCCATGCTATTTAGGTAATCTAGCTAGGCCTCCTCTGCATGGAGCTCTGTTTTGGAAATGACATCTTTGCAAAAATATGCTCAGATGTGTTTAGATGGATTAGATGTTTGGCTGATTATTCTGTGGGCTACATTCTGAAGAACGCCGTATTATAAATCATAATGATTTTTGCTGTCCTTCAAGCAGTAGCTGATAAACCTYGCCAAGTTGTAATGCTTACCTGCTGCTCATTTCACAGGTCCCCAGAGAACAGAATAAATATCAAGAAGAAATCAAATGTTGTTTGTGCTCAGGATACTGCTTGTCACTGCTGCGACCCCTGCTCAGGGTGATGACCTTTCTTTGGGAACCACTGGCTTAAAACCTGCAAGAACACCAATTAGCTTAATGTGAGATTGAACACGGGACTAAACACTAGCCCCCACCTCTGACTCTTTAAGCTGCTCAGCATCACGAAGAGTCACTGAGATGTTCAAGGGGGCAGCAGTTCCTGCCTTAGAGGCAAAAACTTAGACCTGAAATTTGAGATGACACCATTCAACTGCACAGCAGGACAGTGAATGGTTAAGCCATTTTCAAAATTTAAAAGCTCCTTTCACTTTAGTATTATTCTTAATAACTCCCCCATGCAGGACTGCAATGTCTGATTGTTTATCTCATCTATATATGTCGCTCCTGTTTTATTCATAAGTGAGTACAAATAAAAAAATGGATGTGCAATAATGGTTATATATAACTGTATGTTGTGAGGAGCTCTCTACTGACAAGCTTTCAAACAATATGCTTCGACTGTCTTCTTAAATTTTTGTTGTTACTGGATCAAAATCACAATTGCTTTGTTAAAAACAAGTGCACCATTTGCTGCCATACCCACTACTATCCCACTGGAAAAGTACATCTTTATAATGAAACAGAATTATTACAGTTTTCTGAACCTGCTTTTTAACTGCTTTATGTGCACTCTTTCACATCATTCCCCTCTTGGCTGAAATCAAAGAAATAGCATGGGAACAATCTTCTGTTGAATCTGTCCTGGCAAGATTCTGGTTTCTGCCATCTGAGACAAAGAAATACCGAGGAATCTCCTCTAGGAATGGTCTCTGAAATAAATGTTATCATACAGAGAATAAGCTTTTTTTATTATTTTTATTTATTTATTTATTTATTTATTTATTTATTTATTTATTTATTTTTGGTATGGAATAAGTGCAGCAGAGTTTGTCGTTTAGGATGCCATGAGCTGTTTTTCCCAAAATCAGTTTTGCAGAACGTGCAATAGTTATAACCACCTCTGAGAGCTTCCTCTATCAGAGGGGCAGCTTCCACCCTCCCCTCAAGCCTCCTGTGGACGTAGAGATGTTTCTTAGACTATTGCTGGGTTGCAGAATGGGGCGCTCTACCTTATGTCACTGGTGCCACTCACCTAATGTGTGTGTGTTTGCATGCGTGTGTGTGTGTAGGCAGGGCTGACGGGAAGGCAGGGCTCTTTAGGCCTGGCTGGGGTGAAGGGAAAGGGGGTTCCCGGCTGGTCACAAGTCAGACTTTTGCCCTTTCACTGACTCATACCAGTCTCTCTTACCCTTGCAAAATCAAGACTTCTCCATTTTGGAAGAAGGCAGTCTGGCTTTTCCACTCCTCCCACTTTTTCAGGGGAAAACAGATGCATTAGAAGGGCACTGTGGTTGCTTTCGATGTTGTAATGTGGGGCAGCGAGGAAGGCTCACAATCAGTGCTGGAGAGCCCTTATCCCAGCCTTACTGCAGAGTGGCTCCTTACAAATGGGCTCTGCCTAGAAACCCTTTCTGAGCTCAGATCTTGGCCTGAGCTCGAGTCCAAACATGCCATGCGTCTGTGATGTATGAATTGCAGTCTGCACCCAAAGGATTGGCCTTAGGGGGAAGAAATGAGGGGGAAAAAARGGGRAAAARRAAARRAAAAAAAAAGACTGCCATACTCTCCTTGACAGCAACCTAAATGCATTCAATCAGTGCTGCGGAGCATAAATGTTTTTGTCTCCATTTTGCATTTTGATCCAAGCCACGTGACCAAGGCCCTTTGGAAAAGCGCTCCAGCGACAGCGCTGTAGCTTGGAGGCTGCTGGTGTGAAATGTTCACCCGGCTTCGGGGGAACCTGCAGTTCGGCTGTAGCCTACAGGTGTCCTGCGCGCAGCCGTGCGGACATGCAGGGCCGGTCACAGCCTCTCTGGGCTACATCTGCCTCCTGGCCCCRCAACTCAGTGTCTCTACAGATGGAACTTGGTATTCAGAGCAAAGACTATAGAGAAATAAAACACTAATAAATGTTTTAAGCATCTCAGGCTAAGCTTTTCACTGCAGAAAACAGCTGAAGTATCTAGTCTCTTGCCACAGGCTTTCGAACACTGGATGAATGACAGCACTAATGTGGCATTTTAATATCAGCTTACATTAAAAATAAATTCTGTAAAGAAAGGGGAGTGTTGATGTATCTTGTGTATAACACACAGCAGTTTTCAGCTAACAGGTGGGGGAAAGCTTATGTTAATCTAAGGCACACGTACAGCTTTACAGAAACAAATACCAACTATTTTGCAACTAAACTGTTACCTGTTTATTAGGCCTATGCTGGGAAATAATAGCTAGAACTGACTGTGGAATAGAAGGCAACAGGCCTAGATCTTTTCTATGCTGAAAAACTTCAGCAAGATACCACATTAAAAAAAGAAAAGTTACACTTTCACACTTTCTTGTATTTCCTTGTTCTGTCAGGAATGATTCCCCAAATAGGAAAAAAAAAAACTGCTGTGTATTTATTTTCATAAACAAATATGTGTTAATTCAGACCCTAGGATCATAATAAATGAAACTCCTGTCCTTTGAACTCCTGGATCTTCCTACTTATCATTCAGTAGCTTTCTTTAGAAAAAAGAAAAGCTGGGAAAAGGGCATGTTGCAAGAGTTATGAGGTATGTAGATGTGCATGGCACAGATAAAAGTAGTTGAATTTCTATTACTTATTTCCATTATGACAGAACTCACCAAGTGCTATGCTCCCTCCAAACCAATAGTGAGAAAGAACTCCTGCCAAAACAACATGAAAGAAATGTTGTAAAGGTTGCAGCRCATTGCTTAAAAGTTAGGAAATATCAGAAGCTGGGTTGCCAGTACAACCTTAATTCAACCCTTCTGTGCATATTCATTATGATACAGTCTTTAATTACATGATCACATACTCTTTTCTTTACTTTCTCTCCCTAGGGCCCCTGCTTCATTTAATGTATCAGATGGGCTGAATACGGCGACTGTTGAATGTTTACATTTACCCTCCTCAGTGCCAGCCACCACGGTATCAGCGAGCATCTCGCACCGCTGACGAGGCCCGGCTTCCTCGCGCGTGTCTGCGTCTGCCAAGGCAGCAGAAGGCAGCTGGGAACCGCACACGCACAAGAAGCAGCTCTGCATATTCCCCCAAATGTCCAGGTGCCCAGGACGTTCAGAGCAAGGGAGGAAAACCACCAAATGCTGCTGGCATGGTGGCAGAAAGCTGAGGTTCGCTCTGGCAGGCTGGCTAAAGCAAAGCCAGTTCCTCTGATGTTTTCATGAAGTGCAACCAAGGAGAGCCGACCTTGCCYGATCCCATGAGCGGTACGCCAAAGTCTTTGCTATCCTCAAGAGCCTGCATACCGCAGAGGAGAGACAAGGCCCTCACTGTCCCTCCATATCACGGAGATGAGGGTGGGCTTGGACACTCTGGGTACAAAGTTTCCCGCATCAGCAGCTCCTGCAGCCAGGGAGGAGGTCCTGCCACCTGACGCAGACTAGGAGCTGCACTGGAACCGCTCGAGAGCGGCACGTTCAGAGCACTGAGGCACTCGATGCCTCGCATGCCTATTTGTTGTGTGCGCCCCAACATCCGTCCATTCATTCCATAGACAAGGCCTCTTGAGCCATGTCATAGGCATCTGAAAGAAAAGAGGGGATTTTAAAGCTCCTGGATTGAAGGACATCTGGGAAGAAAGACTCTTACAGACTATGAAGATTAAAAATAAATAAATACTTTTTTTTTTCCTTCTGCAGAGTTTGCAGTGAGGTACACTGTCATAATAGATTCTTAAAATAAAACACAAGGGAGAYGATTCAAATTTGATCTGAAGAGTTTTCTTATCCATAGCAATGACAGCTCTAGCAAGGTGAGAGCTTCTTAAACCTTATGCTTTGGGGTGCCACTACATAAGAACACTTATTTTATGGAGTTCCTAAATCTCCTTCCAGGCATTTGATTCTAGCTGATACTAAGTAGCAGAGAGAAAGAAAGAAACTGGTCAGGGCAAGGCATGAGTCCAGCCAAAGATGGTGTTACTCTCTTTTGTTAGTCTAGTTATTTTTGTTGCATTTCTAGTGTTCTGAGAATAAGCCCAATTTTGTACAAGAGAGGTGGCATTTTTGAGTAGCCTGATGGATCTAGTTGTGTCAGGAGTAAGGAGGCAAATACTGTTTTCAGTTGTGAAACACAGGCTGCAAATTCCAGCCCAAGAACAAAACAGAAATGGCTTCTCTGAATATACCCCTCCTATGCTGCAAAAGCATTCCAGAAGGGATGGCTTCGGAGCAGAGGGTAATACTAGAAGCAGGAGGAGGGATAACGCTATCAGCTCCTCCCCCCCTTGCAGGATAGAGGGGTTGTCATGATCCTGATGGGATTTTCAGAGGTTAGTGGGGAAAAAATAGATGAGGCTGTGACCTAAAACCTGTGCCAAGATTTTCAGCATGCAGCAAATTTGAGAACTGACACTTCCAGGATTGTCTTTTCAAGGTGTTTTGCAGATCTCCCTTGGGTACAGAGAGTCCCTTGAGGCTGAGAGTTGACGGCAAAAAAAAGCTCCTGAGCACAAAGAGAAGTATTATACATCTCTTACTCATGCAGACAGGCTGAAACTGTGTATTTTTCACCCTCCGTTTTACATTTAACTTGATGTACTTTCCTGAATCAGGGAATATTTTTATATTTATTAAAAACCTGGGGAGGCTGTTGTTCTTCCCGATCTTTGTCCGGGAACACCATACACTTAACTATCAATAGCTATCAACAGCGATGGCACCTCAGCCCACGGGCAGGGCATACAGCCCGAAGGAAAAAAATCTATTTTCCACCACAGAAACTGCCCTGTGTGCTTTTAACACCACCACAACGGGAGTTCTCCTTCGCCGTTCCGGTCCCCTCGGCTGCCGCAGGGCGCGGGGCGCAGGCAGGGGAGGGCCGCAGGAAGGGGGGSGCAGGCAGGGGAAGGCCGCGGGGCAGTGGACGTGCCCGGGCCTGTCCCGGCGCGCCGACCCAGGCGCCTCCCGCCCCCGCGCGGGGGCTGCGCTCCCAAATAAA
>NW_020454761.1:1217793-1305946 GCF_003342845.1 Nothoprocta perdicaria
CGGCGGGTGCCGCCCCCTCCCCCCCTTGCCGTCACAATGGTGCGATCGCCCCATTGGCGGCGGCGCGCCCCCCCGGCGCGGCGACGCCACTTCCGCTGGCGGCGGCTATAAGAGGCGTCGCGCGGCGCCGCGCTCCCTTCGCCGCTCGCAGCAGGAGATGGTGGCTGCGCTGCCGCCGCCGCCGCCCGCCTGCCGCAGGAGGAGGAGGCGCAGGCTGCCGCCCCCGGCATGTGATCTGCGCTCCGCCGCCTGCCCCGCGCCCAGTTAGAGCCGAGCCTGCCCCGCGCTCCGCTCCGTGCTCCCCTCTCCCCGCTTCCCCGCTCCCGTCCAAGTGCCGCCCGGCCGCTCCGGGCCGGAGCGCTGGCTGCCGCCCGCCGCCGCCTCCATGCATCCCGCCCTGTACACGCGGGCCAGCATGATACGCGAGATCGCCGCGGCCGTGGCCTTCATCTCCAAGTTCCTGCGGACCAAGGGGCTCATGAACGAGCGGCAGCTGCAGACCTTCAGCCAGAGCCTGCAGGAGCTGCTGGCAGGTGAGGGGCAGCGCGGGCGCCCCGCTACCCCCTCCCTCCCTCCGCCCGCCCGGCGCGGCGACCGTTGGGCGACCGTTGGGTGAGGGCGGGGGGGGGAGCGGCCGCGGGCGGGGGGAGGGGAAGGGGCGAAGCTACAGCCTCCGTGAGGCGGGTGGGGGGCGGCAGGGAGGGGCTGTAAACAAGAGACCCCCCCCCCCCCCCTCGGCTGCCGAAGGAGCCGCTCTGCTCGGCGGACAAAGCGTTGAGAGCAGCGCGGGCTCCCGCCCGCTTCCCCGGGGAAAAGGCGCTTCCACATTCCCCTTCCTGCCTGTCTTTTTTCTTTATTATTATTATTATTATTATTTGGTCTAATAAAATGGAGCCTGTGAAGAGGCGTCTCGATGCCTCTCTCTTCTGGAAACACTTGGTATCAGCAGCCACCCTCAGAAAGTCCGGCTAGGCTCAAATGCAAACTTCTGTGCAGCCCCGCGGGTTTTGTAAACGCAAGGCTATGTCCCCGGGGGCTGTCCTGTAGCCGCCCAACTCCCTGTTTTTTAGTAGGGAGGATAAAGGGTCTAAGGTAAGGCAAGTCCCTGGTATCCAGCCCTGAAAAACAGCCTGAGTGGAGCAGTGCTGAAATACAATTTCAGTAGGTAAATAAAACTCACCCAGCTGTTCTAGTTTGTTAGCTTTGTGAGGAACTAAGCCGGGCTAACACCATGCAGAAAATATTATGTTTTTTCCTTCTCAATACATGGATCTTTGAGCTCCCTAGGCTTTTCTGCTCTGTATGTAATCACTTGATTATTCTGTTTTTATGAATACCAGGAAGTTATTTCACTCCTTTTGGGTGGCAAACATTGTTCTCTAAATATGGTGGTATGGAACAATAACTTTGTGCAYGAGTACTTCCCAAGGGACACCATGCTTACATAAACCATCTGCAAAAAAAAAGAAAGGCAGTAGTGATATTTCAGGTGTTTTCATACTAAAATAAGTTTTTTCGACATGATGAGTTGTGAAATAGGTAAGAGAGCAAAGGTCACTGTACRTATTTTTTGAATACGGATTTAAGAAGGATAATCTTTTTTTTTATTTTATAGAACATTATAAACACCACTGGTTCCCAGAAAAGCCATGCAAGGGATCAGGTTACCGATGTATCCGGATCAACCATAAAATGGATCCTCTCATTGGACAGGCAGCACAGCGGATTGGATTGAGCAGTCAGGAACTGTTCCAGCTTCTTCCAAGCGAACTCACTCTATGGGTTGACCCGTATGAAGTGTCCTATCGTATTGGAGAGGATGGCTCAATCTGTGTGCTGTATGAAGCTGCACCAGCAGGAGGTAGCCAAAATAACACCAACATGCAAATGGTAGACAGCAGAATAAGCTGTAAGGAGGAACTTCTCTTGGGCAGAACTAGCCCTTCCAAAAGCTACAATATGATGACTGTATCGGGTTAAGATATAGTCTGTGGATGGATCACCTTAAAATGGATGGATAAATTTGGTTTTTACTTTGGGTGGGCACCTCTGGGGATGGATTATGGAATTTAAACCATGTCACAGCTGTGAAGATCTGGCACACGTTAGAGTGGTGTACTTTAAAGTGACAGTGCCATAGTTTGGACAGTACCTTTCAGTGATTTAATAGCCTGTGAGTCAAAATGATTACAACTTGCTAGGGAGTGAAGATGTAGGAAGGGTCAGTTTCTCCAAGACATCTTACTTAATTTCTACACCAATTCTTTCAACTCCAATCTGTATTTATAAAGTGATTCTCTGCAGTAGGTCTTGCAGAGCAAATTTGCACTATTACATTTGTTAATTGTAAGCATTTTTGGCAGCTCAGTAACAAGACTTATTGTTATGAACACGRTATACTGGAAATTTTATCTTTCAGACTTTTACCTAGCACTTACAAATATGTATAAATGTACATAAGGCAAACTAGTAAGTAAGTATGACCTGGGGAAATGGTCAGATCTTTGTTTTGGCGTCAGAAGTAGCAAGTGATGAGAATCTGCCATGGCAACAGGCTTTAAAAAGACCATATAAAGACACTGTCTGAACTGTGGTGTTAGCACCAGCCAGCTATCTGTACATTTGCTAGCTTGTAGTTTTCTAAGACTGAGTAAACTTCTTATTTTTAGAAAGTGGAGGTCTGGTTTGTAATTTCCTTGTTCTTAATTGGGTAAAAGTCTTTTCCACAAACCACCATCTATTTTGTGAACTTTGTTAGTCATCTTTTATTTGGTAAATTATGAACTGGTGTAAATTTGTACAGTTCATGTATATTGATTGTGGCAAAGTTGTACAGATTTCTATATTTTGGATGAGAAATTTTTCTTCTCTCTATAATAAATTGTTTCCTATCTTGGCATTTTAATTAATCTCTTGTCGTGATTACATAGGATCAGTTAAACTATTTTTGTTTCACAGTAGATACAAAGTAGGCACTGTAAAGGATAAGAATGTCAATGGCACCCTGGTGCTARGGCACACTTGATGCAGACATGGATTAATGAAGACCTCGCTGTGTATAAATGCCTCGGAAGGTTAGGGAAACGCCATATTTTACATGTCATTTTAAAATTTTAAAATCAGTCCATGTGGAAATATTACTCCATGGCCAATAATTCCAGGATATGAGGAAAAGGTACAGAAAAAACATCCACCAAAGATGACTCGAATAAATCCAGAGGATTAAAGTTCACATGGCTCCCTGATGAAGGATATAGCAAAACTAAAGTGTCAATTTTGACCTACTTTCTCACGAGTTCTCAGTTCTTCCCTGATGGATTCCCTGCTCAGTAAGAGTTTCTGGGACAAATGTCCCTTACCCTTAAGAGCAGGCTAACCACTCTACAAAAAGGTTGCTCGCCTTTTGCTTTCTTCAGATGCAAGACTCTCACTTTAGAAATCATTAAGATGGGATTCGACAAAAGGTATGTAGATGTTTTTTCCCAAATTTAAAAGGTTGATTGAAGTTAAATTGAGAAGACCGTAGTTATGTGTGTTCAAGGTTAATGAATTATGGTGGAGATCTGATTCACACACCACACTAATGTCATTTATATACTGCACAGTGTTTAGAGGCACCCAAGAAATTCCTTACCACTTTCTTCACACTTGATATGAGTGTGGAGTAAAAATTAAGAACTTTCTGTTCCTTATCTCCTATGTACTTTGTACTGAAAGCGTTTAATAAAAGGCCAACCCAACTCGGTCACTTGTTACAGGAACAAACACYATCATAGTGAAGGAATACAAAGACAACAATCATAACTTGCCACCCAGARTTTATTAGCTATAGATTAAAGTTCGGATTTGCCAGGCACCGGGGCATGTCCTTCTGAGGCATGAGCCTTSATGTGGTGATAGTGACGTGTTGTATCTACAGTTCAAGTCTTTGCCTTGCGATTGGTTATGTGGCTGATTTATAAGCAAAACATAAGACTAAACCATCCTGCTTTTCTTGCTACTCACTTCCTCCCTAGCAGTTCTTTCAAAAATTCAGCGGTGCAAATATATATGTAGATCATGGTAAAATAAATACTTCAGTGTTCAGCAGTTCTTCTTTTTCATCTGCACTAGTGCTGTGTCGCAACGTTACTTCTGGAGTAGAATGGTGTATGAGTGCTACTGAAGCAGTGAATTTCAAAGAGCTTGCTCATCTTCTGAGTCTGGCAATAACAGCTTCAGAACGAGCGTGCTTTAAACTCTGTGCGCATTACTGTTCAGCAGAGCTGAAGTTCAGCTTCGTATTTTTGTTCATTACAAAAGCATTTTTTTAAAGACAATGCTTTCAACTTAAGATTTTAAGCAAGAGATGTAYTCAAGCCTTAGGAATACCCTGCCCAAAGATGCATCTGTTTGTGTTTCACCTCCATAAGCCAGACAGAGTATGTCTGGATGGAAATAATAAAAATGGAGCTTGGCTGCCTGTGAGGCTGCTGTTTAGCTGCTGTTGACTGTGCTGTCAGTGGAGCCGCGCTTGGTGTGTGATGGTGCTGCTGATCTGACCGTCCCTTCTGCTGCACAGCCGGGGCAGCAGCAGGAAGGGTGACTGTAACGCTGGTCTTTGATGTGAGCTGTGCAAGTTACGAAAGCATCAGCTGTAGGCGCGTTCTTTTTGATAAGCTGGGCGACGCTCTGCAGGCCGGTGCGCCGTGTGCGGCGCCGAGCTAGGCGCGAGCGTCCTCCCGACACGGTTAACGTGTCAGTCCTTTTTCGGTAGGGCGCTCTCATTCATGACATAATTTGTAACTGCAGCTGTAACTAGTAATTGGTACAACCTGTGCCTCAGTTGTGTTTTTTTTCCAGATGGGTTTTTAAATATACTCCAGTGAGTACACAATGTGCCTTTGTCTGATTTTAAAAATACTTGGTGTCCTGTGGCAGCAGGGCGCAGGGAGTGCTCCTGAGAGAAAAGGAGCAAGAGAACTGCTGTCAAGCCCCTGCTTTGGTGCAGATAGAACAAACAGCTAAGCAAATTGTTTGTCATTAGCTTAAGGTGTCTTTATGACACCAGCAAGGCTGATGTTTTAACACACTTATTAAATGAGAATGTATTTGAGACCTGCTTCCCAGGTGCAAGCTCGATTAGTTGGACCTTCTTTGTGGAGCACTGAATAATTTTGTTGCTCTGCGGGCTTTTCTTGGCTGTGCACAGCTTTACTATTACAGTTTTTCTCAGACTTGCTTTGTGCTCTGCTGAAACGTGTTGACAATTCACTGGAAGTCTTTGTGAAGGGTACAGTTGCCTTCCAGTTTATGCCGGGTGAGCAAATGTTTCTGGTTCTTGCAGCGTGTTGCCCTTCTGTGGCTTGGGTGAGATCCTATGCACCTGAGATTACTTCGTAGTGTTTTATGTCTGGCAATGATGCTCTGGTAGGAAATAGCACTGTATGTATCCTATAAGAATCTCTGCCCTTGTAGCTCTTTGCTATTCTTTCTCTCTCTTCCTGGCTACTCCAGAGACAGACATCTGGCTTAAGCAGTTGTTCAGACCGGGATTTTTTCCACATGTAGGTCTTAAGGTCATTCATGGGTCTGAATAGACATGTGAAGGCTTTCATCCAATTTTTAATGATGTCAATTTTCTATTTTCCTACTTGCAGGATTTTCTGATAGATCGGTATGAAAGGCCTCATCATGCCTTGTAATTGATTTGTTCTATCAGTCTGCTTGAGAACCAGGAAATAACCCATGCAAAGCACTCTGATGTGAAAATACCATCATTTTATTGTATCCTTGTGATTTTATATTGATTCTGTAGGGAAAAACAACAAAAAAGTCTGTCTGAGTCGTGATGAGAGACATTCTCCTTGGAGCAGAAGGTCAGGCCGTGCTGCCTCTGCTCCCAGCTGGCCGCAGTGTTTCTGAAGGCGAAACGCTGTTGAAGCTCTGTCCTCTCCCCTGCCTCCCGCCTAAACGGGACAAGGTGCAACCCGACAAAGTGGAGGGAGCTGAGGCAGGACCTTAGGGAAGAGTTTAGTGATGGGTAAAACAAAGAAGCCAGTTAATGCAGAGTGGCCAGTTTGTGCTTGGAAATATTTTTGCCTCCCAATTGAGCAGATGTCACTGAACACGGACTCCGAATTCATACAAGGTGCCTTGCTGCTTGCTAGCCTTGCTTACTTATGCTCTGAGAGTAAGATCTCTAGTTATTGCCCTGGCTAGCAGTGTGTGAGATGAAGAGCATTGCTTCTGTGCTGCGTACCTGTGTAAAGCTCATTTCTGCATTTCTATAAATCAAGTAGCACTCTCCATTTTCCAAAGTTTCCTCTACTTGATGCCATATTTTTTAGCAAAAATAGTTTATATTGGCAGAAGTTGCCACTTGACTGAGGAACATTAAAGGTGTTTTTAGTTTAAAGAATGAAACATGTATAGAGTGGAGATAAATAGCTCTCCTGAAAAGGAATGTATATTTACACATCTTGGTGCAATAGCAGAGGTTATTTTTACATGTTTCACATTTACATTCCAGCGTGGCATAAAGCGAACATTGTGAAGCAGGATGTTAATTCAGTGGCTTTCAAGGGTTGGTAGAGCAAGTCAGGCTTAGACAGTAAATGCTGTATTAATGGTTAGCAGTGACAATTTCATCAACATAGGATCTGCAGGGTGTAATTAACATCAGTTGCTTTGACACTATGCTCTTAATGTATGGTTTCAACCTTTCTTTCAGTTGCAGTTGGAGAATGTACTGTGACAAATTACTGCTGATACAAAGTAGGTCAACAGTAAAATGGCTGACTTACCATAAATGAACAGATCTGAATTATTGTAACTTAATGTCCAGTTACATTTTCGTAGTAGCTAAGTGCTGCGCCCTTATATTTCTAAAGCCTTTTATTCAACTTTCCTTTTTTATTTGTTTATTTTTATTTATTTCTTAGCTATTGAATATTTGGGTCTGGACAAGAGCAGTGTTTCCTTCCAGCTGCTGGGAAGAAATCCACATGAGCAGTAATGTTGTATGTGGAGAAACAGATATTTGACGCTGTGATATTTTAATTCTGTGTCTGCAGAATTGGCAAGGAGAAATGACTCTCAAAGGATAAAAGAAAAAGGAGAACTCTTAAGTTTGGGGGTTTTCACCATTGTCAGCGACCGTGGCAACACACAGGGAGGAGAAATAACACTGTAATATTATTGGATGAGAAAAATTCCAGACTGAGGGAATCTCAAGGGCATTTTTGTTTGTGCACAGGGAAGCGCTTTTACCTTGTGGTTCCTGTGTTCAGCAGCTGAGTGTCTCACCATGGCTTGTTACCTCTTGAAGTTTTCTTGAGAGGTTTAGCTTTGTTTGGTGCTTTTTCTTCTTATGTGCCAGAAAATGGCCTCTAGCTTTGAAGTTTCTCTGGGGCGTTCTTGAATCCAAGGCGATTGCTTTATGTGCCTGTTATTTAAGTCAATAAAATCATAAACAAATCTGCAATGTATTACGATTTAAAGGGAACGAGGGAGGAGACCTTTAGCATTGGTGGAGCTGCTCTGARCACATGCAGAGAGTGGCAATGACCGAGACGCCGAGCAGCAGGGCAGGGGCTGGGGACGCTGCCCTGCCTTCGCTGTGGTTTCCTTATAGAAGTTTTACTGATAAAAGATGAATTAACAGGTTTCTTRTACTTTAAGAACAATGCTGAAAGACAACATTACTTGCAGGTGTTGGAAGCTTTATTTATATAACTGTACACAGAGGGGCACACATATATTTGTTATATAAATATACATTTATTTACTAGAGCCTCTTTCAGTGGGTCGCCTTTATGTTCCTGCTTGTTGTGATTTAATTCAAATTCCACTGCAGATGTTTGGTAGATCATAAATCAGCACAGATGAGTAGCAATGATCCTCATTCACTTTTTTTTTATACTAGAATTAACAGGAACATGTCTTCCTTTTTCCCCATTTTCTCTTTCGATTTCAGAAATGCAATTTTGAAGCTAGTCTGAATTTGCTGGTCAGCTAAGGGGATTTTTAAGATTTTTTTCTAAAGTTGTAATCATGTAAAGCAATACATTATGTTGGCAATCACATGATCGATTTAATACTGTGCGGAAATTAAGAAGAAGTAAAATGAAGATATTCTTAGAATCTTTTATTTTGTATTTATGCTGATTTTTCTCTACTTTCTGGCAAGCAGTTTTGTCTGAAATCAGTAAAACATCCATTTCAGTTGAAGTCGGCACCCTTCCCTGCATGGGTCACCAAAGGAATTGCTTCTGCCTAGGAGGGCTCGAGCTCTCTGATACGTAGCGTGGAACTTTGTTCACGAGAGTGAAAGACTTCTGTATCACAGCTACAAAATAAAATAAAGCTGCTCAAGCGTGGTGCGCTTAATGCTCTAAAGGTAATTGTAACCAGCCTTTGTAATTCTGCCTTTAAATTTATCTTGGATTATAATATTATCTTTATTTTAATGCCCAGCTGCTTCTTCCTTTGTCATTTGCAGCCTACAGCCTAAGCCTCCCGCTTGCAGTCAGTGTATGATCGTTCTGTTTGCAGACTTGAGATCGCTGGGGGAAAAAAAGGCTGAGGAAGTGGAAATGGCAGTATCAGTCTGAATCATGATGACAGTAGYGCAAATG
The DNA here is from genome assembly GCF_003342845.1 of Nothoprocta perdicaria. Taxonomy (NCBI): domain Eukaryota; kingdom Metazoa; phylum Chordata; class Aves; order Tinamiformes; family Tinamidae; genus Nothoprocta; species Nothoprocta perdicaria. The sequence continues at coordinate 1,226,412 of NW_020454761.1, forward strand.
GTGCATTTAGTGCCACGTTTATAAAGGAACTGATTCTGTGTGACTAAGGTACTAGGCTGTAAATTTTGAAGGTATTTATCGTGCCGTATTTGCTGTCTGGATGTATTTAGTGCAGGTGAAGGTTTTGTAATGCGACTCAGGGGAACAGTGTTGTGAATATGTAAGTGCTTTTCAGTCGGACGCCTGAACAAATATAGCTGCTTGGTTGTTTGTACAAATGCTCTTGTGACCGTTTTCCGAGCTTGTCGCTTTGAAAGAAGTTTTCTGCTGTGGTCACTGGCAGAAGTGACAAGTCCTGCATCACAAACAGCAGAACACTAACTCTGAATACTGAAAGTTGCCACATACACGCCATAGGAAAAAAATATGTGCTAGGATCATGTAGCACATCTGAAATCACTGTTAGAAGAACTTAGGGAAATTAATGAAGTTAATTCCAAACGTAGTTCAAAWGTATTCAGAACATCTCCTATCAAGAATTATCAAACCAATGGAACTCCATGACTAATTTTGCAATACAAATACACTGATTTCTTGAACCTTCTTGGTGCATACTCCTATCTATATGAACGACTCTTCCTAATCATTTTATTGTCAACAGAAGGAAATTTGGATTTCCAAATTGATTTGCAGCCTTGAAATCTAAGATCACAGTCCTTTGTGCATTTGTAGTTTTACCATCATGAATACCATGAAGTCTTTTGACTTATTCATGTGAGCACATCGTATGCCCTTCAGTATTTTCAGGGATCAAGTATGTGTCAAAAGCCTTTTCAGTGAGGCAGAAATGTGTTTTTATTATTTCCATAGGCATTCGAAGGAACATTAATATCCTAATTATGGACTGAAAAGGAACATTCCTCTATTGCTGTAGAACAGAGACACTGAATAGGCTGAAAAGAGAAGGCTGCACACCTACTGAATCATGATCTCATTTTCAACATGATTGCCATGGTATTTGCCCGCTCCAATGTTCATGAGTCAGACTCCAGTATGTGATTTGTGTAAAAGTAATAAATGTCAGCATTTTTATTTACAATCTGCCTTTGAAGATTTAAAAGTCACAATTTCAACATTTTTTTCTTCTACCACTACGAAGCCTATAAAYTATCAGTGTCTTTATTTTTAAATGAAAGATGAAAACTTCAGCAGATGCATTGTTAGGTCTGACCTGGCAGTGGGTTAAGAGGAAACTACCCAAACTCGCTCATTTCACCATTTTGTCCCAAATGATCATTCTGGTACATGGGACTGGAGAAGAAGTGCACACTCGGCCATTGACTCTTACGTTCCTTGGTCAAAATTCATTCAGGCTGTTAGGAACGGTGGATCTGCGTCATGTCAAACTGCGATGTCCAAGACGTGGTTGGGAGCGCAGATGCTGTCACATCTGCTGAGGTGGATGCAGACATCCAAGGGTGTCAGAAGCATTTGCGCCAGCCCTGAGACTTGTTGTCGTCACGTGGCACCAAGAGCTGGGGTGTCTGAGGCCAACGCGCTGGTGCTGAAATTTCAGGAACGGGTCATGTATGGWCTGTGGGGGACGGAAGGGAGTGGAGAGAGCAAAGGAGCAGACAAACAGCCCATATGGTGAGTCAGTGGGAAAGCACTGCATGTAATCCCAGCCCAATAATGACTCATAGCCCTCCTGTTTATAGTTCTTGGGAGAGTGTCTGATCACATGAGCTGTAACATACACATTTATATGGTGTCTTTTGGGACATATAAGGGAATTTACAGGGAAGAGGAAAAAAAATCTTTTAATTTTGGCTTACCTCTTTCTTGTGTATTTTTGAAAGTTGCTACTTACTGTGAATCTCAGTTCCCCTGATTTCTTTGCTATCAAGCCTGGCAAATCTTTGCTCTTGAATCAGGCCTGTTTACTAGGAATCTAGCAAGCACAGCATGGCTGCTTTTAAGATACCTCTGGGAATATGGGGTGTCACTTTGCAGTGGTCATGTTATGTGCTTGTGAAGTAGCACGTCAGTGGTCGTTGGAGAAATGGGCTTTGCCCATTCCCAGTTTGGTGGATAACCCTATCCTTGATCCTTATGGTCCTTGAGTCTGGTATGCGCTTGACTGCATTCACTGTTACTATAAATTGCGGGGATCCAAGATAACGGGCTGTGCTGATTTGCAGGAGTTAGGTTCTCGAGTGATTAGTTTCTCTGCAGCCGGATGTCCAGATGTAGCTGGAGACGGTGTGGATCCAACACAAGCTGCAGATAACGTACGGTAAATGGACAGGGGGCTGCGGTGATTTACATGGGAGCTATTCTACCTGCGGGGGTTAATGTAAACTGCAAAGGACCTTGTGGCTAATGATTTCAAAAGAAAGAATCCCTTTCAGTGGAAATTACTCTGAGAGAGGAAATTGTGGTTGGCCGGGTGTGCCAATGGTGGAGCTGCACTGCATCACACGCTCAAAAATGTTCAAGTTATTTAAAATGCTCAGCAGTTCAGCTGTTTATCTGCCGCGTATACCCACAGGTTAGTTCATGCAAATATGCAAGAACTTATTACTATAAATGCAAAGGTACATAAGAACAGTAAGTACAAGCACCTCCTTATTATAAAAGATAAGACTGAAGTGGCTTCAAATGTGTGAGAAGATTCTGCAAGARCCCTGGTATTGTTAAGAAGTTATTATCATGTAATATCACAATAATAATATCAAACTGATTTCTGAAGCCCATGCTAAAAGGGAAGCAATCTAAAATAAGCACTGCCTTCATACAAAGAAGTTGATACAGCTTGCTCAGATATCGCTGTCTGAATCTAGTTTGAGCCGTCTCACCTCCTCCTGAACAAAGTCCTTCAGGTGATTAATGTGCATTGATTTCAGAACTGTAATTATTAGTTTTTTATTAACTATTAAAGCCTGAAACGAAGAGCTCTGGTCGTATGCTCATTTTGCAGCCTTGTAGAACTGCAGTACCTTAGAGGAAATCATTAGCAATATGTTTCCTGAATTTCAGGGACATGCAACAGGAACAGTGGAAAATTATTTCTGAGAAGCATTAGGGTTTGGCCCTTCCCATGGCAGCTTCTCAGGCTCCGTGCCCATGGGTTGCCCATTCTACTCTGATGTGGGGGAGAATGCAGCTGAACACTTTTCYCCAGGAAGTTGTGCTCTAGATGTTAGTTTATATGTATTTTTTTTTTTGCTGTAAAGAACAGGAAATAAGTATTTCTTTCAGTTCTCTACTCCTGCTTCTGTCAATTTTCAAAAGGCAGTAAAACTTGCCAAATTCAGCTGCTTGTGTCCAGGTGAAATGGCTCATGTGAAGTCACTGGATCTGCTTTGGGTTGACATCCATGTGCCTGCTAACCCAGATAAACTTCCTAAGCATGAGTTTAGATGTGCAGTTCCCTTGAGAACCTCAAGAACGGAGCAGGACCTCAGTGTACGTCTTGTCTCTTGATATATTTTTTCTTTGTTTGTTTTTTTGTTTTGTAGACTGGGTTTACCCATAAAACACACCAGASGGGTTTAGTTTTAATGGCCGTGCACTCAGACACAGCGTATGTGCTGGGAACAGACCCATGTGGTTTGCTCTGCAGGCCAAATTGTGCCCCCAGTGCCACTATGTGCGGTTTGGAGAGGAGAAGCCGATTGCCAGTGACCCGTCTGAGGAATCTCTGGGTGCAACCATCTGCATTTGGTTTGCACACCCACGGGAGTGCCAAAGCACTGGCTGACGGTGGTAACCGGCATGCAAGGGACATCCTTTCCCTGCATCCAAGGAGGTGCCATGTGATGACAGTCACTTCCATTTTAATACGGTTGCTCATCTGAGTTGAACTGTGCTGGATCATAAACGTTGCTGGCTGTACTTGGCAGCCCTGCATAGGCTGCCTCTGCCATTGGAATATTGTTTCTAGTGCTATTGCTGGCCTCTGGTGAGATGTTAAAGGGATACATGCCATTACTTTTTCTATTTACCTGTTTGCCTTTCTTTACCTATTAACTTTCCCTAACTCAGTGGTGAAGATTAACCACCAGGRCTGCCAACAGTTAACCATGGGGAGTCAGATTAGGCAATAGTAAAACTGACCTTACCCTTGACAGCTGCAAATCATCGTCATGCCATCTCTGACTTCTTGGACATCCTTTGTTGCCAGCCGCCAGAGTGGGAAAATTTGGAGAGGCAGCTGAGACAGCACTAGCATTGCTGTTGTGAAATAGTGATACAAGTCTTGAAAGCAGCAGGGGTTGMCTACGTGCCTTCTTGCTTGCACCACCCCTCCTGCAAAGCGCCTCCCTCCTCCTCATCAGCACCTTGTGCAAGGCGACCGTGGCATGGGACAGGCACCGTGCTTACTCACGGCAGCCAAGGGCAAGCTGGGTCACCCCRGGAGCAGGAAACAGGAGATAGGCTGCTAGAGGGGTCCTTTTCTTTAGGTGGTGCAGCAAACTCCACCTTATCTCTGTTCGAGTGTGTTGCAAAATGAGGTTGACTCCTACTGCTGTTTATCTGTCCAGCTGCCAGCACTTAAGATCAGTGATGGTGAAGAGGGTCATCTTCAGCAGCTCTGCACAAGGCAGTTGCCTTGTTGTTTCTCATCAGTTGTTTTTCATATGTGTTTCCTTTAAGTGCTGGGAGGGAGCCTTTCTGGTGTGCACTTCATGCTTGGCTGCAAAATGAAAACTAAACATCGCCTTTCATTTATGCCTTTAGATACTCAGCGACCACACAACACCCCACGGTGTCATGCATTTTGCATTGTGATACATAGATAAGGCCATGCATTGAGTTTATCTCACTTATAAATTAATACTGTTAGAAATAAATAATTGTAAGTTATTTTGTTTTGTTTCTTGGAGTAAGCGGCTTTTTAGTTCTGTCTGTCTATACTTCAGAATTCTTACAGTACAATTGAGTTAAATCCAGTAAAACCTTTCTCAGTTGACTGCTGTGAGTCGCATTATGAGGAAAAGATGGTTGCTGCCTTGAATTAGAGGGAAGGATGCTACTGGTTATTGCGAATGAGCTTCCTGTGTACTAATGGTAATATGAGTGTATTATGATTTATTTTTTTTAGTTAGGTCAGTTCTAGCTCTCATCCAAGGACATTCCAAAGTGGTACTTGATTTCACAGAGAACAGGATTCAGCCCTTGTTATGTTGACACACACAGCTTTCATTTGTTTTATTTTTCCTAGTCATGATAGCTATGTTAAGAGCCACGTAATGTACCACAGAACACAATAATTAGAATAGAACTAGATGTTCTCGGAAAGACTGTCAATAGAGACTCATCATTGAATGGAAATGTTTCTAGCCAAGTCCTGAAGGGACTGCTACTGTAAAAATGCTTTCTCAAACATTTTCATTTATGATCTGAAAATACATATAAAATCTTTCTCTTAAAAAATGTGGGTATGCCATAGCTTGGAGGGGCAAAAAACAAGGACAATAAAATTCTGATATGGAGTGATCTACAATTCTTGCTGAGCAGTCCACTCATGTTACATTTGACCTTAAAATTATCCATGTATGAGCAAGAAACACAGATCCTCTGTTTGGGCCGTGGAGACTRTCCTGGAAGTCAGTGACTCTGGAATGATCTTGCATCTTGACAGAGGAGCAACAGTATCAGCTAACAGCACAACATTAGGGCAAAAATACCTTAGTGAGGCACTCGGGTGTATAAAGAACGGTGGGAGAAAAGGTGTGATAGTGGTTTGGAACGTGTCAGTGGCCTGGCTGGTAGTAGAAAATGACTTTCTGTGCTGATGGTACTGTCAGAGAAAGGATCTCAGAAGTTCTGAAGAGTACAGAGTGGTGTCACCAACACAGTGTCAGAGTATGACAGCTCCTGGCAAGTTACACCTTAACACATGGATATTAGCATGTCACAAATATATGACTGAAAAGCCAAGTTATAGCCTAAAGCAACCTCTCCATCATGAAATATGGTGTGATGGAGAATTCTAGAGTCTCATGAAGAACGAGGTAAGAAGATGCCTAGTCTGGGAAATGCCAGAACCCAGGCACTTGTCAGGTCAGAAGTGGATCACACAGTTTTCACAAGGAGAGGTTGTGAGCAGCCCACYGGAGGAAGTAAAGCGCCTCATTTTGTGATGTCTGCAGATGAAAATCAGGTGGCTTTCTGGTTCAGGTGCTTAAGGCCAACACGAGTCACTGGGTTCAGTTTGGRGCTAAGCAGAAAAGATGTGGCAGCTTGTGGTGCATGAGAGATCAAAACAATAGAACAACTAGATTGAACAACTGGCACTAGATCCTACTAGAACAGTAGGCTCCTTATTTGGCCTTAAACTCTGAGGTCACAAATATGTAAGCTCCCAAGTGTTGAGGATTTTCTTATTTGTGCCTGCACTCCTGAGCAGTGRCAGTCTGCGAGGTGTTGTGTCTTGCAGTCATTCTTTGTATATGGATCTATGGTCCATTAGAGATGAACAGTTTTTTTAGAGAGGTTGTAAGTCTACTAAGGGATCATCCTTTTCTCAGAGAGGAAAGAACTGTCCTTCCATTGGAACGTATTGGAAGGGGAGAAGTGCTTTTCCTGGTCATTTGATACCATTTTTATTATAATTCATAGATAACATTTTGGTTGTATTTGATATCCTTTGTTTACATTATGTTATCGTTTTGGTAACATAGTGGGCCCCAACAACATAGTGATGAGAGGATAGAATAAACACAAATAAGAAACGAAAGCATGCCCAGAGTTTACCTAGGAAAGCTTCCTGGCTCCAAATGCTCCGATTGCATCTCCTGTGCAGGTATATATGGATATTGGATTCTCCAAGACATCTCATAAGCACCAGTCATCAGCTGTCACTTCAAAGCGGGCAAAGTAGTGGCTTGCGTCAGATTCCAGGTGGCTTTTGTCTCCCTCTGTGTTTAGTGTCGTATTTTGGAACTGGCATTGAAATTGAAAATCAGACTTGTTTGATCTTGCCTAAGATAAATGAATCTTTATTTTTCTTTTTATAAATACATTAGTGACTAGAAATGAGAGCCAAGGTTGGCTCCTTGGTGCTAAGCACTGGACATAAGTAAGGGAAAGAGTTCCCCTAGTTAGAAGAGTATAGGTTAAATAGATATAGTTGTAAAGAAATAGCGTTTTACAGGTGTTGGCCAACTACTGTTCTGTGACACTCCAAAGGAAACAAGAAAACAACACAGCTCATCCAGCTGCCCTAGCTCTCTGTCTTTTTCAGTTCACCTCTACAAATGAAAGTTGATGAATTTGCTTTAATTTCTTTTTCAAAGAAGGCTGAATGAAGAGGCAGCTTTTGTATTTTACCTGGACTGTCCATGTTCGCAAACTTTCTCAGTCTCTATGAAGCAAATCCAAATGCCCATCACCTAGGCAGATCCATGCAAGTGCTCCCTTCTAGGTTCAGTGCTGCAGATGTTGCATTAATACGCATGAGATGATACTCTCTGCATCTTGTCTTTGAAGTTGGGAAGCAGTTAATTTTGAAGATTTACAGCTGTTGTTGGTTTCAGTGCCAACAGTTCATTTGGACTTGTCCATGGCTCAGAACTGACCCATTTTTCCAAGAATATTGCTTTTTATTTATTTTTCTTTAAAATAAATAAAGATCTTGATCACTTATAGCGAAAGAGGTAATTTCATTTAGTTCCTGCAATGCAGTGAGGGGAATGAGGCTGAAAGCCAACACAGAGCCTGTGGTTCTGCAGCTGTAAGGGTGGAAAATAGCTAACCTGGCCCTTTAAAAATAGATTAAATTACAATACTGATTCTTAATTAAAGGGACTTCAGGGACATGAAAGCTTATGCACTACCATTGCAGTACTTTGCTTGTGAGAGAGCAACCTGCTTTCTATATTCTCTTCCTGCATTTGGGGTCATGATAAACATACTTTTGCATTTCTCAGTGTTAAAGAAGTGTTATGTCATCATGAATATTCTAAAGAATCATTGTTAGGAAAGTTATATATATAGAGAGAGGGCAAACCATACTATGGAAAGAAATGTTCAGATGGCACCCCCTTTCCTTTTTTTTTTCTCTCTTAGCACCCATCCTCCCCCCAAAAAGCAAAATCTTATTTCCAAGTGAAAACATCGTGAAATTAGAAATCTACATGGTTTAGTTAGTATATCCAAATCTGCAAAGCTTTTGGTATCTCTGAAGGAAGTTTTTAAGGTCTTTTCTTCAAGCAAAGAAAAAAATCAACAGTAGAGCTTCAATTGTATTTTTATCTGTCTTCTCATAATGTTCCCTAAAGCCCTAAAGAAATTGAGAAACTACTTCATGTACTTCGTAGTGCTTTTAACTTGAGGATCAATTATGTAGAGCTAGCAACAGTTTTGCTTTCAAAGAGACTGTGTTTCTGTTCCGTCGAGCTTAGCCTTAAAAGCTAGTAGGAAATTACAGAATCACAGAATATTCAAGGTTGGAAGGGACCTCTAGAGATCATCTAGTCCAACCTTCCCGCTCAGGTAGGCACACCTAGAGCATGTGGCACAGGGTGGCATCCAGGCGGGTTTTGAAGACCTCCAGAGAAGGAGACTCCACGACCTCCTTGGGCAGCCTGTTCCACTGCTCTGTCACCCTCACAGGAAAGAAGTTCCTCCTCACCTGGAGACGGAACTTCCTGTGCTTCAGCTTGTGGCCATTACTCTTACTAATAAGAAAGAGTACTCTTACAAATTACTCTTACTAATAAGTAGTTTATTTCTATCAATAGTTAGAGAACTATTTTAAGATTAGTATGCCAACAATCCTTGTATGATGGTAAATACAGCATAGGTATATGTAGGTATATGATGGTAAACAGCAAGGTTTTTGACACTGTCCCTCACAAAATCCTTCTGGGCAAGCTCTGGAGGTGAGGGATAGATGAGTGGACGGTGAGGTGGGCTGAGAATTGGCAGAGCTCAGAGGTTGGTGATCACTGGCACTGAGTCCGGTCAGAAGTCTCTAGTTAGCRGTGTCCCCCAGGGGTTAGTCCTCAGTCCAGTCCTGTTCAATTTATTTATCAATGATCTGGATGAAGGGACGGATGCCCCCTCAGCAAGTTTGCTGATGACACCAGACTGGGAGGAGTAGGTGATAGCCCTGAGGATGGTGCCGCCATCCAGGGGGACTTGGATAGACTGGACAACTGGGCGGTGGGAAATCTCATGAAGTTCAACAAGGGCAAGTGCAGGGTCCTGCACCTGGGAAGGAGTAACCCCGGACACCAGAATGACTTTCTGGAGAGCAGCCCCGCAGAGAGGGACCTGGGTGTCATGGTGGACGACAAGTTGACCATGAGGCAGCAGTGTGCCCTGGTGGCCAAGAAGGCCAACRGGATCCTGGGGTGCATTAAGAAGAGCATCTCCAGCAGGTCGAGAGAGGTGATCATCCCCCTATACACAGCCCTGGTGAGGCCACACCTGGAGATTGCGTCCAGTTCTGGGCTCCCCAGGACAAGAGGGATGTGGAGCTGCTGAAGAGAGTCCAGCGCAGGGCTACGAGGATGATCAGGGGCCTGGAACATCTGCCCTATGAGCAAAGGCTGAGAGAGCTGGGTCTGTTCAGCCTGGAGAAGAGAAGGCTGAGGGGGGACCTGATCAGCGTGTATAAATACCTCCAGGGAGGCAGTGAGGAGGAGGGGGTGGCCTCTTTTCAGTGGTGGCCACTGACAGAACTAGACGAAACGGCCACACACTGAATCACCAAGAGAATCACAGAAACTTAAGGAAAAAATTCTTGACAGTGAGGGTGACAGAGCTCTGGAACAGGCTGCCCAGGGAGGTTGTGGAGTCTCCTCTGGAGATCTTTAAAACTCACTTGGATGCAGCCCTGTGCCACGTGCTCTAGGTTTCCCTGTTGGAGCAGGGGATCAGACTAGATGATCTCTAAAGGTCCCTTCCAATCTTAAGGATTCTATGTTCTATTAAATAAAGGGAAATAAAAGGATTGCCTGATATCTTCTAGTTGCCTAGTCCTCTTCCATTTGCCTAGTTGCAACCTTCAAATTACCTAGAGTGTTTGGTAAATAGTGTCCTGAAGTTTACTGTCAATGGTCATCAAGTCAGGCTTCTGGTCACCATTGCCACTGCTTGTCTTGGGAAGGGAGGAAAGAGGAGAAATCTAGAGTCTTGTTGAAATTTTCCTGCTTTGTCTCATATTTAGTCTTGGTATCAGATGGCCAGGACTGTACCAATTGACCATTCTCAAGTGGGAATAGGAAAAAGGAAAACGACGCTGTGGGCAGGACAAGCTCGGGGTGCTGGTGGATTTGCTGGGCCTTGGCCCAGGGCCCTGGAGTGAACTTAGACCCAGTGCAAACAGAGCTATCCTGACTGGGCTGTGTGGTCTGGAAGGGGTGGCTTAACCATGTTGCTCTTTGTTGCTATTTTAAATGCTAGTGTTCTTGAGGTTATAGCTAATCTATAGGTATTGCTGCTTCTACATAATTATTTCTTTTCTGTTTAATTTTGACCCTGCTAGTGCACATGATTGGAAACTAAGGAAAATAGTTGACAATAAAACATACTAAACTTGGTGATAATTAGAGGTTATCTCAAACAAGGCTCAGGTTTTGCAAGAACGTGTTAATGGCACTAGAAGCAAAAACACACTGTAGGAGCAGCTGATGTCCCCTAGAATAGGGTGTATATGTGTGTGCAGCAGTCAGATAGCTATCCTGCAAAACACTCAGCAAAGGGCAGTGCTGTATCCAGCTGACATATCATTGTGTCTGCTTCCTATCAACGTGCATGAACCTGTATTTTGCTGCCAGACAAGGACTTGTGGTGCTTTTGTTTGTTTGCTTGGTTGATTATTTGGGTTTTTCTTTCTAGGAGGCTTCTTTTGACCTCTTGTTCCTATGTCACAAGTAATACCCAACATTAACAGCTGGAAAATGATTTGAAATGCATCAGCTTAAAAATTCCCTTCTGAAGCTATGGGACACTAAACACAGGATACAAATAAACTTGTGTAGAGAATCAAGCTGAAGCCCTTTTCTGCTAACCTTGTAGCCACTAATTTTGAGTTTTAAGATTCAGTGAAAAATGCCTAACTATGAAATATTTATTGGGAAATACAGTGTATATGAGATTTGTAATTATGAGATTATCTTAGGGGTGGCTCTCATTCATTTTGAATCAAAATTTTATTCTAGACCTGAAAAATTAATTCTTTCTGAACATTTTTATCTGAAGTAGGTCATTCCCATGGAAATTTTCAAATTATATGAATTAACAGTTTTTACAAAAATTCCTTTTATCACTGTTTAGTAGAGCTATGCAGCTCTTTGCCATAGAGGGTCTTTGTCAGCTGCATCAGGGTTGTGCTGTATTGTTGAGAGAAATTATGCATTCTGGTAGGTAGGATAAATAGACTCAAGGACAGGATAAGTAGACTCTAGAGGTTTGGGTCTAAATTCTGGCTTTATTTTCAGAGTAAGGGGCCAAAATATATCCCTCGTCCCGGTGTTATCATATTTGAAATGGAGAATACCAGTACTCCTCTCATTTACAGTGTTCTTCAGAATCTACTGGTGAAAATGCTACATGAGTATTTTAAGTGTTGATTTTATATATATTCCTAGAGAATATTTTGTAACAGCAAATTTAAATGATTGGGCTCTTCTAAAGATTTACTATTACTGGAATCTGTGAATGGATTAACGATGCAGAAGAGAAGATACTACCTTATAACACCTTATTTGTTTATTTATTTGTCCGGAAACAATAACTTGACCCGCAATAATGCATCTTCTAAGAGTCCTTTGCCTTTTGCTTGGAAAAGAGTGTGGTTTACTCCCCAAACCAGTCCACTTTCCTGAATTACAGCGACCTTAAAACGTGTCAGGTTTGAGGTAAGCCCTGTTGACTGGGATCTGCCCTCTAGATTCTTGAAAGAGCTGCAAATGAAGTGCATGGATATGACCAGAATAGCCTGTGTCCCTCATTTTGCAGTGGTTTGTCATAGTTTTGTCGTTATTTGTTACTACGCAGTGCAGCTTCGGCCGATGGGAGTGAGGGGACTCCATTGATTTGCATCAACTGGTGGGTGATTTGCCTTATAATGTTTCTCTTCGAATTCTTGCCTCTTATTGTTCACCTTATGGTTGATGTTGCCTTCAGAACATTTGACCCATATTAATGTGATTTTCTTTTGGGACATCAAGCACTTAAAAGTAAATATTATAGCTAACATGTTCTTTCAATAAACAGTTATGTCATTTTGCCTATGTAGAACCCTTTCTGATACTGTGAGCATTTATTTTTTTCTTCATCATATTAATACCTAAATAAGTATTTTATATTTCATTCCTGTTTTTTATTTGGTACTGTACACCAGTACTGTAATTTTCAGATAACAATTAGTATTACTTTCTCTGAAAGAAATCATGTTAAAATGAAATCCTGCAGCTCTCTGTTGTTTACATAGTACTAGCACAGGGAAATACTACTTTCAGTTTGATGCATAAAGCCCTCCTTGTCTTTTGTGCCTTTTGTCTGTAGGCTATTATGCATGTGACTAAAACCATGCATGACTTGAGCAAATGTTTGAATAGGGTTCTTATGCAGTAGGACTGTATAAGGCATTAGGCGTACCCTCTTTAACTTGGTAATGAAAACATTGTGGTACATTTGGTGGCACAAAGTGGAGCAAAATTGCTTTTGTGGAAAGAGCACAAACAGCATTCTAATTCAGTTTTGTTATTGTGCACATGTGTGCACTGCATATTGCTAAAAAAATTATCTGGCAGGACCAAGCATGAGAAGTGGTAAGACTGTTGGAGTTCTGGGACAAAAGCTGGGCTGAAAAGAGATAAAAGTTGTATTGCTTTTTCATTCCAAAATTTGAAATCTGTATTATTTTGTCATTTTTGTGATCACAGCCCTGAAGTCTGTTAGCTGGTATGTGAAATTGTTGCTAAGCATTTTTTATCTCAATGTTTAAAGCCCTTTATAAGAGCATTGTTTTCTTCTCTCTCTGTATGTAATGAACGCTATGGTAGGGACTTGAATTTTGCTGTGAAAATGTGAAAAAATGTGAAGGTGCTCTCTGTCGAGCTCTTTTCTTAAGGATCCACTTTACATGATGCCAGGTCGATAACCTATCAGATATAGTTATCTGGTATAGCAATGACATGAGGTCAATCAGATGAAAGTAAGGTATGTATTCCCAGTAGATGCCAATTATCCATTCTGTTTAACATTGTCAGACTAAATTTACTTTGGTCCAGGGCATTCTCTCTCCATTTCATCTGGTTTTAGATTTGAGTAACGATGCATCTCATTTGTAAAATTCTTAAAATGGAAAAAAAAAGTTCATTTATTCTGGTTTGTCTTGAAATAGTATGCTGTATGTATACTGTTTTGTTTTTCATTATAAAACCATGCTTGCTATATCTATTTGCAAGTTTTCTTGATATTGAGAAAATGCCTTTATCACCTGATAAAATTAAAAATATGTTTTTTTGAGATAAATGTGAAAAGGTTTTCAATAATTTATTCTATGGTAATATAAATTTAGTGTCTCTTAAACACATACTTTTTTTTTACTTAATGCAACACTGTAAGTATAACAAATGTATTTTCTTTGGAAAGACTATGTATGTGATCCAAAAGAAGTACAAATTGCATATGTAAATTAATTTCTTTACATGGAGTCCCTTTTTGTTGTGCTTAGAAAACTTGAATCTTAAAGGAGGATTACAAAAATACAAAGAGATTTAGTACTTTCCTTTTTTTCCTAAATAAAATGAAATAAACAGTTCTGTTAGGCTTATGACTGAGACTGCTGAACATTAAAAAAAMCTGAAATATTCTGTATACTATATATTGCACTCAGAATATAAATGTCACAGTATTTTTAGTTACAGTATGTATCTCATTGAAAGTGGAAGACATAAATAAAAATCCAGAGCAGAAACTTAATATCTGGATTTAAAAAATTGTACTTCTCAAGTAAAGTTGCAAGAAGTGAGAAAGAGGCTTATTAGAGCTTATTAGAGAAGGCTTATTAGAGAAGAAAAAAAAAAGGGCAGAGAGATACTGAAATAACAGGAACTGAAAACTGAAACTTCATAAAATGTATATAAATTATCTCATTGTGGAATGCAAACACTTTTTCAGGAAGCTCCTCTAAGATTTGTATTTAAAAATCTGTTTTGTTTCCAAGATGCTGTATTTCATCCCCAATTTCTTGTCTTGCTGAAGATATGCTAAATTCTCTCATTTGAGTACAAGTTAGTGTAAGTTCACACTGTGATTTATTTCTTTCAGTGTTTCCAAAGTCATCTGTTGAATTTTTATTCTTTGAGACTGGTGCTGAATCATTTCAACAACTGTATTTTATATTGCAAAGAAAAACTTGTAAAAAAAAAAAAGAAATAGGAGTAATCTGGTTCTGTAATGGAGTGCTGGAAAAAGAGCACAAGGCTGGAATGCAAGATGACACCCTAATCCTTTAATGGGGGATAATTTGTAGTTTTTGTAGTTAACCTATGAAGTTGATACACAATTTGAGGAAATGAGCATCCCACCCAGTTTGCTTTGTGTACTCCATAGAATTCACATCCTTCCATTTTTGTTTTTGTTTCCTTGAATTGTGCCTCATAACTTATTGTCATTACTCATTAGCTGTTGATGAGTTGGGAGGGCAGTTCAGAGGGTGACATTGCATGGAAACAAGCAAGTAGTTTAGAGGAAATATTCAAAATTCACAGTGACCTCTGATGAAATGCAAAGCTGCAGAAAACTGCTTTTACCACAGCTGGAACAAAAGTGAGAATCAATGAGAAACATCATCATCTTCAGCCTTTGCCATAAGGTATTTAATGATATAAGGTGTGGAGGAAATGCACCTTTGCACGGGAGAACACTTTTGTCGTTTTCGTGAATGGGACATGCTTTTTGAATGATTTTCTTGTTTGTTTGTTTGATTGATTTGTTCTGTTTTCCTCTCTTCTCTGACCACTAGGATTTAGGAACTGATTGAGCCATTGAGCCATCACTAAGGTAGGGTTATAGTGTGTTTTGATGTGCAATCTGGAGCCCTTTGGCACGTATCTGCCTTCCTTGTTCTATCAGTAACTCTAAATAAAATGATATACGAATTTTCTCATTCCAATCCTTCCCTGTTTGCCTGATAGCAGCAAGGAAGCACCAGCCTCAGCCTTGTTCCTCCTCCATGCCGTGCCAGGGCTGCATGGCAGGAGCTGGCAAGCCACTTGGCAAAGGAGAGCATCCATATGAKAGCCGTGCGGGACGGCGAGGTGGAGATGGGGCCGGATGGTACAGTGATCGCCAGGGTGGCTGTGCTTGGACAAGCTCAATCTGGCCCTCAATGGGCATCTGCCAGGGAGGCCACCAGGGGCAGAGGGGCAGCACCCCCGGAGACTAGACCTCAGCTACCCCGTGCTCCAGGGGAGGGCATTACACCCTCTCCTGCTTCCATCAGAGAAAAAGCCAGCCCTGAATCCTAACTCCTAAATCCTAATTTAGAGGATGAAATTTGTTTTTCCACCTGGACAAGCATTCTGCCAAGATCAAGTATGCTCTCCTCCAGAGCCCCGCAATCCCTCCTGCAGCCTTTCCCTCTCTCCAGTGACTGCCATACCCCCAGCTTCCACMTGGATGCATTTCCTATCCATGAACTGATGGGCATCTTGGCTGGGTCCCTGAACCAGGATCCTGGGTGCCCAGGATCCTGCCTACCTCTTCCCAAAAGACCCATCGTGATCTCCTAGTGTTCTTGAGGTTGCTGCTAACAGAGTARACACAGTTCAATGAGAGGAGTTGCTTTATGCATCCGAAGATCTGATCATACTTGAGGAGCAGAGGGAGTTGAAGATGTAAGGTATATCTGGTAACGCTGTCATAAATGCTTATCAGAAGGACCAAAGACCAGAATTAGTATAGTCTACTGTTTTATGTAGATGGAAAGCCTGTTTGAATTGATGCCACCATTTTTGATCAGTTCTGTCACCCACACAAAAATATGTATCCCTTGAGTCTATAACTCTGCCCTGTCTATCTTGAGCTTTTACAGGCAGCTCATTCTGGACACGTCACCAATCTGGCTGGTAGAGATGTGCATCTAGTTTGCTTGTATTTCCATAAATGTTCTATAAATGAGCAAAAGAAAAAAAAAATGATTTGTGATAGTTGCCTCCATTTGGGTGTCTCTCTGGGGCATTTACCTAAGAAGATATGCCTCTATGCTTCCTTGTTTTAATAGAGAAGATGGTCAATGCACCGTTTGAAAATGAAGCTGTGTAACAGCACCTGCTCAGCCACACTATAAATAAAGCCTGGATGGCAGGAGTACAGACAAAGAGAATATAAAAGATGTAGTTTTGTTCTAAGTAGAATTTAAGACTCACTACTTTAACAAAATGCTTTCTTTACTGTGTGGTATCAAGAAAGAGACACCACATTTTCCAAGCAAATTACAGAAGTCTGGGAAATTCTTGGGTCGCTATTTGTTCCAAGAGATATAAAAGAGAGGGAAAAACCTTTATCCTGTGTAAATCATGTTTTTAAGAATTTCCCAATATTGCTTCCTGCCTTTGTTCTTCGTCAGGAGACTGTATGTAGAAATAAAACAAATTTGCTTTATCTCTTCAGAAGAAAGTGTCTGTTATACCATTTGCTGTCTCTCTTTTTTTTTTTGTTCATTCAAAAACAGCAGGAAAAGAGCTTTTGTATGGAGAACAGTCAAGGTCAGAGCTTTTTGTTTTTGATATTAGATGCCAACAGATTCACTTCTCTGACTACTCTTTCCAAGTTTGTCTCAGATAGCAATCTATTTGTTAGCTTACAGGAAGGCATATCAGAGCTACAGGTAACTAAGTGAGTACAGAGCAGCAGGAGATTTCAGGACAAAATTAAACATTAAAAATTGCAGCCTTGCCAATGTGAAGTTAAACCAATGGAGATTTGCCTAATAAAAGGCTGCAAAATTTTACCCTGATACTGTAAGCTGATTTTCATGCACCAACACCCTTGAAATCTGTATCAATAAAAGCTTTATTACCTGCACGTCAGTTGATAGAATCAGGGTCCTATACATTAGTTCTCAACATAACATATATTTCCTTTTTATAGCAAACAATTGAAAACAGACAACTGCTGTGATTTTATAGAGAACAGAACCAACATTCTGCATGGGATTATGTGTGTATCTGGTGCATTTCTCAAAGCATAATTCTTTGACATGCCAATCTTCTACTATCTTACTCACAGACTAACTACTATGCATTTAAAACCATGAGTAAATGACTATGTGTCAGTAAACTAAAGCATTAGCCACACTCTGTATGCCATAAAGGTACTGGTACAGAAGTGTAAACATTTCTTGTTGAGCTTCTCCTGGCAAAAGGGCATTTTGGTGGTAAGGAGGCACAGCAGAGATAGGAAGGTAGAGGTGTGTTGTAGTTTATCCTCTAGTCTGTAAAACAATCCACAATACAAGAGTGTAATTTTGATCATCTTAKCACTGACAGCTCCTCTGTAAGTCACCCGCCAGCTGTTGGAAACCCTCAGAGCATGTTCCCTTTTTCCCCCTCTTTAATGTAATTTTTGAGATTTTATGAATGTATCAATTAAAGATTTTCAATAATAGAAGGCAGGTTTCAAAATCTTTTGATAAGTATAATGAATGACTAAACATATGGCCTTTTGTCATTGGAAGAAAAGCACAGTAAGATAATAGATGAWGTAAGTTAAAACCGCTGAACAGCAATCCAAGGCGATCGTATGCAAAACCCTCTACCTTGCCTTATCCACAGGCAACTTCTTTTGGAGACTGAAAGAAAACCCTTCCCAACTCTTTATTCGTTGGCTATGTCAGAAAGAAAGCAAAGAAAAAGCCATCTCAGTGCTGCTTTTCATGGTCTGCTTACTTTGTTTTTGCATGAGATCCTGTGCATTACCTTTTTTTATTTTTTATCCCATGCTCTTTAAAGGGCTCCTTGTGTACAACAATAGAGATGCCAAATAACAAGAGGCCACCGCTCCAAGGCCTCGCTCTTTAGCAGGATTCACTCCAAGAAACGGAGAGGGGTGTGTTGAGCTTTCTTTTTTTCTCCATCCCCAGCCTTTACAGTTCGTGAGCCAGATGGCACGATATGGGTGCAAAAAAAAAGAAAAAAAAAAAAAAGGCAAACTCTACAATAAATAAACGTGGACCGAGCTCAGTTACTTCCACTTCATCACACTGTTTGGATCTCCCTTTGATGTACAAAAGCCCTGGCTAAGATAATGAAGTGCGGTGGCAGCTGGCTAATGGCTGGGAAAGTGCAAACCCTGCATTGAACTCTTCACGCCGGGCTATTCAGCACCCGGGCAATGTCAGTCTCAAGGAGACGGGAGATGGGGAAGAAACAGCGTCTTGTTGCTGAGCAGCCTTTGGGCTCCTGCACAGGCTGCTGCTGTAGGTAGCATATTATTTGCGTTACTGAATAGGAGCAAAGTGCCCAGGGCAAGGAGAAAGTTTTACTGTCTTAACATATTAACCTTCCAGACTTTGTCCTAGATGCTAAACAAAGCCACAGGGTCATGCTATTGAAGAGGCGTTGCTCTTGAGTAAACTTTAAAATGATCCATATATATATATATATTTTTTTATATATATATATATATATATATATATTTTTTTTTATATATATATATATATATTTATTTTTTACTGCAGTCCCATCAGTCATACTATCATGATTAGTTTCCTTTCGTGAGGTCTGATTCATGGCTCAGTTCCATGGGAAATAAAACAATAAAACAATAAATATGTCCAGACTTTTATCTCAGCTGCTCCATACCTAAATGTGGGGCAAGGTATACAAAAAAGTTCCAAAACAGATAGTGGACCCAGGTGTATATGAAAACCCTGTTGGGTCAGGAGCCTTGAAAAGGTTGGAGATTTATTACTGCAACAAAGAAAAGTTGCTGGTTTCTCCATTAAATGCTCTTGTGTTAATAACTGTAATGAGGCCAGATCCTGCGAAAGCTCAAATGAACGTGCTCCTACCTTCATGCACATCATCAGTCTGCTAACCTCAGTGCCATCGTTTGTCATAAGCCAGATCAGAACATGCACTGAGCTGACAGGCATGGGGTTCACCACAAATGAGATAACACTGTGCTTCTGCAGGACCTGAAACGAGGTCTCTTGTCATGGTAAGGATAAATGGTGAAATTAAATTTGTACCTGCTGGGATAAATGTATTGGAGAAAGAGAGAGATAAATTCTGGTTTGATTATTTTTTGATTATTGATTTTTTTAACAATTAAATTCTGGAGTATTCATGCCTAATTATAAGCCTTTAACTTGCCAACTCTCTAGTCTCAAGGACTGGCCTGTTCCAAAATGTTGCTGCGCTAAATGTCACTATCCTTCAGACAAGACCAGGGTATACACTAGTCATGCTGTGGTGCATATGCCCTCAGGTTTGGAGTCCATGATTGCCTATGGACTGTAGTATCTCCATAAAAAATTAAAAATGGGACATTTTGCATAGTCCGTCTCATACAAGTGCCCAGATGTCTACTCAAGGCAAGACAGTTGAGACTTGGGTATTCTCAGTGGGTATTTTCATTGACTCTATGCCAGAGGTAAATTGACTGTATTGCTTAGAATAATGCTTAGTGTATCCAACAGTACAGCTCTAAAGTATTTCCTAAGAGTAAGCATGCATACACATCACCAAAATCATGAGTGACAAGTGGGTTTTCATACAGAGATTATGGCAGCAAATTTCTGATCCCTTGTTCTGTTAATATATAGTTGCTTTTTATGAAACGTCTTTTGTTTCAGTAGATTGACATTTACTGKGAAATTCCAGCCTACTTGGATAGATTGGCCCAATCAGTCAGTGGAYGACCATTTCTTCCACAGTACGTCTTTTATAAATCTGCTTTCGAGAATTATTTGTTTAACAGACTGGTCCAGAGACTTACAATAGTTTATTTCTGGTGCTTTCTGATTGCTCTGTTAATCGCTGGACTTTGGCCTTTGTTAATCGCTGGACTTTGGGCTGTTATTTGTATTGTACTTTTATTTGTGTTTGTTATTTGAAACTTTATGTTCAGTAGATTTCCTGCTTGTTTCAAAACTGCTCTCCTGATTAAATCCTATCGCAGAAGTTGGCTGGATTGCTCTACCTCCTTTTTTTCCTCCCAGTTGTTCAGCTGAGAGCTCACCTGCATTTTCTTTCTGCTTTCCTTGATGTTTTTCTTCCCAAGATAGATTTTATGCATCTTTTACTTTTATTACTTCTTTGCTATGGGTTAATCAACATAATAATCAACTCCCATTAATTGTTCTCCCCAAACTCTGGTGTGCAACAGACATTTTCGCCAACAGTTCATATTAATTCTGTCAATTCTTCTACTGTCACTTCATGCAGGTAATTTTGTGTGTCTAGATGTGTCTGCTCTAATGATGGGATGAGCCTAAGTGTCAGCTCATGTGAAGCTAGCCTGATCTTTCTGACAATTTGTCTGAACTTATTTTTGCAAGAGCTTCAGTGTGAAATGCAAATCCAAATGTAGGTCTCAAGTTGTGCAATCCCAGGAACTCAGCGGAACTCTCTGCACATGTCCAGTCTTTCAAGAGCACAAGTATTTCTAAGGCATTGTGATTCTTAGCCCTATCATTTACTGAGTTTCATTCATAATAAAATATAATTTCATCCTTTTTAGATTTGCTAATGAAATTACTTCTATCTTGATTTGGGTGATTTACAATGTTTTGTCATTTTTCGCTATGGAGCATTCTATCTTTGTTTATACTCTACTACTATTTACTTGTTCAATTTTATATCCTTTTATAAGAATCTGCTTATAATAATCCCTGATGCGGGATTTTCTTTCTACTAATTCCTTCCAAAAATGTGTTTTCTTTTTCTTTTTGGGCCCAGCCATAGATAGGAAGCAGAGAGGAGTGAGATATGCCACAGATGAAGCTATTTATCTCCCTGAAGACTGGTCTTTCATACCAAAAATCAGATGTTCTTTTACTAATTTCAGGTCACTATATTTCTATTGCTCACATTTAAGGCTCCAAGGCCTTGACTGAGCAAGAMGCTGAACAGCCGCAGTGACAGCCAAAGCCAAGAGAATCTGCAAGCTCTTCAGATCTTGGGAAATTGGGCAAGATATTCAGAATAGAAAGAGCAGATCTCAGTGGCAACAGACTTAAGTGCAGAACATGGCCGATGATAAAAGTTAAAGTGCTACGTGTCTGGGATCTCAAACAAACCGACACACAATTTGTGGTTTCTTTGGAAAATACAACTCGGAAAAGAATAAGAGTGTAATCAGCTAGCCAACTTTGACTTTGCCCATGCCCAGTGTCTGCTTGTCCACATAATGTGTGCTGAGGCTGATAAAGAAGATAAATTAGTAGGTTTTTTTGTTAACCATTGCTATTTGTCTACATGCTGTTCTGAGTGGTTATGTATCATCCATCTGGTCCCTGATTACTGACTTTTGTTTTTATTTAACATTTGTTTCATAACAGGGCATATATGTCTGTGGTGAATGAGATACGTTCAGCTCCTGACCTCCCCTATTGCTGATATGCTAAACTRGATTAAATTTTCTGCTTTCACTTCTTTGTATGTCCAGTGCCAGCAATGGATTTGCTTTGCTCCTTTTTCTTAGATTTAATACTTATATAATACTCAATTGTACACTGGCTCTTTTAACCATATTTCTGTGCAGTTCTGTATAAGCATTGCCGTCATATTTTTCAAAGGCACATTAGCATTCATCATTCTCCTGACTCACTCTTTCTAAATTCCTGGCTGAATGGTTGTCTGGGTTTGTCTACATTGCTCATCCTTTGTGGAGTTTGGACCATTTCAATTCACATTTTTATTAGTCCTCTCAACCTTCCATTTTTAACTTTATTAATGTAGTAATTGATTCTTTTGACATTTGGGGTTGCTGAAGCAACATACAGAATTTGTCACACTCTCTTTTCAGGATGATGTGACCGCGGTCTCTGGAGGTTCTTTGTGTGAAACCTACTCCCATTTCAGGTTTGTAGCTTGAGCTCCTTCCAATGCCAGTTTTATTCCACTATAGTTCCAGTACTGTGATTTTCCTTTAAACCATCAGAGCTGTTTATATTAATAATTGGATTATAAGCATAGTGAATTGTTTGATCCTTCATGCGCTTTTGATGCTAATTCCACTTTAGGTTTTTTTTCCCTTCCATAAACAAATACCTTAAATAAAGGTAGCCTTCTAAGATAACACATGTTTTCAGTTAATCAGGCACTATCCTATATATTCATTACGATTTTTCTCTCCAAGTCTGATTCTGTCAGAAGTGTATGGCATTTATAGATATTCTCCCTCTCTCAGGAGTAAGATTCAACATCTACTGTAGGACTGACTTCAAAGACTTTTCCTCAGTGCAGCCTCTGTGGAAAACTTAGCCTGCTTACACCAGCAAATCTACGAAGAACTACATTACAGTGTCTTATCTGCTGGAGTCCACAAAGCATTTGAGAATCTTCTTCAAAGACAATGCAGTTAGTTAGCTCATTCCTTTCAAAAAAAAAAGTGAGAAAAGTATAAATCAACTAAAAACAGTGGGGATTTGTATATGTGTGTGAAATCTTTTTATTATTATTACTGTAAAAAAAATCAATTTAAACACATTTTCTCACCAATGTGGTAGTTTACCTTTGTACCACCAGGACAGTTTCTCTTGGAAATATGCAGKAATTGCTTTTGAGCTGTATTCATCTCCAGGAGTGCTTCTAAACAGTATTTCAGTTGGCAAGATCCGCTCTGATAACATAGGTTACTTTGAATCTTTGGACTTGCTTCCAGAAGAAATTCAATTGATTGGAAGACCCTCTGTGCTGTAAGAAAATCCAAGCAGCACTCTTTCATAAATCCAAAAGAATTTATTAGCAATAAAATGCAGGGACTCTCAAAATGAGAATAAAGAAGGAAGAAAGGAGGTAAGACATGAAAAATATAGTGTGTAGTTGACAAATAATCTCCAAAGCATTGCAGAGTGCACTTAGCATTTGTAGTATCCAGAGAAAAAGATGTCATCCCAGATCACACACATTATCCTCTAGTACCATCAGAAGGTAGTTAGTCCTCACCCTTTCAAGGATTTATACACATGTTTAATCCTACTGAAGCCAGTAGAGTCATTCAAATGGCAAAATTAAGCACACAGGGCAATCTTAGCAGGATCAAGATGTGCATGTTGTTTCCAAAGGGCATGCCAGCCAAATTAAACTGTGGCAGAGAAACCAGGGAGAGCTTCCAAACCATTGTGTGTGGACTTGCTGGAATTGCTCCTGAACTGCCTCTCCCTCAGACTTAGCTGATACTCCTGCGTGTCAGAAGTGGGCTAGATAAACAAAATTTTGTTTGAGATATCTTATCTCAAACACTCCATAAGCCAAAGTTCCATTCTCCGAAAAGTGAAACTGTTACCAAGTGACAAAACACATAAAACATATGAATTGGGGGCAGGAGGGAAATGAAAACTTGTAAAAATTGGTTAAAAAAACCAAGACACTTGGCTGGGAGGTGAGATGGAGATGGTCATTGGGTGGAATATCTCAGATTTTGTGGTCCCAGAAAGATCTTTTTGAGGAAATATGACCATATGAAATTTCCATAATGACTATCTGCCTTAGACAGAATATTTCTGGAAATCTTGAAAAGCAAAATAGTTAAATCATTTTTGAAAACCACTTTTAGAAGAAAATATGCTATTTTACTTACTAGAAAGAGSGGAAAAAAAGCAAAAACCTCTCAGCCCCTCAGTGAATTCCTGGGGAATTCTTGCACTTCTGTAGCTTTGAAACGTCACCTTGAATATGGAAGCTGGAATTGGCAGGGAGGTGGAGTGGAAGGGCAGAAATTATATAGRAAGAGACAGATTTGGGAATAGGACAGATTGGTCAGGGCATGAAAAAGTGCATTGTGTTTTTCCAAGCATAYTCCTTTCCAGCCCCTGCAATGAAAACCAGTTTCCTTATGAGCAACAAACATCTGTGAAACTCGAAGACAGAGTATATGTGTCTGCTGATATGTGATTTAATCAACAATTAAACAGAAATTATAAAATTAAATATGAAACAACCGTTGAATCCACTTTGCAAACTGAAAAGGAGGTAGAGTGGGAAAGGATGGGAAGAACTAAATGATTGTATAATTCTACGTATGTCCATATATAAGTCCTGGCGTACACATATAAATGAGCTGAATAGAGGTTGCTCAGGCAGCTTCAACATTCTGAGTGCTGCAACTTTAATGCACTTTTAATGCACTTAAATTATATATGAATACAATACAGTAGAGATGTGCACAAAACCACATATGTTTGGTCAGAATTYGTTATCTACAGATCTAGCTCATGACTGGAAAGGCTCTGTGGTATATTACCTTCATTTCTTGTTATCTCATTCATTCATAGATAGTGATAAGACACTATTAGCCCTCCCTCCCCAACTTAGGAAAATAATTTGGCAATAAGAAACTCAAAACATTAAGAAATTGGCTGAGTAAAAATGACCAATGATGTCTGATTTTCGCCTAAGTTTTTGAAAGTGTTCCTGTCAGGGTGGATTGCTGTGTACTRTCTATAACATATTTATAGTCCTACAATACATTCAAACTCTTCAGATACTGATTTCCTGTGTGTTGAGAATTGCCTGGGAAAGCAAACCTGCCCAACCTGCCCTTCCTCTTTTTGGGCAGGCTTGTTGCACTTTATGTTGGGCTGGTGGGAGTCTAGAAGCCAGGTCACAGCTTTACAGCAGATCAYGGAGCATTACATTTGTTCATGGGACAGAAGATATGTGGAGAGGAAAGGGTTACGAAAGAGAAAATGATACTCAAGTCATAATATGAGATCAAAGTGTGTTGATTCAGTTGTATAATTTGGCCTGGAGACTACTAAACATGGGTTACATTTCACSGGAGGAAATTGTGATCTCTTTTTCTCTTTGTTGATCTGTACCCCTCCCACCCAGAGAGGAGGGAAGGGGGCTGGGAAAAGGAAATAATTCCCAGATCTGCCCAGTCGTTTTCATTGTTAACAAATTAAAGTAGAACCTGGGCAGGGATATTCAACGTCTAAGTGTGTGACAAGATTCTTTCCCTACCTGCCCTTTTTCTCTTTTTCTCCTTTTTCCTCCTGCCTTTCTAATCAGTTGCAGCAAACTCTCATGAAATATATATGTTCATCCTAGAATGAATGTTGGCCTTTTATTGATAAATGTAAGACAAAATCTTCCAGGAGCTCTTCTCAGTGAAAAATGGCAAAAATGTGTAAGTGAGAAAACTTGTATGCTTCTCTGTGTTTGTACTGCCAGAAGCAAATGTGAAATTGCAGAAGTGCAAAGATGCCAGTAAAAGAGCATTCCATTATTTCTTCCTCAACAGGTCCCTACATGCCCCTATTGCTACAGAATAGAGATTTCCTCCTTATGTCCTTGCTCAGCAGAAAAAAAAAAAAAAAAGAAAAAAAAAAGAAAGAAAGAAAAAAAACACTTAAATTGGGTTTGAGACAAAAGGAAATAAATTGTCCCTGGGGAGGCTCGGGCATGCTTTCTGTGAATTCTTCTTCTCATTGAAGTCTCTGGGAATTTTTCCACGGTTGTGTGCAAGGTCAGGATTTCTCCACTACTGCCGAAAACTTAGCCTTCTAACACTTTGGAAAGCTGATTTCATTCTTTGCTTTTTTACATCGAGGTGTTTACAGGACAAATTGTGCTGCAATACTGACCAACAGTCACATTCATTGTGGACCTATAAGGCCTTACAGCATATTGCCCTGCAGCAAATGAGTGAGGCATATTGCCTGAAGAGAAAGAAGGTGTGTTATAACCACTGACTCTGCACAACTGTTTACAACAAGCAGAAAACAAGAGAGAATTAGGCAGTGTCACTCTTGTAAGGAGTGCTTCTTCCCTTGTTAAGATATCGCCTGTCCTCTTGGAGCATTACCACRTTGCGGATTCATCCTGTGTCATTGTTCAAACAACATGGGTGAATAATAGCTGGTTTTGTTCATTGGCCCAAATATGGAAAGCCAGAGGGGAGAGTGAGAAGGGAAGAGTATGAGCAAAAGAGAACAGAAAATGTTTAGATTTTAAGCTAAATTCAAAAACTTCCTTTTAATTTGTAGGATCTTCAACCACTTTTTTGCCTGTCAGTTGAATTGTTTTTGGAACAAAAACACCATTTTGAAAGGAAAAGTAAAAATTTAATTTAGAAAAAAAATGGAATAAACATCTTGGCATTTCCAAACAAGCCATTTACTTTTAAAAATCTCAAAATGGGTATGTAAATATTTTACTATTTTCCTATAACTTTTTAGACTCTCCCTCCATCACATCAGTAAAGCCTGATATTTTTCCCTTACATTCATTGGAAGAGAAAAGCATATTCATTATGAATACTTGATGCTCTTGTAAAAATATCTGCTACTTTCACCCATCTGAAACTGCTTTTTTGGTCAGATGGACTGTTCTCTGATCCCTTCTCACCTTTGTACCAAAATACTAATCTCTGTTCTTTCCTCCCCTTGCAATAACGAAAAGCTCTTCAAATGTCTTATAGTCCTCGTTGCCCAATCCTGTTTCAATTCCACATGCTAATATGATTTCCTGTAAGATGAAATGAATATATTAGTCCTGCAGTGAAAACAGAAAAAAGTTTGATTAGTGTTTTTAAAGAGTGTGATCTCAAKGGAAAATGCTAAATTTGTCACACAACGCCAGTGGTAGATGTAAAATTTGATCGAGCATTGACTCCGGACTTTCTCTTTGGTTTTCTGGCTACCTCTGACTATTGTTGCCACCACCTGTTTGAAGACAATTGTGCAACTGGAACCAACAAGTGATGTCCAGTTGCTTTTTTTAGAATATGAATAGGGCTTTTGAATTTGGCTGTGCTGAGTACTTTGGGGCTGAATCATTCTGCAGACTTGCCAGGGAAAGTGTTTAGCCTATGGACAAAAGCCAAAGCCCATTGAGTCTCACAGCAAGACTCTCTTTTGGCTCCACGGGCACTGCCTCAAGCTCTATATGAATGAGAATTTCTTCCTGGAGTTATCAAAAATTCCACATTTGGAGGGCTTTTCTGTTTTACTCTTTCCAAAGATACTTCACCTGAGTTTTTTGTTTTGAAYCACTATCGCTTTGTTCTTCTCAGAAGCAGAGTCTTTAGGGATGGTGATAACATGGATTTTCAGTCATGAAAAAAAAAAGATATGGACAAGCAACTATTTCAGGCCTCAGTGGGCTGAACTGTACTGGCCCCACTGTCCCACTTTGCTTGCTTTGCAGGTCTGAATATGTGCTATTTTGAACTGCCTCAAAAATTGTTGGACTGTAAGCTATTTTGGGTATGTGCATGTCATTTCCCCTCCTTCGGCTGCAATCACAGTTGAATCCTGCAGGCATTTCCCACAACAGGCCTCAGTTATCAACAGCAGGCATTTTCATGTATTTCCTTTCTCAAAGACTTCTGTTGCCAGATGGGAGTTGTTGGTTGTTTATATCAGGCTATGAGTAATGCCCTTTTGCTAGCACTATGAGCTTTTTTTTTTTTTTTTTTTTTTTTTTTTTTTTTTTTTTTTTTTTTTTTTTCTGTTGTTATACAATGTTAGCGTCGCAAGCTATAAAGAAGAACCTTTTTCCCTCAGGTGTCCTTTTTTTTTTTTTTTTTTTGTCAGTTATTCTTTCTGTTGTTATACAATGTTAGCGTCGCAAGCTATAAAGAAGAACCTTTTTCCCTCAGGTGTCCTTTTGTGAGCTTTTATATGCTTTGTAGATTCTTTTTTTTCCCTACCTTTTACAGGTAAAAATAATATATATATATATGTATATGTATATATATAAAGAAAGAAACAACAAATAGCAAGCTCAAAAACATTTCCCAGTCTGATACTCACTGCTCTGAAAAACTGCTCAAATGCTCAACCACTAAGGTTCTCCAAATTTCACTACTCTGTGAGTCTCCTTCATGTTTGTTATATGGAGGAATGGACCTTCATTCCTGATATTCTTCTTGTATGTGTATGGCACTGTTAGGTGCACTCAATTTTTTTCCCATTCACCAGCAYGTCTATTAAATGATGGGAAGAGCCTCTTCTTGGCAAACCTCTCTCTATCACAATTCATACAATGAGATTGCATCTTGTGAGCCATTGAGCATTTCATCGGAGAAGAACCCTTCTCAACTTATGTTTTTTTCTGAGTATTCTTATTTTTTGTCTGTGTCATATTTTGCTACTGAAAAACTTCTGTGATACCTTTAGCATCTCTTTCATGTAGTCTCATTTCACAGATAGATGAAATTATTTATCCTTCCACCTGCTTGCTTCCCCAGTTTTTCTGTCTTTTCACACCAGTGAAATTGGCTGTGGTGTGGCCGTAAAGACTATCTGTGAGGCATTATACATTGCTGTGTCAAAAAAAATGTAGAAACATTCAGAGTGTGATTCACATTCAATTGCGAAACTTGTGCTGCAGTTCTGTGTAAAAGGCATAGAGCTGTGCCAATTTTGAGTCCTCCCAGCAGCACTGGAAAGATCTGCCATGGTATTTCCCATGCTGATTCTTCCCCACAGATGTGTAAAATCTTCTCTAAGAACCACAGTTAGGGAACATCTCAGTGTTGGGACAAGAATCATTTCCCGGCAGCTCATGGAGTAGACACTCCCTAGAGCAGCTGTGTCTCTGACCTTCCAGACCAGCTGATCCAGTTTCACTGTTTTTATCTTTAGTAATCTGTATACTTTTTCCAACAGAAGAATCCTTGTTGTAGTGAAGTAGGATGGTCCAGTCTTTCTCTTGACTACCTGAGTTATCTTTCTCAGACCTCTCAGAAATAGCCTTCATAAACCATAAAAATACTTAACCCTAAACATGTAGTTAACACCTACACTGTGTGCAGTGACTTTACRGTGACTCTAATATAAAGAAAGCTTGGCAGAACTTCTAATTATGTCCTTGCCTTTAACCACTGCTTGGGAGTCTCTCCCCACTCAGGACTGTAGAAAGTTTTGTGAGAACACACAAAAACCTTCCTGGTTTTTGTGTAAGACTCTGGTAAGACTCTGCCTTTTCATAAGCACTAACTCAGCCATGAAGAAAAATAAAGGGAAAACGTGCCCTCAGGTATGTTTTCCTTGATGCATATTAATTCAAGTCTCTGTAAATAAGCAGCTTGGTTGAGTCTTGTTTCTAAAGGTTATCTGGTTGTGCGGTATAGCTTGCACGTGGTAATAAATGAAAAACAAGTTTAATCACTGGAATTCTGTTATTTTCGTTTGCAATATTATGCAAGATCAAGGTAACAAATTTTATTGCCAGCTGGAGCTGCAGGGTAACAGGCTGCTGCTGGTTTTCCCTGCAGACAACAGTAAGGAACACATTTTATGTCAAAGTAATTGCACTAACAGGTGCCGTTGAGCAACTGTGTTTTGGTTGCGACACTGTTGTGGCTCAGCGCTTACCACAAATGTTTRTATAAAAGAATATTCAGTTCTGCTTTTAAATTCCTATTCAAACTGACAAGAAAGAGCAGGGTAAATAAGRATGAAGCAACAGCTACGGTTGAAAGCTAGAAAGCCCTCTTCCCACATCTGGTGGGTGAATACCACTGCCCTATCATAAGTCCTTCCTTAGCTGCTTATCACAGCAGCCATAAGGACATGGCCAGTGCTGGCAATATTGCTGCCTGTAAGAATGGGGTGCTGTTCCTGCAGTGGGACACAAGCCAGTGTGACTCTGTGTCAAACACTTGGGGAATAATGTAATTTCACACAGCTTTTGAGCCTGTGGATGCTCACCTGAGACCGTCTCCTRTCATGTGTCAGATTCAAGAAAGTGTTTAATTTGAGCTTTTCCAAGCTGTGAACAGCTAGGGGGTAGGACGCTCTAAATAATATTGCGAGCTATAAAGGTCCGTGCCAYCACCCAATGCAGGCTGCACAAAGGATTTGTTGTAGGTCTATACAGCAACATGATGGTGCTGATATAAGATCTCCTGCAGATGGATTCTCCACATGAATTTTTAGCTACACAAGAATAGAAAATCTGGGTGTTTTAGAAAATCTGCTTAGTATAAATACAATGCATACAAGATAGACACCCCTTATTCTGTCTAACCTAGATACTTACTCCAAAATTCTGCATCTCTTTTTGGAAACAAATGTATGTCTGCATCTATCCAAATGTTTTAATGACAGTGCTAACTTATCCATGCCTTCTCTATGTTGTGGATGTGGAATGATATGGATGAATGTCATYTGAATCAAACAGTAAAATAATCCTGCTAATGCTTCAGATGAGCTCAATTAGTGTCTCATCACAGGGCCCTGTGTAGTCTGTCCATGAATCCTCCCTGCCTCCTAGACTGCAAGCTTCCACCTCTAGTCCTTTCACTTCTACCCTTTTTCCTTTGATATTTTTTTAAGGAAGCATCCCTGAACACTTGCTAGCAGTTATGTGTGGGCATGCTTGTGGAGGTCACTGCTTGCTTTGGTCTATGTCTTTGCTGCCTTGAGAGCAGCACTGTGTATGGCTCTGACATACATGAGTACATACGTACATACATACATGGCTCTGAAAGCASCACTGTATGGCATAGACATACATAGACATCTCTATAGACCGATTAATGTCATGCACTATTCTTCATAACAGGGTTTTACAGTTGCTTAGAAAAATCCCTTTCTTACACAATGCCCATGCTACAGGAATCAATAATACTGATATTTTTATCGCTTCATCTTCCTATTTTTTTCTCATAAACAGCTCAATGAAACCACCAAAGCTAGCACGTGTTTTAACTGAATAGCCACAGTATTGCATTACTGTGCAAGCCTCATCTTTCCCCATTCTCTCTCTCCACTCCATATGTTGTTGCTTACACTGACATAACCAAAATGCAGTTGGCCATCCTTGACAGAGTTTGTGCATTGTCTTCTCCCACAAAATAGGTCCTGTTCACACTGCTCAGGAACTACTGACGGAAAGAGCTTGGACTGCAGATGGGGAACAGTTGAGGGCAACTTTCTACCAGGATAAAGTCACTGTACCCAAAAACCTTGGTACTCACTCTGGCTCATATCAGCCTTTCTGCAGAGGGAAGTCACAGTTGAGCAGTGGATTGTGCAACCCTAGATCCTCTTTTGGGGCTCTCAGGAAGCTTCAGGCTGAGCAGAGCTCTACTCTCTGATGTTGTTTGGCCTTGGGCTTCTGAGGGGATTTGGTTGTTCTTGATAAGATTTTGTGTGTAATAAAGGTATTGTGGGTAGAAATAACTCAGTAGCACATGTTTGCTAGCTTTAAACACTGTCTTCAGCTTCACGGGAGAAAACCAATGCTTCTGAGCAGGGCATTTTGTAGAGTTCTGATTTCTGATGCTAGCATCAGACTTGCTGCCTTCTGCCTGCCAGCCAGCGGTGGTTTAGGATCCTCCTTCCATGGTGTCTATAGGACACAGTGATTGCTCGTAAGTGGACATAGGGAGGAAGGAGCCAGGTCAGGAGTGTGCGCAGCACCCCTCCAGGAGCTGAAAGCTAGGAATCCAAAAATCTGGATGTACTGAAAAGCTCACAAAGTGTTCAGCTTGAACGGGGGAGGTGAAATGATCCACAGAAACAGACAAGGGAAAAATGGGCACATTTGATCTTTTAATGCCAGGTTTTGTTTAAAGGATCCTAGAGATTAYCTGAATGTAGAACTCAAACTGCAGGCAGGTGTGGGGTGGGACACCAAGAAAGGGGATTGTACACCTGGGATGGGATAAATGGCTTCAATCTCTTGCTGAGGCTCGCCTAATCGAGCCAGGGCTTGCCCTCCACTGCAACGACACTGCAGCTGCACTCTTGCTGTAAGCACCAAAGGCAGGGGCAACAGGGAGACAGGCTTTGCTTTCCTTTCGATGTATTTATTGACATTGTTTCCTTCTGCCATACACATCGCACAGGAGAAAAAACAGTGTGAGGGAAGGGGAGTGTTTTTTTTTCTAATGTTCTATTATGAAAACATACCTGCAAAGGGCAACACAGCTGTTGTCGTGCAAATGAAGGTGAGGAACAGGAGGTGATTTACTTCTGTGAAGAAGAAGAGGAACCATGACTTTCGGCAACAGGAAACCACCTTTTRTTCAAAGAAGGCCTTACCCAGGGTRAAGTCTMTCTACAGACAAAAARAGTGTGAAAGTGGGGAGGGAGAAASACAAGGTGTGCTTGGCACGAGCTGCAGCTTTTGGGGAGGTCTCAGCTTCTGCTTTCTGCTGGTGGGAGCAGTCTGCTTCTGCTTGCACACAGAGACCTTTCCACCACGGGCCAGGGAGAGATGCTGCTAACACTTTGCCCCTGTACAGAGCCTGAGTCCTAAAGCTCTGGAGCACTTTGCATGGGGTTGGGTGATAGGACTTCTCACCAGCTTCGGAAAACAAAAGAGATGTCTTCACTCTGCAGTGTGGTTTTGTCCCCCACCGGGCACTTGCTTCCATGCTGCACGTTTGCATTGATGATGGGCACCAGTTCTTGGTGCACAGACAGTGGTTCTCCGTGACAATGAATGTTCTTTCTTTCCACAGCAGCATCTGCCAGTTGTGGCCCCGTTGCTTGCTTGAGAAATCCCATGGCACGGGCAGTGGCAGAGTTGGGAGGAAGGGTGAGGAGAGCAGGGAGAGCTGCACTGGGAGAGAGCAGTTACTGCTTAACTCTGTGCAGGTTCAGCAYACCTTCATGAGAGGTCTGTTCTTTGTGAAACAAAACACTGCTAGGATGGTAAAGTTTCCTTAAACCCACAGCCTCTTTCTTTCTTTAACTGTAGTCTGAGCTTTTTCTGTTCCCTGTTTTATGGTCAGAAGAAATGTTTGGCTCCATCCTGCTCTAGGACACAGGACTTCTGTATGAGCCCYTTCCCAAATGTTCTGGGATAGAGAGGGCTTGACACTTAAGCAGAAGCTGTGACTGAACATTTTTAAGCCTGTTGTTCTTTAACCAAAAGCCTTTTTTGCCAAACAGACGATATCACACGGCCAACCCATCTGCCTGCCTCGTGGCCTCAGTGCTTTGCTGAGGCCTGCCCACATCCCCAAAGAGTGTTAAAAAGTACCTCCTGTTCTTGTGGTGTTCAAATCCTTATCTTTATGGTTAAAAAGCTGCTATCTTGTCAGTATCTAGCCCCATGGATCATTCCCCCCAAACAGCCTGCTGTGGTTGTTATGCAGGGCAGAAAACACAAGCTCACTGTCGGTATTGCTGCTGGTGAAATATTGACCGCAGCGGTAACATCCAGGTGTCCTGGCATGATGCAATCCATGGAAATTGCTCTGAGATGCTCACTTGGGAGTGGGAAACTGCAGATGCCCCTTGGCGATATTTAAAATATGGAATATATTTTAGATGCCGAAGAGCTTTATTAAAAAATGATTTGATTTTCTAATTTATTAAACTTAAATTCCAGCCAAGGGAATCTCCAAACTAAGAGGAAACAGAGAATTTTTGTCAAAGTTGAGGACCGATGAAAATTGCTATTTATACTACTTGCTATTTGTGTGCTATATTTGCTATTTGTACGCTTACTACAGTTATTGCTGCAAAGCTCCCTGCTTTCCTCTGCAGTATGTAAGGGCAGCAAGTAACACAAGGCTAAGATGGCAGGTCTGACTTTGCTTTACTGGTCTGTTCTGATGTGTTGGGAGGACTAGTGTGAGGTCCAGAGACTCTGTAGAACTCTGGAWATTAAAAGAAGACAACTATGACTGCAGCTATATTATAGCCCTTCCTGAAAAACGAGTATTGTGAGAAGAGASTGCTGAAAGTAATGAAAAAATTCTAATTTCCTGGGGAAGAGGGAGGGAGGTTTACATTTCTATATCAGTATATCTGATTAAAAGCTTACTTCAAGCATGTGAGCGCTCAGCCAAGTGTATTTCACTTCACTTGTGAAAGTTCTCGTGGTGGTACCCGAGGGATGTCAGGCGAGGAGGGACTGCCCTGGTTTCGTTTCAGAGCATCTGTGTGCTCAGAACCACGCACAGMAAAATCAGTGGGGCAAGGCTGTCCCCACAGCAGCAGTGGGGAGTGCRGTGGCCCTGCACAAGATCAGTGTTCGCTGTCCCTGTCCCATCTCAAACTTGGGAAGATTCACATCCCCTCCACTACTTACATAAGCGAGAAGAGCAATGATACTTTGTCTAGTCTTTGACATCCCCTGAATATTAACTTGCTTGAAGCACATTGTGTTAAAAATCTAACACTTCAACTTTACTCCTCTTTTTATTTTAACAGTTATTTTGCTTTGACGAGTACAACTTTTTTTTCCTTTTTTAAATCTATATCAAGTCAGTTTTCTATACAGATTGCTGAGTTTAAAATGCTACAAGTCTCTGCATGAATCACCAACAGACAAAAGTAATCTCAGATTTCATGGTTGTTTATGGTAGGGCTAATATCAAGTCCTTTAGCCAGCAAAACATATTAGCTGAAAACTCAGAGGACTAGAAAAAATTACTTTGCCTGATTAACTTTAAGCTGGCATGTCTGAAAACATCAAAGAAGAATCAGYCTGTTTTCAAAATTTGTTTCCAGTTATAGAAAATGACCTTCTTGATTCCCAGCAGTACCACATCCAACTTAAAAGAGMTTCACTTTCCTTTCACATCCACAAAGGTGCCCCCCAGAGAATGATGTGTTGGATAGCACCACTGGAGACCCCTTACTGAAGTCCTTCCATCCTCAGTCAGAGGGACAAGGAATTAAAATGATCTTCCCACTGTTTCAGAGTTCAACACTTTCTGCTTTTTTTTTTTCTTGTCATTGCTGTTGTTGTTGTTGTTTTTCCCCCCTCCATATTCTGTAATTGGGATGGTCTGTGTTGCCCCTCCACACATGATTTTTCAAATGGGTTCGTGGAGAAGGACACCTCAGGATATTCTGACAACACCTCTGGTCATCTTTATATGATTCAGGCCAAAATATGTGCTAGAAAATGAAGCAGTGGCTTTGTCCTAACCTCAAGGAGAGGCTGAGTACAGATCTGTTAATCCAGAGCAGTGTCAGGAAGCAAAATTTGAGATACTCCTGGGGTATATCTCACCCACTGCCCTACTTTGAGGGGAGGAGAGCTAACATGGATGACTATCCCTGCCAGATCTAGAAATGGCCCAAACTTCTGAGAGAATCGAAGGCACAAATGCACCACATTTTTCCACTCCAGGCCTAAGAATCTAAGGGAAAATACATTTTTCCACTTCCTTTCCAYATAGCTCAGCTGTTGAAGCATGTATATGCACTATATATAATACATCCCCTCATACTTGCTTGGGTGTTTCAAGAATAATACATTAACCTGAGAAAAAGTTTTTGGTGATAGTGGCACATTTTATTACTTTTGCTTGTTGTTCATTGCTTGAGATTTTTTGCCTAATTTATGCTACATTCAGTTGACTTCTTCCTTGATTAGACCCAACTTTCCATTTTGTTAAAAGGGAATATTACTGAACAGACTTCTTCTTTCCTGTCATCTTTCCCTTGTGTTGGGGAAAAGCCTTTTGCCTGCAAAGGGAAGCAGGGAAAAGGGAGCTGTGGGGCTCCCATGTCACCGTGTTGGCAGTGCATGACATTCAGATGAACTTTGGGATTGCAGGGGAAAATGCTGCAGCTGGAGCCCATGGGGTTGATGCAAAAGTAGGATTTAGCTCACAGCATTTTTTTTTTTCATGTTATCATTTCATAATTTCATTGATAATTCTTTAGAAAGTGAGTTCTCACTTTGCAGGAAAAAGGACTTGTGAGACTGTAAAAAAAATGTTTTCCAGATCTGTTTAATTTCCCAGGTATGGTAGACAGATAGGCACTAAGAGCATTCACTCTGAAGCCAGGAAGTGGCAAAGATCATTCAGCGTGGATCAGAGTGAGCAGAGGCAGGGGCAGGGGCTTCTCTGTCCTGGGCTTGCTTGGGCTCTCACTCTTGCAGGCATGTTGTTACCTGCTGAGGAGGCAAGAAATTGCTCAAAGCTGGGGAAAAATAAAAAAAGAAAATAAAGTCACTGGATRCTTCCTTCACTCCTAAATCTGATAGTGTTATTTTAAACTGGGTTACTTGCTCTTTAGCCTACACAGAAATATCCAAAAGGTACATTTTCTTTAGTTCATGCAGATATTAGTAGGCTGAATTCATGTAAAGAGGCAAAGCACCAAGAATATTCTAACAGCATGAAGTTTACAAAGTGTAAAACAAGTATCAAATGTCTTTTTACAGCGACTGTTCTATGTTTTTATTCTTCATTGCCTTTGGTAAGGGTATCAATGAACAGGATTTTAGTATATTAATACACTTTTAGATATTAATACACTTCCAACTCAAACTCTTTACAACCAGCATTCTGAGATTTACCTACTCAGGATGACCAGGTCAATTATTTTTGGCACAAATCCATAAGCACCAATTCTCTGTTTGGTAGATGCTGTTTTCGTAGCAATCAGCTAAGCTGTGTCATGTTCACTTCCAAAACATCCTGGTAGAAAACAAAGAACAGATTTAGCAAAACAGCCAAGTTTGCTTGAAGCAATGGTAGTCCTCTGAGGGAGCTGACTTCCACACACGTACAGTACAATCTAGTACAGTGGTAAAAATATCTGCAAAGGCAATAATAACTCCCGTCCACAATAGGTGGAGTTTCCTCCAGTGCCGACACTTAAATGTGGGACCAAGAGTATATAGGCTGACTTCAGCCTTCTTTACATGTGGAAATTTCACCTACTGACCTGCTTCTTTTTTTTTTTTTGCCTTTCTTTATAATTTATTGGTCAAAGCTTTGCTGACATCCAATATTTAATCTGATGGACTATAAGTGCTTTAGTATCTGTGCAGTGAAATTTCTATCCAGCCATCAGAAATGTTTAATACAGTTCACAATGAACTAATAATGTTACATTTATAATTACTCTGTAATAATTTTATAGATACTAATGCAAAAACAAGATGGAGAGAACTCATCAAGCTTAGAAAGAGGCCTATCTTAAATTTAGTCCTGAAAAGTTCTGAGGGATGTGATCAGACCTCTTGTAATAGTAGCCAATTTCAAATGAGATGCTCAAGAAAATGTCTACAAAATTAGATTTCCAAACATTTTTTTTTCCCTTGGAAGCAGTTACTATGATTTTACACCAGCATAGTTGTCACAGGATGTTATAGGCCTTTGTTATRATGATGGAAAAAAGGGTTATATTGCACTCTAATTTTATATATGATATCAAAATAGATTGAAATTTTGTATTTGCATTAATAATCTAATAATCTAAACCATATTYACATGATGCTGAACTTGAAACTGGCCATTGCAACTAAGGAGAGTCTGTAGAATTGTTTCTGTTGCCAAAATCATCAACTCATAGTTCAGCACAGCCAAAAAAGCCATCAAAATGTTGAGGCTCCTCAGGAAGCATATTCAGAASCGGAGAGAGGGCATGATTTTATGCTATTTAAATTGGATATTCCCACATCTTGAGAACTATTTGAGAACTATGGGGATGCTGGTCTCTGCATCTCACTCGAGAAAGATTTAGTAGAGATAGAAAAGGCACAGAAAAGGGCAGCTAAAATGATCAAAGGGGTAGAGCAAYCTGCCTTATGACAGGAGACTAAAAAATGTGGGACTGTTTAGTTTGGAAAAGAAAAAGTTGAGATTTCTCATTAAGTGAAAGGGGGTGGATAAGCTGAATGTAGCACTGTACTACTTGACAAAATTAGTAGAGCATCAGTGCCAAATTAGTGAAAGGAAGTACTTCTTTCTGAAGTGGACAATGAACTTCTTGAACGTGCTACAGATTACACCAGCATATTTGTAAAGGGAGAAGACACATTCGTTGAAATCTAAAGGAAAGGGCAAAGAGGTGCTTTCCAAWGTCCCCAACCAGGAAAAATGAAAATAGAATATGTCCTTGTTCATGTGCATTTCCCATGGGCATCAAGAGCTTTTGCAGAGTTGAAGGAGGAATACTGAGTGACACGGACGAGTGGTTTGTCTCAGTAGGAAACTTCTTACAGTTTTATCCTCTTTGTGCTGGGAGCATTTTACTGCTAGCTGCACAACCATTCTTTAAAGCAGAGACTGAAAAAGACTGTGCTGGTGTTACAGAATGGATACCTCTGTTTTGAAACAGTTAGTAGTGACATGCAAACCATCTAGCTATAAGCAGATGTCACAATACCATAATTCTCCACAAAGTCCAGACCAAACTGTGACTACCTGAATGAGTAGGCAAGTTCTTACAGGGTATTTTCCTTCCTGTTCTCTTTCCACTTATCGTTTATCTATCCCAACCCTAGAAGTGTAACAACTCTGTCTGCAAATCCTTATCTTTCATTTGTCATCTCTTGTAAAAGCCATCCAGTCTCATCTCCCTAGATTTCAAAGCAGCTTAATGAAAGGTTTTTGCCTATCATTGGCACAAGATGAAGAGTGCAACCTGAACATTGAAGAAGTCCAATACACGAGTGTCTGTTAAAATTTTAATTGCTCAGATATATCTTGTGATAGCATTTCCAGACCTTTATCTTTACACTTCACACTCATCAGAATTGAAAAGATAGTTAC
The DNA here is from genome assembly GCF_003342845.1 of Nothoprocta perdicaria. Lineage (NCBI taxonomy): Eukaryota > Metazoa > Chordata > Aves > Tinamiformes > Tinamidae > Nothoprocta > Nothoprocta perdicaria. Next base: position 1,264,986 of record NW_020454761.1, read on the forward strand.
TCATTGTTTTGGGGCAAACAAATTCACACTATCCTTTCAYATTAATCCTATTGACAGCAGGATAGCTGYTGGAGTGTGAATTGTTTGCTTTATAGCCTTTTTCAGTGCACAAGATACACATGGCCAGTGCCACTTTTTTTCCACTTTGCACAGTGCCACTTGTTAAATAAAGGTTAATCATCCTAGAATTTTCTCTCAGCTGCCCTATAAGTAAAATATAATATAAACAAAGCTGTGTGAGGCTGGATGTGAAAGATATTGCTGGCTTGCCATTAATCTTTCATATGGTAGCCAGATATCTCCTGCCAGTTGTTGTGCAGTTTGCTAGGTAGATGTTATGGTTGTCTTACTGGATATTCTTTGCAGGTGGGCCACTGAAGCTCATTTCAAGTGAACTACAGTGTGGTTTTGCTGGCAGAAAGCGGCTGATGGCAAGCYCTAGATCAACCAAAGCAAATCACTTGGATTCCTTGAAGTTTGCTATTGTTTTTCAGACCTCTGCCTGACACTCTAGGCTATTTAGCTTCCTTTTTCCAGCCTGGTGCCAGGTACTATTCAACTGTTTTTCATCAGAAACCCACAGCTATGACTCTGTATGCAACCGCTTCCAGTTGTGGATGTCCTAATGCAGTGGGTTTTRGCCTATGCTTCACTGACGCAGAAATTGTAGTTCTGTGGTCTACTTCCATGCAGTAAATAAATATTTAAGAAATTAAATTCAAAAGAGAGCTGCTCACTGTTCTGAGCTGAAGATGACTTAGAAAAATAAAAGTCAAGTTCAGGAAGGCTGAATAGCTGTTTTTATATAAGAAATGTCTCATAACGGTCACATCTCTAGAGGAAAATACCTGTAAATTGACAGAGAGTTGCAAACTGCTAGATTGCTCTTCCTGCTTGTTCTTTTTCATTGTTTTGTTTGCTGCTAACTGAGCAATTATGCCATTCTGCATTTTTTAGTCTAACATGTAAGTTTTTGACAATTAGTAACATATGTTATTCTATCAGTAGTGGGAGGGAAGCCCCACTGGAGACCCCTATAAATCCCCCCATCTCGTAAGGCAACTTTTGCCACAGATGAGAGGAAGAGGAGTAACAGAGCTCTAAGGTATGTTCATGACAGAGGAGCTGTTAGAATATCATGCCATGTGTTGTGTATTTACTTGGTAGATCTGCCAAGGGAGGCACACCGAAGAGAGAAATCTGTGATTCTTTAGAGCAGTGGGTCACACTGGCCTCCAACAGATTTGTGGATCAAAGTGGGGCAGCTGCTGCAGCCCATTGCTTTCCAGACTAAGGATGCTTTTCACAGGGGCATTGCTGTTGCCCACAGGCAGGTAAGGAAGAGATATGGTCTCTGGTGGTTCATGRACTGAGTTCTTGTTCACTACTTGGCCAAATCCTACCTTTGGACCTTCCTTTGCACATGCTATGCTGAACTGCAGTGGATCCCCAGAAGGCAGAAACTGGCCATCTAGATGCAGTAGATGAGATTTGCCCTTGAGCCAAAACTAACAGAAGCCTCAGACTTACACCTTTTTTTTTTTTTTTTTTTTTTTNTTTGGCATTTTGGTGTGGCTTTGCAGAGCCAGAGCAAAGCTTCTTAGTTATGTGGCTAAAATAAAATGAAAGAGAAGAGAAGAGAAGAGAAGAGAAGAGAAGAGAAGAGAAGAGAAGAGAAGAGAAGAGAAGAGAAGAGAAGAGAAGAGAAAAGGGAGAGGAGAAAAAGAAAAGAAAAACACAACCTCTCAAATTGCCTTTTGCCAGAAAGCAGAGCTAGAGACAGGATGGACATGGGATGGAGAAACAGGGGGAGCTGTGGCAGGCCAGGCTGGTGCTCTAGCTACTGCCAGGAAGGCAGGGTGGTCTGTGGTCTGGGCCTGGTTCTGACAGACATCCCCATCCTGCCTTCCCTTCTTGCTTTGCAAGGGAAGCAGAGACAGCAGCTTGGATCCAGCATGGCTGAAACTGGCAAGGATACCTTGCTACCTCCCACAGACACTGCAACATGTAGCCAGGATGCTCTGGCTCAAGGACAAGTGTTTGCAAGGGTGGATTTCACCCTGACCACACAGACACAGGTGCTTACTCTAGATCATCTGTTGAAGGAATTTGCAGGGCTGAGGTTTCTGAGCTCAGATTTCATCACTGATGAGAAGTGCTCTTTAACCTCTTCATTTCTGTTTGGCAAAACAAGTCAAGACCCCATCTGCGTGGGGGCGGGCACTGGACTGCTGCTTGAGGTGCCGGACTCTGCTTCCTGCATCAAGCTGCAGACTCTCTGCACAGTCTTAGGAAGTAGCTTCAGCTCATCCAGGCATCGCTTGTGTGCCTCTCTCTGTTTCAACAGAGTTGGTTACACCGAACTCCACTTAGATCTGAAAATTGAACATTAGTAATCATAACAAGGGCACTGTGGTTTCCCAAATTATTGCTTGGAAAAAAAAATGTCCTCAGCAAGGACTGTGCAATTGCCAGCAGTTAACAGCACAAGTCGGAGTCCAGCTTTGAGCAGCACCGTGCAACTGGAAACCGCTGCAACTAAGGAGAGCTTTTCCCCCAGCTCCTCTCCCACTTAAACTCCAGAGATTTGTGCCAGTCACTGCAATGTGGGTTGCTGGCAACTCATGTTTCTGTCCTTTTTTGACAAGCCCCATTAGATTCAAACATTGCAAACCTTTTCCAAGAGAATTTACATGTTAGCAGAAAGATCAATTCCTAACAACATGAAAATTTGAAGGAACACTTTTCTTCATCATTTTTCAGTAAATTTACATGTGCAGAGAGTTTTGTACCAGGTCTGCAAAAAAGATGAGACAAAAGAAGAGGCCTCTGAAACTTTTTTCACATAAACCTCATTGCCCCATTGGTGGGAAAAGTTGTTACATAAGAGATCAAAATCCCTTGCAAGATTATAACTTTGATCCAATTTTTTGAAATGTCTGATGATTCATTTTCTGAGAAATCTGTCTAGTTATCGGTCAGGAGGTAAAACAAGAAGTTGGATTCAAGAATTGCATGTGAACATTTGGGCCAGATTGGACATTTAACAAAATAAGCTGAAAAGAGGTTCATCTTTTAAAAATGTGGAAAGCAGTTCTTTTAGAACTAGTGTTTTTAATGTGTGCTAAGAATGGGCAAGGCATTACTGGCAAAGTGGGATGTGGAAAACAGCAAGAACACATCAGATAATCATCTGTCAGTCTTCTTTTTTTTTTTTTTTTTTTTTTTTGTGAAGCTCTTTTTTTTATGAGAGGTACACTGAGTAAGAAGAGAAAACAAAAAGACACCGCAGAATTCTTGCCTTTCTGGCCTGAGAACTGTTGCTCTGAGGAAATCAAAAGCTACACACAATTGCAAGTGCTAATCCCCACCTCAGAAGTTCCGAAAAGACCCTTGAGGATCCCTTTGGCAGAAGTGTGTGTTGCAGCCCGTGCAGCCAAGCTGTGGGAGACGTGTGTGGGTTTGCTCCCTGTCTGTACCTGCTCGGCAGGCAGGTAAACAGGACAGAGACACTATCTCTTCTACGCACCCCTCAGCTCTTTAAATCAGTCACCGGGAAGTGGTAACAGCRTTTCTTCTGTCTCTAAGCTGCGGGTGCCTGTTTTGTGTGGGAAGGAGGAAACGGTATTTTCTGCAGGTGAGCTGAAGAACAGAAAATAAATCCCTATGACTCACAGAAGTGAGAAGTACATAAAGCAAAGGTTAAGCCTGCAAAAGTGCCATTAATTTGTTATTCAGCAAACGAAGCCGTGGCGATCCCTGGGAGAAGGCAGCCAGGAGGGATGACGTGACTGGAATTGTGTGTGCTGATTTWTATTTGTCTTTCCCACTCAAAGCTATCACAGTATGTGCATCATACGTATCGGTGTGGAAAGGYCAGAGGTTTTGCACAGGTGAGAGCAGAGCAATGCCAGGGCACATCCAGTAATGCTTGCTTGACTCTGCTACACTTGCTGTTGTCTCCAGTTTGAAGTGTATCCCGATGGTCAAAGGCAAAGTCCAGATAAGACATCTAAGGCCTGTTTTCTAGTTTTGTTACTATTTCACTTTGAAAAACGTAAGTTTTTGTTATGTATATGCCTTAGTTTCTCGGCAGTTGAAGAGATGTCACTCTGTGTGTGCATGCTGCTTTGTGGCAGTAATGAGAATTTCATTACACTTTGTAAAGTACTTTTGCTATATAACTCAGGAGGTATTTGTAGAAAAGCCAGGAAAGTATCACATTTTACCTCTTTGTTCTCTGGAGATGTGAGGCTTTCAGGAAATACAGCTGCCAACTTCTATTTCACAGTCGTGGATTTCTCCCCCATGCCAACATTAGAGTAGTAATTAAAAYGACAGATAAACAACATCCATGCTTGTTTTTCAATCCCAGTGATGAGGAAATTCTGTTTTGCCCATGCTGGCACTTCATGAACTGCATCTACTCTTGCCTGCACCACCACACCTGGGACCTTATGTGCTTATTTATTTGGAACAAGGCACTTGGGAAACATGGGATTWGTGAGAAAAATCACATGAACTTCTGTGGGCAAGGAATCATATTCTTGTTGCAACTGCACAAGAATTTAGCTTCAGGCTCAGAGGGTATCATGATGCTTGCTTGTGCATTGGCAGGATTAGACCCTGCAGCATCTCAAACTAGGGAGATCAGGAGTAAAATCTGGTACAGGTATGAGCATTTGCAGGATCCAAATTGCCCTTGCACTGCCTCGAGTGATTGTTTTTGATGGGGACACGAGGGGGAAGTAGAGGCAACTCCGTTTCTTCAGCAGTCTGGCAAGACGAGGAGTTGCTTCACACATTCCCAGGTGAGAGCTCTGTAAGTCACACGGCCCAACATCTGATGCCATGAAATTAGTCAGAATTACTTAACCATCCCGCAAGCGAGCACAAGCTGTGGTTTGAAGAACAGCTGAGCGAAGGTTTTCACTGTACCAATAACATCCTGTATATATGTGGCAGTGATGTGGCACATGCCCCTGGACCTCTTTGTAGTCACTATCTGCATGTCAGGGTTTTGCATCGCTGCTTCTGCTCCTCTTCAACACACGTGTTTTCCTGCAACTGCTTTGGGTTTATTTTTGATGTTGGCATTGCAGATGCAGGTGTAATTGACTCCAGTGTTCTCAGAAATTCTTTCTAGTGCTGCAAGTGTTGTGATGGAATGGGTTTGTTGGGCTTTTTAAATGTCACATCTTTTCTGCAAGTGTGTTTGCTTAATCAGTGCCCAATGCTGGATGTGCTGGTGTGGGCAGGGTAATACCTCTTGGCAAACCAGGGAGGTGCTGGCGCTGCTTGGGACAAACCACAAACAGAAGTCAAGGAAGACTTCTGTGAAAAAAATCTTATGTTTGGAGGTCTTTCAAACTGAATAACAGAAAAATCAATGACTTTGACATCTGCCGTAGCATGTCTGATCCATTTTTACATTCTTTCAATTTCTTATGCTTAAGATATACACTTTATTACACCACATATTTTATATATACACTATACAAATAATGAAAGCCAGCTTCTACACAGTGCCTTTTATCATCGATATCAAAGTACTTAATCAATGAGATCAYACATCATTCTCATTTCATGGGCTAGGAAACTAGAGAAACACAGAAATAAAATGGCCTGTCATAGAGCCCAGAGGTGCAGTGGCAAAGCCCTGAGTGGAATTTAAATTTCTCATGCTGCAGAGTCCCCGCCAGTCTCTTTGAAGAACAATACTATGAAATAAGGCATAGTAAAAAATAACAGGAAAGAGTTGAAGAAAAACAATAGAAACAATAGAAAATCTAAAAAAAGATTAATTAGGAAATAAGATGTTTTCTGATTGAAAAGATCAAATGAACCATTTAAGTTTGATTGTTGTATTCTATTGTGCTTGTTTTTCCTAGAACAAACTCTGATCTATATTTCTCTATATTCTGCCAATTTTGCCAGATCTGCATGTTTCCAATGGATGAAAAGATTTATGTGATTTATTTTGACCAACTTCACTTGCTGTCGAGGAGAGAAACAAAAGTATGCAAATCCAGCAATGCTCCTGAAAGGCCAATATTTTTCTTTTCATTAATTCTTTTATGTAGCCAGCTTCACAAATGTGCTGTAGGCTCCATTTATACTAAGAAGTCGTCTTATCTGACAAATTCTAACTGATGCAATATGATTTAAACTCTCCCCATCACAGCAGAAATTAAAATTCTCCCCAGGGACCTTCCCCAAAACGTAAAGCTGAGCCTTCCCCCTCATTAAAACATTTTGTTGTGTGAAGAAAAAATGACAATAAGCCATAAAATCTGGAGAGAAAAGATTACTGAACGCTAACATATGCTCAGTGATTTCCATAGCAGCATGTATGGAGGCTGCCAGTTGCACTCTGAGTCAGAGAAATGCGGTTCTTGATCTTGTCTGGATSGAGGGCAACTTGAAGAGATGTTTCTAGCAGTGTGCTTAGGTCCCCAAAAGCCTCTTTCCAAGCAGGATATCCAACAAAGGTGCCAGTTTTGTTTGCAAATATATGCCGGACTATCCCGTCACTGTCACTGTGATCTCTTTGCTTAAAAGCTGATGAGAATAATTGTCTCCAACGTTATTATTATGTTCAAGAATGACATGAAAAGAAGACAAAGGTTGCCTGCTCAGGCACTCACAAGTTAGAAAATAATGGAATTACTGTTGCCTTGACAACACTTCCCTCTCTTTCCACTGCTCCCAGTTCCTCTCTTGGAAATGGCTGAACAATTTTACTGAAACTACAAAATAATTAAATAAAAGATTCTGCCGAAGGCAGACACCTGGCATGGAAAACTTCCTTCTGCCCCCCCTTAGAGTCTGACAAAATTATAAACAGTTGAAGAGCAGGGTCTTATAATGAGAAGAATCAGGCAGACCCATGCATGGAAATGGTGCTGGTAGCTCCATCTGTATTTTTTCTTTTTGCATTAATTTATACTCCGTGCATCCCTGAGGGCAGCAGTTGGCATCTGCCTCTTTGTTCTGGAAGATGTAAAAATGGGTTAGCAGCAGTAGCCCGTGGGACTCGGCTTTGCTCACAGGGGGTGGATGTYGAACCCCTAGAGAGCCAGGACCAGGGGGGATTGAAGGGGCTGCAGTGACATTGAAGGCACAACCACAACATTTTTAGCACCATGAGTCACTCCCAGATGACCCACAGGCCACCAAAATTTATGTGCCAGGGCAACAGGAGGAGCGCAGTATTCCTGGAGGGTGCCCAGGGGTCTGTGCAGGGTGCAACAGTGGCACTTCTGCAGGCAGGGTCCACCCCTGTGCGTGTCCTTTGTGGTCACTGCTGGCCTCAGTGCTCTGAGCATCTAGCCCAGGCGAACGTGAAGGAATTCATGTTCCTGCCCGGATCAGAGAGCAAGCGGGAGCTGAAGAGGCGACAATGTACATTCATTCCAATGCACACTCATAGGACTCGTGCTCTCCTGTGTAGAAAGTCAGTGCTTGCCTGGTAATCAAAGGGATTTTGCAGCTGATGAGGGCTCAGAGGACATTATACCATGGTTTATTTCTCAGGTTAATTGAATTTATAGAAAGTCTTTTGAGGATGAGAAGGTTTCTTTCAAAGAATGGACAGGATATCCCAGCATACATGGGCATGGCTAAAAGTCTAATAGATCACAGGTTTGGTGGCCAAGCCCAGAAATACTGTCATACTCTTTTCTTCTTGCATGCCGCATGAGCCAAAAGGGCACCTAAGATTCCAGCAAGAGCAACACACGGATCATAAGCAGACAAAACTGACTAGAATATCTGTGGCAAATCATAAGATAGGGCTGTGAGGGAAGGCAGCACTATCTTCTATTCAAAAGCTGAGCACTCTAAAATAAAAATCATAACAAAATTTGCATTTGATGACATGTATTTAAAACCCAAAACAATTACAGCTGCTTTAATTTTTCTTCCTTCTCTTTTGCTTGGAGCACAGTCAGTCCTTGCCTGTTGCTTAGCATCCCTCTTGAATATCCTCCTGACTAAAATGAGAGAGACCCAACAGCCCGTCCAGGTGCCCCACTGTCCAACCAGTGCTGCTGTGGGAGGTACATCAGCTTGCAAGTGATATAAGAGACTAGTGGATCAGGCCCATTGTGTCCTGTCTTGCATTTAGTACATGGGCAAGGGGTATCAATAATTGGCCCCACAGGTTGTAATCAGTGTGTTTGTAAAAGTTACCTAAATCACAAGCAACATCACCCGTGGCTGACACACATAAAAGGTGACTGCTTGGCTCATTCTGTACTGGGGCAGTTGGGTAATATGGTTGTTGGAGACCTCAGATGGGAGACTCTGGTCTTTGAGTCCAAAAGTGTCAGATTCAGTGAGATGTTGCATTAATCTGGCAACCACCATGTTCTAACAAAAGTGCTTAATTTCAGGGAAAGGAGCCCTAAGGATTTTGATTGGTCTTGTTTCTGCCACTTGGAACCAGTCCCGTTTTTTTTTTTTTTTTTTTTCATGTAAAACCTAGTGTTTTGTCAGGGCTAAGTACTACTTTGAGTTTTAAATTGTAGGATTCTTGGATGAGTTATCACAAGGATGCAAGCTAACAGATCACTATTATTTCTCTTTGGTTACTATCAACCTTCAGTCCCTACCCTTCTCATACACTCATTTCAAAAGAAGACTTTGTTCTGCTTTTCATGARGACACTGAAGAGTGCTCTTGTCTGTCTAAAATATCTTATTAATAAATATAAAAAAAAAAAAGTAATCAGAAATATATGAAGATCAAGGCATCAGTTTGTTTAAAAACAGGTAGTAACCTTGACAGTCCATACGTACTGCAGATAGGGATCTGATCTATAAACTGATTGTTAATAAATATAGAATAATACATCAGATGTTTGACCCATGACACTGAAGTACTAACTGCTGCTGCAATGCGGAACTGCTTGTTCAAACTCCCCCCAAAACATGCATGTACTTCCCCAAGTGTGCTCAGAGAGATAGGTAGTTTCTCTATAGATTTTGCTGGTCAAAAGTTAAGCTTCCTCTAACAGGAAATGGTCAATAATGAAAATAAGTCTGATGGTGTTGTTCCAGACACAATAGAACAATTGTAGCAATGTGACGGGGTGGAAAACATTATGTAGCTTGGTTTTGTATAACAGCCTTTTTTTTTWWTTTTTTATTTAATAGAGTAATGCATATGAAAATCTAAATCATGCTAGAATTTTAGTAGCAAAATCCATGTAATCAGGACATTCAGAATGAGCCAAATGTTCTCTTGGTTTTAAATCCTGTCAGTAAGAGCTTCTCTTCATTTGATTTGTGCTTGCTAAACCTTTACTGGAGAGATTGCAGGAAGTCTTTGTAAAAATATGAGAATGGTATGTAAGTAAGTGATAGAGCTATAAGGGAGGAAAGAGATTTTCAAGCAATGTATCGGTAAAATGCTGTTGGCTTGTTAAACAAATTATTTTCCTCGACTGACTTCTGTCAGAGAAGATGACAACATAGCACTTGAAGGGCATACAGCAGCAATGAATTCCACCATAAGGCAAAACCCTATTTACAGAGAAAAAGAGGTTGGTGCCTGGTTGCARTGCAGACAGGAAGCTAGGTGTCACGTCCTGCTCTGCGCAAGTGAAAGCTATGAGGTCTTTGATGGGTAAGCAGTAGCAGATAGTCCTTTGGCTTTGTGTCCCATCTAGACGTCAGCATCTCGTGCCAATCTGGTCAGCCTGCCATCTCACTGGATGGTCCTTTCCTCTGTGCTGGCTCCTGGGGATGGTCTGTACTCCAAGTCACCTGCACACATCCCTGCTGCAGCCATGTCTTGTGCTGGGCATGGGCTGGTGAATGCGGAACACCTGCCTGTGTTACGCATAATGGCAATGCTGTTTCCAAGCCTGCTCTAATTTGTACCTCACTTATTATACCAACTGAATAAGTGATGTGGGCCATTCTTTCAATTGCCCATTCTTTGCTTCCTTCTTCCAGTGAAGAGGCCGGCACTTGTCATGTAATCGCTCTTAATGTGCCTCCAAGCAAAGTCACACAGGCTCAAATTGCTGTGGAAGGTTTGCTTTTGTTCGACTTCGTCCTCAAAGGGCCTGGCTGTGTTTGGAAAGCCTGTTGCTGCCTGTCATCTGGCAGAGAGTAAATATCTTCCCAGAAACAGCTGGCAGCAGGTTTTAAACAGCTCTTGCCGTGCCATTCGCRTTGTGTCTACTCTGCATCCACCCCAGTGAAAGGTCAGAGAGACTGGTTCAATTCCTCATCATGTGCTGGACTTCGCATTGAGACTGCAGTGTGCAGAGTCCTTTTTATCCCCRCTTCTCTTTCACTGCCAGGGCCTCCAGTTCTACTGCTTCACCTGATTCTGCTTCACCTAATTCTACTCTGACATCTGATTTCTCAGAAAAAAAATGTATACATCTCACCTGCATCTGGGGACAGAACTCCACCTCACTGGCAAACAACAAAAAAAGAAATAATCTCATTGAGGTTCCTCTTGTAGAGGAGGAACCTCATGAGGTTCAATAAGGACAAGTGCAGGGTCCCRCACCCTGAGCGTCAGTACAGATTAGGGGTTGACCTGCTGGAAAGCAGCTCTGCAGAGGGGACCTGGGAGTCCTGGTTGACAAGTTAACCATGAGCAATGTGCCCTCGTGGCCAAGAAGGCCAATGGGATCCTGGCCTGCATCAGGAGGAGTGTTGCCCGCAGGTCAAGGGAGGAGATCCTGCCCCTCTACTCAGCTCTGGTGAGGCCGCACCTGAAGTACTGGGTGCAGTTCTGGGCTCCCCAGTATAAGAGGGRCATGGAGCTTCTAGAGAGAGTCCAGCATAGAGCAACAAAGATGATTAAGGGAATGGAGCATCTCTCATATGAGGAAAGTGAGCTGGGCCTGCTTAGCCTAGAGAAGAGAAGGTTGAGAGGGGGTCTGATTAATATAAACATTACCTGAGAGGTGAATGTAGCGAGGATGGGGCCAAACTCTTCTTGGTGTTAGCCAGGAACAGGACAAGGGGTAATGAGTACAAGTTAATGCACAGGAAGTTCCATCTCCCTGTTAGAAAGAACTTTCCTGTGAGGGTGACAGAGCCCTGGCACAGGCTGCCCAAGGAGGCTGTGGAGTCTCCTTCTCCGGAGGTCTTCAAAACCCGCCTGGATGCCACCCTGTGCCATGTGCTCTGAGTGTCCCTGCTGGAGCAGAGGAGTTGGACTAGATGATCTCTAGAAGTCCCTTCCAACCTCGACCAGTCTGTGATTCTGTGATATCCAACGTAGTAGAATAATTCTGATTTTAAGTACAACATGAATACTGATGAATATGGATATTGCTTATATGAAATAAAAATCAATAAAATGTAAATCAGAAAAAGTAAGACAGCAAGTGGCCCAAGACATTCACAAGACATAAGTCTGTAGATCTCTCTGTAAACAGGAAGGGCACCCTCATGTTATCATTTAAATGTACTGTGTCACAGAAACAACCAAAGACACCAAAGTGCAAAGTGCAAGTGCAAAGTTCTTGAATTTCTAAGTAAGACTATATGCATTTTCTGTTTAACCCATTTGGAGACTGATCTTGCCTCCCTTCTGGAAATACACTTTCCAGTTACATCAGTGGGACCTTTGTTTTCTGCCTGGAGTGGGCAAGAGTGAAATCAGCGAGGGGGATGTACTAAAACCAAACCAAASAGGATCCATGCTCCTTCTCACTTCATTATAATGTGTTAACAAAGTCTCACAGCTTATTTACCTGTGTTTATGTTTTACTTTGGGAATATCAGGCATATCAAGACAGCACATATTACTGCATTCTTTCCCAGTCTTTATGGGTTTGCTTGTTGTTTGATTTTCCTTCTGAAACCAACCTTTAGTTGCAGAAACAAATAACAAAATTATACACGATGTAGCCAAGGAGAATATGAAGTTTCTTGCAATAATCAGTCTGCTCTAGTTAGCTCCCATAGATATCTGGATGATTCAAAAGCAAAATGCATGGATCAGCATCCCCCAGCCTCTGACTGACTGGGTGCAAGGAGGACCTCTTTGTGCCTTCCTTACCAATCCTCACGCAGGCTGAGTTTCTGCCTTAGGGAATTATCTATCCCTGATAAWTTTTTGAGGCTCAGGCCCTTTCCTTTGGTGTGTTTTGTAGCAGATTGGGATGTGGGGTGACACAAACCTTTGTTCGCTTCATGTGGTCTGAGCTCTCCTCCCATTTCCCCTCACAGACTCAGCTTCAGGATATGTTTTTACGGCACCCTTACTCTCCTCGGTTCAAGCAGAGTTCTTCATTTCCTGACTGTATGTGACCAGATGCGTGCCTGTTGTCAGCGGTGTAAATCCTTAGCTTCAATTGAACTGAAAATCAGCCCACAGTGTTTGATGTGCTGTGTTAATGGCACATGGCTGTTTACAGATTTCTGTCTTGCACAGAACCAAGCACATCATCTGCCCTTCTAGGAAATAATAATAACTCATTAAGGCCATTGCACTGTGTTTCTCTTTAAAATACAGCTGCTATGTGATATGGAATTTCAGATTTGTTTTACCAGTACATTCTGTGTTCCCTTTATTCGTACGAAATTACATAATGCATCTCCCTGACTCTCCTTTCACTCACGTGGCAAAGGTTGCTCCAAAGTCAGGTGCATGGGAGAGATGTCATGTGAATGGCTGTGAAATCCTCTCTGACAGTTCCAATCAAGCTGAAAATAATCTTCCAATCCAAAGAATCCTTCCTTGAATATTCAGTTAAACTRTTTTGCAACTGTAAATGGTAAACCTGAACAAATGAAGCAGATACCAGACTTTTGAGAGACACAAATCCTTCCCTGGAATCTTTAAAATTTGGATTGTAAAAGATATTTCCTCTGGGGAGAACACAATAAAGAAAGTCTACAGAAACAGGCTTTTGGCTGCCTTACCAAAAAACAAAGAAACCAAATTAATAGAAGGGCTGTGGAAGTATACAGTCTGTAAAAAAACTTGTTTACTTTGATCCCTTGTGGAACTAGAGTGACAAAGATGATTAAGGGAATGGAACATCTCTCATATGAGGAGAGACTGAGTGAGTTGGGCCTGTTCAGCTTGGAGAAGAGAAGGCTGAGAGGGGATCTGATTAACATGTATAAGTTCATGAAGGGAGAATGTAGGGGGGAAGGGGCCAAGCTCTTCTCAGTGGTGGCTAATGACAGGACAAGAGGAAATGGGTATAAGTTGCAACACAAGCAGTTCCATCTCCATGTGAGGAAGAACTTCTTCACTGTGAGGGTGACAGAGCCCTGGCACAGGCTGCCCAGGGAGGTTGTGGAGTCTCCTTCTCTGGAGGTCTTCAAAATCCGCCTGGATGCCACACTGTGCCCCATGCTCTGGGTGTCCCTGCTGGAGCAGGGGGCTTGGGCTAGATGATCTCTAGAGGTCCCTTCCAACCTTGAATATTCTGTGATTCCGTGAACTATGCAGTGTGTCAGTGAGCAGCAGGAGACAGTGGAGGAAGAACGCCACTTCCCAAGGAGATGGTCTCTGAGGGAACCTGGCAGAGGTTCCTGCCTTCACTCTCTTGTCATGATTTATGACAAGAGGGGACACAAAAAGCAAGGGATATCTCTGCCAAGAAAGCAATCTTTCTATAATTGTTAGAAATAGCTACTGTAACTTGCTTTTCTGTGGTCTCCTGTTCTCTTCAAAATTAGTGGCAAAGGACAGCTAGTAGATTATGCAGTTAGTGGGTGGTGATGCTCCAGCCTTCCTCCTTCACAGGTGGTGGGCCCAGAATTTGAATCCTGTCTATCTGCTGGACTTCCCCCAGGACTGGGGAAAGGCTGTTCAGAATAGGTGTTTCAGTGTACGACAGGAACCTGGACATATAATACAGCCCAGATGCCTAACTTTTCAGTGACTACAGTTCACTGAGATGAATCCCGCTCCTTCTGAGGACCCAATCATAAGTAACAAAGCCAAGAACTTGAYAGGCTTACTAAATTTTGCAGGGACATCTAGACACTGAAGTGCATTTATTTTAGTGCAAATCTTCAGCTATTTTCATCCTGTTTGAGCATCCCCTAAAGAATGATCTTTTCTGCAACATGAAACCCTATTGAACTGTGTAAACAAGCCACATCCAGCTGAATGCACAGCCCAGCTAGTTTCAATTTCTGTAAATTATGCAAGGATATAAATGATGAGTACATCAGTAAGCTAGACCAGAGGCTGATTCATTCATGTATTGATTCATGCATGGTTTAACTTTATGCCTCGAAGAAAAAAAAAACAATTAAAATGGTTACATGAAGCTATAAAACTTAAAAGCAGTGGTTGTGGGGGAAGAGTGATCTTTGCTTGATGAGTGGCACATGTATATAGTGAAGCTATAGTTTGCATATTAACTGTCTTTTAATTTGCATCACATAAAATGCTTCTCAGCTGTGTGTGACCAAAGTAGAGGAATAATTAGCTTGAAGGATAGCACAAACTCACTTGATATTTTATTACTTCTATGCKGTTTGTTTATTTACTGCCTTTTTTTTCTCCCTGTTTGAAAAACTGAAAATAGAAAATATATTTATATTTTAAGATATTTGTAACAATGAAAATAATTATAAGAAATCATTTCTGTGGTCTGAGAATGTGATCAAGCACATTTGGTATGAATTTCCATTAGACTTCATATCTGGACAAGTGAGGAAAGGAAACGGTATTCAGGTCTCATCAAAGCAAAAAAAACAAAAAGAAAGGAGGAAGAAAATGTATCCATCCCTTGCAATCACCAGCCAATTGGGGTGTAGGAATGACACACAATTTTCTTCAGTGCGTGGGCAAGTAAGCTGTAATTCTGCAGTCTTATTATCTTTGATGATAAAATGTTGTAGATGTAGAAAAGATAATTATTTTTTTCCTCTTGAAAAGCTTTCGAGAAACAAAATATCACATGAACAGACCATACTTATAGGCAGTTTCTTGAGTCATAAACTGTTTATCTGTAAGCTTAAACACAAATAAGGCCAACTTAACATAAAAGCAAACCACATAATGGATCCTCTTCTGTTTTTTTCAGCTTCTATTTTCATTAGCTAATTCAAACACTAAGCAAGCTGTGTGTTGTTGGTGGTTGGAATTGCTTTAGTCATCTTGCCATTTTTGTATTTTTTTGATTGGCTACTGCTATGGGAAAGGAAAGCTCTATGATAGTTGTATGTAAGAAAAAAAAATTCAACACTTCAGTGGAAAGGTGGAAGATGAAGCTTTTATCTAGCTTCATCTGTGCAACCCCCATGTCATTAAGTTCAAGTTCTGTACTTTGAATAATTTTAAGCACAGCATTAGTAATACCTACTTTCACCTATACAGTTTTTAGTTTATCAGTGGATTATTGGTGTAATTCTGTTGATTCCAAATGTATTACTCCTGGGATGATTCTAACTCAGCATGTTAAGGACTTGCATTAAATGGTTCTCCAAATCATGTGGAATGGTTTTTGCAAAAGATGACTGTCAAAATTGACCCAAAAGGAAAGTTTATTTTAAAGGGAAAAAGATGAGTAAAAAGTCCCTTTCTCTGTCTCTCTCTCCCTCTCTCTCTCCCCCACTTTTTTTTTTTTTTTTTTTTTTTTTTTTTTWTTTAATCTGATTACATCTGAGAAGAGGGGGCTGACCTTGATCCAGAAGTGTGCAGATAACACAGACACGTTGGTGTGCTGGGGGACTGGTGCACTGTTTCAAGGTCTGTCCTCTGCAGAGAGGGTTTGGAAGGGAGTTCTCTCATGGCAGTTGAAGTATAAGGATTACTTCTCAAAAGCCTAGAACAGTTTGAACATTTTTTTCAATATGTCAGCTGTCTGCTCTGAATGCATGCACAGATTTTTGATAGATAAGGAATTTTTTTTTTTAACCTTGAAAATTGTGTATAAATGGATTATGTGATTAGAGTTGGTTAAATTTTATTTCTTGTGAATAGAGAAAATGGTACTGAGTGTCAGCATTTTCTTTCTCAACAGTGTGGTTTCTAGTAGATGTTCTGTGAACACTCTTGAAAACTGTTGATCTGACTTTTTAATAATGTAGTGCAACATATTAACCACCCCAAATACCAGATAAGGTCAGCTTAGAATATTCTCCTTCCTCAGCCTTTTCCTTCAAGTTTCAGAAGAAAAATCAGTTCAGTTTTGGAGTGAGTAATTTTGCACATTTCCCTTAAATGTGAGAAAGAAAATAAAATGCCTGAAGAGCAGAAAATTGAAATGCTAAACCTTTGATCCTGGATTTGGAGCTAATCTATGCAATTAGCAGTGCTTTTTTGTCACAAAGGGAAGAGTCATGGAGAAGGAAGGACAGTACAAAGAAATGAGCTGGGGAAAGACTGAGAAAATGATACTTCAATCATCTTCATATTCACACAAACATTCTTCCTAAAGAATAATCATTAAAAAAAAAAGAGAGAGATTGAGAAAAGAACAACAGAAAACAAAAACTTCTAAATAATTTCCTCCAGGTTATCACCCTTCTGGAGATCAAAATTAAGACTATCTCATAAGGGAGTTCGTGTTCAAAGGAGGGGTTCCCAGTGTGTAGGAGTCACTATGGGGATGTGAATATGGCTTCCATCTCTATTTTTTATTTAGTAACTTCTTCCCATCTTAAGAGCTTACAGCCTCAGGAGAGCATTCTGTAGCTATTTTTAATGCACCTTCCCATAGTCAAGAAGAACTTTTTTTGGCCTAGCACACCCAATACATGGACTAGATGTTGCCAGAGAAAGAAGTAATTAATGCATCTTCTCTCTTGGAGTAGAATATGTAGAGGAAATATTCTTTTAATTTAAAGCAATATGCAAGTAGACCAGACTTTTGGGTGCCTGTGTGACTGTCTTATATAGCAGAAGATGCCATGCTTCAATTCTATCCCTCCATCTCCTGGTTTCCTCAAGTGAGAAAATAAGCAGCTTGATCACTAAAAAGGTGTTGCTGTAAATTAAAAGATATTGTTGTTTGCGTCTATGCAAGGAGTGAGAACACAGTGAGAATGAAGGCTCAAATATTCATCAAGTAAAGGTGCTGATTTAATTCTTTCTTCGGTAATGTATTATACGGCTTGGCTGAGCATGGCTCAGCCAAGATGAGGTCAGTTACCTCCTTAAGAGAAAAACTGAGCTATTATAATATCCTAAACTTTCCTTGATTGCTGAGATTAATATTGTGATGCTTTTCTGTATTAGAATATGTTTTTGTAAAAGATCTTTGACTAGATAAAAAATCTTTGTGCAAGTCAAAGTGTTCTGACCCTGTGACCATGTTAAATTTGCTCARCTGATCACAGAGCCTTCGCTGAATGAACGTCTTGGCAGTTCCTTGTCATATGCAAAATAAAACTGTGGCTGCTGGAGTTCACCATCCTGTAGAACTCCACCATGTCATAATAATTCCTGAGAGACCTGCTGCTGGCAGGCAGGCTCAGCTGTCTGATTACCTGCGTGGCTCAAATACCATGAAATGGCTTGAAATACGTCCATGAATGCTCACATGGCTGTTCCCTTACCAAAACAGTCTTATACAAATTGTCTGCCATAAGAAGACATGTTAGATAGAGGTGTCATGAACAAGAGACTGTTATCACCTGCTCATGACTCATGTTATGTAATGAGTAGACAGAACGTACACAGACAGCCTGCTGGTTGAGCATCTTCCATTAGTTTAGAGAATAATTTCATCCATCGCATTTCTGAAGTCAAATTGTTTCTGTATTGTGATATTTCATAGCATGCCAGCAAAGACTCCAGATTCTCTGTCTAGCATTTTTTGAAACTAATAAATTCTATAGTTTCAAGCTTCATGACAGTTCTCTGATACTACTAGAAAGRACCATAGGCTTTTCTGGTAGTGGATGCCAGAGATTCACGGAATAGGAAGACTAGATTCCAGTGTTCCAGAGAAAAATTGGAGTGCTCAGAGATGGGAATGTGGAAATGCAAATTGAATCCAAAATTKAAGGAACTGTTGAATATGCACACACTATTCTTCAGTGAGGCTGAAGTGTTTCTCCATCTGGGCCATTACTTTGACACCAGCAAAACCATGGTTGCTAAAGGTAGTTCTGCAGTCTATATTTTGAAAAAAAATGGATAAAGCAGATAGTATTTGATATTTCTTATGTATTTATTCATAACTCTGAATTTCCTAGCTTTCAAAAATCATTTTTGAACAACTGACCTGATATGGTTTAGGCTTTTTGCCATCATTCTACTTACCTGTACTGTCTAATGCATTGTAGCTTAATGTCTTTTGTTGCCTGCATATAATCAATCATGTAGGAAATACAAAATAGTGTTTGGAATTTTTACAAGGCCACTCTCAATATATTTGTGTTTTGTCCTAAAATTGGTTTAATTTAAATTTCACTTCTACCACTACCAAAGTCAGATGCATGTTGTCCAGCTGCAAACAGATTCAGTGAACTTTTCTTGACCGATCCACCAGGCTCACTGTATTGCTTCTGGATGCAGTAATTTGGAAGCTAGAGCTGGAACATCTGATGTTCCTTCTGTAATGGATGGTTCCTCAGCTTTCTGGGATGCAGTCAATGTGAACCGCCAAACTTAGTTGGGCACAGATTTGCCAGAGGCATGAGGGACATTTTGGCCAGCGGAGATTGCATATGACAGGGTCATATAACTGTGTTTTTGCTGCACTAACACATACTATGCTCCAGCCCCAAGGAGCTATAGTACACTAGACCAGGTCCAACCTAATCTGATCCTAATTCACTTAGGCCTCTGCTTCTCTGCTGCCTCCCAGGAAATAAAATGAGCATGGGCTGCACTGGCTGCTGTGTCCTGGGTTATTGGCCAAATGAATGTATAGAGTTCAGTTTGTTGTGCCTTGTGAACAGCGTRTTGAGGGTAGCTCGGTCTGGAGGCATTGTCTGAAACAAGAAAGTGAGCAGTATTTTCATTAAAAGCTATGGCCATAGTCAGCAKCGGGCTTTGCATCGCTCTAAGGCAAGCAATGCAGCCTGGGAATAAATAACATACTCTACCTCCTCTGCTTCACACTAGCATACTGATTATTTTCTTCATTGGTTCTGAAGCTTCATAACAGAAGAATCAGCTATGTCAAAACCAAGTTTTCAGAACTGTTTGCTTTTACCTTTCTTCCSTGCTAATGTTTATTCAGCTAATAGCCAACAAACAGCAGACTGCAACACGACATGGACAGAACAATTACCTGGGAAAATGGAAAGCTGGCTGTCTAGCCTCACTGCCTACGGCAGCAAAAAACAGCACATGCATTGTCTAGGGAGGTGTGAGCTAGGGTACTGTATCATGACAGGAGGTTATTTTTCGTATATTCTTATTTTTTATGGAACAGAAGGCACAAACTGCATGTTTTCATCTTTAGAAAAAAATATTCATATAAAGAAATGGGACTTGGTCGATGAGGAGGGCGGGATATAAGCTCTCTACATGTGTGAATATTTGACATAATAAGGGAGAGCATTTCACAAAGAGGAATCTTAGCTAGGGGCTAATGTCTTCAGTTTTCTCCAGTGGGAAAACCAAGGCTTTTAAGAGGATAGTCAGAATAGGAGTTTAATTTAGGAATCCTGAACCACCCAACGGGGTTACCAGACTCTCCACTGGCTAAAGAGAAGGTCCAGCACAAATAGTGCCCTGTTCTGAAAGCCGGTTTTGGGGAAGACTCTGTTTATGGGAAGACTCTGTTTAGATTGTATTTCTGAGCTCATGCACGTTAACAGTCACTGTCTGTGCCAAGTCCATGCATTTTGCCTTGCGATTCAGCTGCAATTGTGCTTAAGGTATGTAAATAACATATTGTCAGAACAATGAACCAACAACGCTTCCTAGAAGTACAGCAGAAAACATAATWCTGGCATAACCCTTTTATTTTTAAGTTTTCAGAGTGAGCCTTTTTTTTTTTTTTCTATTTTAAAACTGCTTCCAAGCAGTAACTTATGCCAGGAAAAACAGAGCCATTCTCTCAATGACAACAATGCTCATTGTATTTTATGTAACAGATGCCAGGATTTTATCACCAGGCCAGACATTAACCCCCTTGGTATCATTCTGAAAGGAAACATCCGTGCACCCCACTGACTTCTATTCCCTATTGTGCCTCATTATGCCTCCTACCTTAAAAGCTTCATGCGCACTTCCTTGCCCAATACATCAAGAAGATCTACAGGGCTGACCTAATTTTTTTCCTCTCCTTTTGAAAGGGAGRATTTATGTGCTTTCTGGTTTTCCATCAAACATGTATAAGAAAAAAAATAACACAGAAAGGACACACAGAAATTTAGCTATTTTTCTGCTGAATTGAAGGAAATTGTTTGGATAAGCACGTCTTAAAAAAGCCTTTCTTTTCATTGGACAACTGTCAGTAGAGCACAGAGGACACATTTTTCCAGAGGAGAATCCATCTGAATTGTACCTCTTCTAGTCAACAGATTTCAACATGTGGAACCTGCATATCCACAATAACAAGTTTGTTACACAAAGTGCCTCCATTGGAAGTGTTCCCAGCACTCCTTCAATGTACACGATATTATAGTCGCTGTCTCATGCACATGTGGAAGGAAAGCCTTTAATGATAACTCGCTGAGCACCACAGTGATGGAGAGAGGCTGCTCCTATAACCATCAGCAGAAGTTTAGCCATTGGTTTCAGGGGAAAAGGGATGTACCTCACTGAGTGCTTATTCTTGTGTGCTCTTCAGTAATGCTTACTTATCACAGACCAATACTGAAAATATTGTAATTAGAAGCTAATGCAGCTAGTTCCTCTGAGGGACATTATTTGACATGCAAAAGTATCACTCAGCATGGCTAAAGCATGTACTTAAGAGAAACTTATCCTGGAATGCTACGGTCAAGTGTAAGAGCAATCTCTTATCATCATTGCTATAACATTCTTGTAAAGTGCTTTCCTTTAGATTTCAAGGAGATACCTCAGATCTCTCTGGGTTATGGGTGTTCTTGAAAGGAAAGATGGCACAGAGTGACTTTAATATATAACTGTTTAGTACAGAAACTATTTTGTGGGGGGATAGAGAAGTAAAAGGAGATGTTGGAGACAAATATAGTGGGAAATTTTGGAGAGATATATAGCATGATTTAAATTACAGAGACTATAAAGCGCAGCAAGAATCTCCAGTTTGTACTACCTATGACAAAAAAAAAAAAAAAAAAAAAAAAGACATATGAGGAAACTGAATGGAACTGAGATTTACTCTTCTAGACCCACGAGAACAAAAGCAAGTGCAATATGAAGTTAGCATTAGGAACTCTCAGGACATGGTATCAATGACCAAGACAGGATTCAGAGAGGAAAGCTCATGAATAAAAATATCATTGCAGTCACACYGGGTAAGATAACAATTATCTGTCCTTATACTTCAGTTTATGTGAGCTGAATACCAGCTCAGGAAAGTTTTAAGTTTCCCCTAGAGTGGTAGTATTACACAATTGTCAACTACACTGTAGGGAATCTAATGTTTTCCTCTGGAATATTTGTCATAGAGCATTGCCTGAGAAAGGATACAGACCCAGGTAGATCACCATCTACTCCAGTGGTAATACATTCAAATACAATTTTAGCTGGATTATGTATACTACTGCTTTGCAAATGCTTGGGATTAGAAAGACAAGATATGAATACCCATTAGCACAGCAGTTGGATGTTTAAAAGCGCTCAAGAGATGGCTTTGAGAGACTATATTTGATTTTGTTTTCTTTATTTAAGAGTTTTTTTTAAAGAATTTATGAATTTTGAGGTAAATTAGCCATACAAAAGACAATGATTTGTCAGATTAATAAAAAAAATAAAGACTTGCTATTGCTCCTATTTTGGAACTATTTTGGAAATGAATAATTAAAATAGCATCAAAATGATATAGCCACTGATCTCCCATAAATTTGCTGATATTGTTAGTATTGCTGTTATTATTTCTATATAGACAGTTTGATAGCAGCTTTTATCATCCTTCTAGGTGTCTTATCGAATTCTGGTGTGTGCAGCAGAGCTGATAAGAGATGAAAAATGCCACCCCTGGGATCTCCATGGATTATTTTTATGCACGGCTGTTCAATGACAGCCAGTCACAGAGAGCTGGAAAGTATTTTTATTGTTCTGGAGGGGCAGCTGCTATTCAGCCTGCACCAGCAGAGTAGAAAAGGATGCACCTGCCATTGTGTGACAGATTGAAATTTAATTTCTCACAATTTTCTAGTTGCATTGATGTGCAAAGGGGCCATCTTCAGGGGTTCTCTTTGAGGAGGCAAATGAAAGAAAGCAAAAGGAGAGAGTAAATGACCTCTTGGCTTCTGAAGCTGATATTGAAGTAAGAGACAGAGGCACACTGACTGAGAGGAGTGGGGAAGCACAGGGCAGCATGAGTTTTATCTTGTCTGTATCTTGTCTCAAGAACATCTCAGAGAGGCAAGTACTGGGAGGCGATGAGTGTGATGCCTTCTGGTGAGAGCTGAATACATAAAGAATAGTAAAGAATTCCCTGGGCTGACAAAAATGCCAAGTATCTAGCACATTCTCAAGGAAGAAAGAGCAAGTATGATTTACATACTACATGCTCCATACTGCACYAAGGTCTCAGGTGGCCTTCTGTCATCAAAGTCTTTGACCCAAAATGAGTTTCCATTGGGAATATGTGGGACCATTGGTCTTTTGGGAGCTTCTGTCACCTCTGCTCCTCTTTCTTCCCTCTGCTCTTATTCTTCATTTTTTTTTTCCTTTTTGCCTTTATCATTTAGTATATTATTTTTGCCCATTTGCAATAAAGAAGCATGAAAACTCTAGTGCAGCTTCGAGTCTCAGCAACCAGGATGCAAATAATAAGCATATTCATTTGGAAGCAAAACAGCAAAACCAAATTCTCAACCATGGTTCTCAAACGTGCTCGTATTTTAACCTTGGTTCCACTTTACTATCATGCTTGCAGTGCTTTATGGGCAGTCATACATATATGTGTGTTTATATATATTATATATATGTGTGTATGTATATAGATGCATGTATATATGTATTTATATGTCTGTGTGGACATATATATATATAAAACAGATTCATAAATGAACTGCAAAGCTATTTCAGCAAAGTAAATAAATTAACTTGGTTTAAAATTATGTTTATAACGGAAGAAATTAAGCAGAAAACTACAGTGCTCTGGACTGAAGAAGAACTTATTCATTTATTTAGTAAAAGCAAAGAAGCTGAACTACTTACATGCCCCATTTAAAATTTAAATTTGGACATCGTCACATAAAATGTTGCATTTTAGTTCTTCTCTGTGTGATTAGCTAAAATTATACAGCCTTGTGGTTAGCCTGAGTCTGCTTGATTGTGTGTAAACAAGTCTGATCTCCATTTTCCATTACAAAATAGATCATCATCTCTCACTATTTCCTGGATTTTGATTATTTGTCAATAATTTTATTTTCAGCTGTCAGCAACTGCAATAGTGGTATGTCTTGTGTGGCTAGGCCAGACAAATGATATTACTTAGTCCTCACTGTTTTTATGTACTGTCTGGTGTAATCTAAGAATAGAGGCTTGAGTCTAAACAGATTCTGAGCAATGAAATGTTACCTAAATATGTCTATGAATAAGGCTATGTGAATGATTGATCTCTCATTTCAAGTACTAAATGTGATTTAGAGCAGGATCTGAAGTCATGGTTGTTGTTTGCGGGCAAATCTTCTCTGCTTTTCCTAACTACTGGGATATAGGGGTGTGAAGGGTTGATTTCTCTCAGTCATAGAATCATAGAATCAGAAGCATAGAATCATAAAGGCTGGAAGGGACTTCTGGAGATCATCTAGTCCAACTCCCCTGCACGTGCAGGGTCACCTGCAGCATGTGGCACAGGGTTGTGGGTTTTGAAGATCCAGRGAAGGAGACTCCACAACCTCTCTGGGCAGCCTGTTCCAGGGCTCTGCCACCCTCACTGGTAAGAAATTTTTACTTAAGTTCCTGTGGAACTTTTGGTGTTTCAGTTTGTAGTCATTTCCTCTTGTCCGGTCAGTGGCCACCATTGAAAAAATGCCGCCCCATCCTCCTCACTCCCTCCCTTGAGATACTTATGGACACTTCTCAGTTCCCYCTCAGGCTTCTCCAGGCTGAACAGGCCCAGCTCTCTCAGCCTTTGCTCATAGGGCAGATGTTCCAGACCCCTATCATCCAGCTGGTGGAGCATGGTGGAAACCATCTCACCAAGAAGGGCAGGCGGGTATTTGCCAAAAGGCTGGCCAATCTCATTAGGAGAGCTTTAAACTAAGCAGGAAGGGGGAGGGGGAGTGTCATATGGACTGGGGAATCAATCCTGTAAAACCTAAGCCAAWGGATATCCAACAGGCTTATGGTGGTGGGGAAGTAYRGCTAGGGCATGATTATASAGGATCCTCTCTCATGCCTCCTGGGAAAAGTTCAGCCTTGATTACCTGCCTGAAATGCTTATACACCAATGCACGAAGCATGGGGAATAAGCAAGACGAACTGGAGATCTGTGTGTGGTCCCAGCACCACGATCTCATAGGAATCACAGAAATGTGGTGGGATAGCTCTAATGACTGGAGCGCTGTCATGGAGGGCTATGTGCTCTTTAAGAAGGATGGTGTGGGAAGGCGAGGTGGTGGAGTTGCTCTGTATGTGAGAGAGCAACTGGAATGCATGGAGCTCAACCTGGGAGTGGATGATGAGAGGGTGGAGAGCTTGTGGGTAAGGGTTAAAGGGCAGGCCAACGTGGGAGACACTGTGGTGGGTGTCTGCTACAGGCCACCTAACCAGGAGGAGGCGGCTGATGAGGCCTTCTACAGGCAGCTGGCGGTTGCCTCATGGTCGCAGGCCCTGGTTCTCATGGGGGATTTTAACTACCCTGACATGAGCGGGAGAGACAGCACAGCAAGGCACAAACGGTCCTGGAGGTTTCTGCAGTGCGTCRATGACAACTTTTTGACGCAGGTTGTGGAGGAGCTGACGAGGAGAGGTGGGCTGCTGGACCTCGTACTAACAAACGGAGAGGGCCTTGTTGGAGCTGTGAAGGTCGGGGGTAGTCTTGGCTGYAGTGATCACGAGCTGGTGGAGTTCAGGATCCAGCGAGGAGGAGGCAGGGCAGTAAGTAGCCTTGCCACGCTGGACTTCAGGAGGGCCAACTTTAGCCTCTTCAGAGACCTGCTAGGAAAGATCCCATGGGTTAGGGCTCTAGAAGGAAGAGGGCCCCAGGAGAGCTGGTTAGTTTTCAAGCGGCATTTCCTCCATGCCCAGCAGCAGTGTATCCCTGTGCGTAAGAAGTCAGGCAGAGGGGGCAGGAGACCTGCGTGGATGAGCAGAGAGCTCCTGGCAAAACTCCAGCAGAAGAAAGCAATATATAGAATGTGGAAGAAAGGACAGGCCCCTTGGGATAAATACAGGAACGTTGTCAGGGAATGCAGGGATGCAACAAGGAAAGCTAAGGCACAATTGGAATTAAATCTGGCACGGGATGTTAAGAGTAACAAGAAAAACTTCTTCAAATATATCAACAACAAAAGGAAGGTCAGGGAGAACATGGGTCCACTAGTGAACGGGGTGGGTACCCTGGTTACGAAAAACACGGACAAAGCAGAGCTGCTGAATGCTGCCTTTGCTTCTGTGTTTGTCAGGGGCAGCCCTCTAGAATCCCATGCCCTAGGGACACATGAAGAGAGCCAGAGAGAGGAAGGCTTGCCCTGGGTAGAGGAAGAGTGGGTCAGAGAGCATCTAGGGAGACTCGACACCCACAAATCCATGGGTCCTGATGGGATGCACCCCAGAGTTTTGCGGGACTGGCAGATGTCCTAGCCAAGCCGCTCGCCATCATCTTTGGGAGGTCCTGGAGAACGGGGGAGGTGCCGGAGGACTGGAAGAAAGCCAACATCACTCCGGTCTTCAAAAAAGGCAAGAAGGAGGACCCGAGTAACTACAGGCCGGTGAGCCTCACCTCCATCCCCGGGAAAGTGATGGAGCAGCTCATCCTGRCTGCTCTCGCCAGACACATGGAGGAGAAGAAGGTACTCAGGAGCAGCCAGCAAGGATTCACCAAGGGGAAATCCTGCTTGGCTAACCTGATCACCTTCTACGAAGGAATATCTAGCTGGATAGATGAGGGCAGAGCGGTAGATGTGGTCTATCTGGATTTGAGCAAGGCTTTTGACACTGTCCCTCACAGCATACTCCTGGGCAAGCTCCGAAGGTGTGGGATAGATGAGTGGACGGGGAGGTGGATTAGGAATTGGCTCGATGGCAGGGTGCAGAGAGTGGTTGTCCATGGTGCGGAGTCCAGCTGGAGGCCTGTACTTAGTGGTGTCCCCCAGGGGTCAGTTCTCGGTCCGGTCCTGTTCAACTTAYTCATTAACGACCTGGATGAAGGGCTGGAGTGCTCCCTCAGCAAGTTTGCTGATGATACTAAACTGGGAGGAGTAGCTGATAACCCTGAGGGCTGTGCTGCCATCCAGAGGGACYTGGACAGACTGGASGACTGGGCGGYGAGAAACCTCATGAGGTTCAACAGGGGCAAGTGCAGGGTGCTGCACTTGGGGAGGAATAACCCTGGACACCAGTACAGATTAGGGGTGGACCTTCTGGAGAGCAGCCCCGCAGAGAGGGACCTGGGTGTCATGGTGGACGACAAGTTGACCATGAGACAGCAGTGTGCCCTGGTGGCCAAGAAGGCCAACGGGATCTTGGGGTGCATAAAGAAGAGCGTCTCCAGCAGGTCGAGGGAAGTGATCATCCCCCTCTACTCAGCCCTGGTGAGGCCACATCTGGAGTACTGCGTCCAGTTCTGGGCTCCCCAGTACAAGAGGGATGTGGAGCTGCTGAAGAGAGCCTAGCGCAGGGCTACCAGGATGATCAGAGGCCTGGAACGTCTGCCATATGAGCAAAGGCTGAGAGAGCTGGGCCTGTTCAGCCTGGAGAAGAGGAGGCTGAGGGGGGGACCTGATCAGCGTGTATAATTACCTCAAGGGAGGGAGGGAGGAGGAGGGGGGCGGCCTCTTTTGACTGGTGGCCAGTGATAGGACTAGAGGAAATGGCTTCAAACTGAAGCATCGGAAGTTCCACAGGAACTTAAGGAAGCATTTCTTCCCTGTGAGGGTGACAAAGCCCTGGAACAGGTTGCCCAGMGAGGTTGTGGAGTCTCCTTCTTTGGAGATCTCTAAAACCCGTTTGGATGCAGCCCTGTGCCACGTGCTCTAGGTGCACGTGTGCAGGGGGGTTGGACTCGATGACCTCTGAGGTCCCTTCCAACCTTGGGCATTCTATGATTCTATGATCCTCGTAGCCCTGCGTTGGACTCTCTCCAGTAGCTCCACATCCCTCTTGTACTGGGGAGCCCAGAACTAGTCTACTCTATGTATAGTAATTCTGCCCTGATAAAATACAGGAATTCTTGGAGAGACACTTGAGTCTCCTTCATTCCAAAAGATTAGACAGTACGTGATGGGTTATAAAGAGAATACTGTATTGCTCTGCCATGGGTTTTGGGTTTTGGGTCAGATTTTCCCTTACTGATTTAGATGCTTCGCTTTGTTACTGTGATGCCTGAGAAATAAGTGCCTGGCCACCAAGGTGGCTGCAGCAGCCTGTCTCAAATGTGTTGCTATCCTGTACAGGCATTAGAGATCAAGGCAAAGGAGTCTCCAAAGGCTGATTCAGAGTCCTGATGTCCTGAAGTGAGTACTACTCACCTACTCACCTTCCTGGAAAACTGTTCTCTCTGCTCCTACGTACTGAACTGTCTGCGGCCAGCTGTTTGGACACTGAATGTGCAATGTTGTCTCTGAACGTGTGCTTGATGGAGAGGTCCTCAATATTTGCTTCAGTCCATTGAAGAAACACTAAATCATAAAGGACATACATCAAAGGATTTTATTTTGTGAAATGATTTAGCAGGCTAGAGATGTGTAAGAACAGGAGATCTTCTAGCCTTTCTTTCCTACTATAAGTCTCAGTGTTCTTCTTCAAAGAGCCCATTCAGTAACATGTATATCCTGTCTCTCTCTCCATCTCTTCAGCACAGTGTTTGCCTAAGACCTGTGCTGCTGTACACAAATCCAAGCCTCAAATCCTAAAATATGTCACCTTTGCTGACATTTTCCCTCCCTCCACATACTGGGGGCAGAATATTCCTGAAGGGCAGGTAAAGGCAATCAGGCATTATTCAAGTGTATGACTTGTGAAAAACATAGTTCTGGAAATGAGCAAGGATGTCTTCAGCAAACTACTACTACTTGGAGTTAGGGAACTGATGTTTGAAAACAGGGGACAAGAATAGAAAAAAGTGTCAGCTGTTTTAAGACCCAAGCTGATTTGCTAGGCAAGATTAAAATCCACACTAAGCTTTTATACTTTAAGTATTATAAAAAGCCTCAGGCTTTCTCATATGGCTAAAGCTGTCCAAGAATGCATTCTCTGAGATATCATGGATGGTTACATCTGTAATGGCATCGTAAATAGATTATTTCATTAGGACAAAATGCTGGAAATAAAAGGTCCTTTGAGAACACAAAATTTGCAAAAATATTTGGTTAAGGTGCATGACAAATTGKTTTTTTGTTCAGGTTGTCTATGGTGGTGGGGGAAAGGACATACAGCAAAACTAATTTGATTTTTACTTGAATTTTGAAAATAACTCCTTGAGTTGTTTGTTTATGATTATTTCCTATGAATGTGAAGTGGTCCCTTGAATGGGAATAAAAATCTTCTAATGTCTCCAAGATCAGCATGTATACATTAGTGCTTTCAAAGCAAACTTCTGGAAGGAAGCTGCAGTCTCATTCTATAGTTATTGGCCTTCTTTCCTAATGAAGTTTTTCTCTTTGGCTCATATTAAATAATGCTATTTGAGCATCAGCCAAATAAAGGGAAGTTCATATAAGAAGTCTGACATGTACAAACATTTAGATTTTTGCATTTGTCTTTATCAGAATAAGGAGAATTTAATATTTAGAAAAAAACATTTTGGAAAAACATCTAAGCCAGAAAAAATATTTTATCTGCATGCTGCTGCAGAGTAGTATTTTATGAAACAAAAGGAGGTAGTTAACAGAACAGGAAAGGTGAAATATAGTCTGATAGGTTTGTTGGATTTGGATAGCATATTTAAACCATGCCTTGAATACAAACAATTCTGGCTTATGGGAAGCTATTTTTGGAAGGTTTTGCTTGAAAAAATGATAAAATTTACCAGTTGCAGAAAGTATGGAAATTTTCCAGGCTTTGATAGGAACATTTGCAAATGCTGACTGAACAATAGCTAACAAGTGCCAGAGAGCACAGAGGGCAAAGGATAGCTGGGGAAAGTGGAGAGTATGCTCCTGTCACTGCGGGGCTTGTACATCTGCTTCCTTTCTTCAAGGAGAATCAGATCGGTCATTCTGTCCTGCTGGTTAAAGTCAAGGGAGGGCTTATAAACAAGAAAATTTGCAAGTTAGGAGGAAGGCCCAACWGCAAATGACTTTTGGGTTATGCTCAGTTGCATTGTGTGTTGATGCTGCTCCACCATGAAGACAGAATTAGCTTCCAGAATGTCATGTCCAACATGCCAGGAAATCCCCAGAAATGCTGCTACTGTTTTTTAAGAATAGTGTGAGATTAAAGGAGATCAATCAAGGAGATTAAAGGGAAAAAGAGTTCTACATTTGTAAATGCAGGTAAAAATTGTGCTTCCTTAAACTGAGAATACGCTTTTCAGACAAAGTAGAAACTTTGTACAAAATGAACACATGAGTGAAAGGAAGTAGGAAAATGGAATTCTGCATATCAATATTATTTCTGTAAKAATATTCAAAATTCAAAATCAGAAAACAATTCCCTTTTAAAAACAACTGTTTTCTGAGCAACTCCATAAAACTTTATTTTCAATTTTCGAAAACTCTTAGAATCTTCAAAGAAATAAAAAAGAGGGGAAATCACTTGAATAGAAATGTTTGTGAWATAGAAAAATCATGATTTCCTGACCAACTGTAGCTACCATAAACCCTACTGACATTGCTATGACTCTTCCACATTAATGCAACCTTATTTGAAATTCTAGGGAGATAATATGTGCTTCATCTGAAAGGTACTTTTTTTAAAAGACTAACTAGGGAGATTTCTGGATCATTTATAGTTGTAGTCTATATCTAAAAACTCATATACATTTGACTAGCTGGGAAGCAAGACATATGCTAACACTCTGTCTTCAAAAGCAAAGTTGTCCTGCTGTCCACATTTCCCAGTAATTTTCCTAGCACTTTTCATATTTCGGCAGGGTGGAAGGGAACTTTACAAGTCACTTTGGCTATTAATATTGAGACTGTTTAGCAGTCTTATCTTTAGAACTGTAAATATGTGTTCTAGGATTAAATACAACTTATCCTCTTTCATCTTAACATCATTATTTCCAAATTCTATGGTTACTAAAAAAATAGATTTTAATACTTTTCACTTCTATATTTCCAGCTAAATTTGCATATATATGTTTATTACATTTTATTTTAAGGCAAAGTTTTGGTCAACAAAATGAGAGTTAGTTTTGCTTTAGTCAGTTATACTTAGATAAACAGGACAGGAGATAATGCTGAAAGATGGTCCACTATGTGAGCAGATGTTCTTCTTCCATTTGTACTGAAAAGTCTGATCAATAAGAATGAGTTCAGGTGAACCATATGTGAACCAAAAAAAAAAAAAAGTGCCTCTATAAAGGGACATTGTCTCAGAAGACTCAAAGCATCAAATATTGGACTAAAATATACCTACCTCCAATAATCCCCAGTACAAATACAGAGCGCTATTGCATCCAACAAAAGTGATAAAAGTGAAAAGTGAGGAAGGATACGAAGAATATAGCACATTTCATAAAACAAAAAAGGGAACAAAGGCCTCAGAGGGAAAGAAATGTTACCAGGAAGATCTTGGTACAGGAGGTTGTAGATGTGTGGATCATGTAATAATTACACTRTTTTCAGTAGGGTCTGCACCAAGCTGACTTTTGATCAAGGCTTTTTATTGTAACTCCTATCCGCTAATTGTAATACACTTTTGGATAGCAGATACCTACTGCTCAGAAAATACCTTCAGCTATTCCCAATGTAATTATGCAGTCTCACTTATTAAAATGGTTCTGCTGTAAATAGATTAAAAACCTCAACCTGAATACATATTTGACATGCTTTAGTGTCTTCAGGTACTTACGTGAGCAGCTCTGTAAGGCTACGCATTCTGTAGCTTACATTGTCTGGGATGAGGAGAAGTAATTAAATCCAAAACCAAAAAATCTTGAGAGACTCAATACTATGGTGAATCAACAAACTTCTTAAAYTGGCAAGTAAAAATTTGACTGGTTGATAAGCCACTTCAAAGGAAGGAGGATTGGAATATTAGTCACATATATTACAGATAAAGAAAACAGGCCTCCTGAAGAAAACAAACAAAACAGCAATGGTTGTACAGGCAATACACTTGAGTATAACAGCTTTCTGCAGTGAGAACACTATCCATTTGGAGAATTATTTGATAATGCATTTAAGAGCAACTCTAATGGGTTTCAGCAGAATGTGGATCTTAACTCTGTCTACTTAATTTTTTTTCTTTTTGAATATGATAATATTGTAGTACACGCAAAAGTACATACAATAACAGAATCATCTTGTTTTAGACTTTGCTTCATCTTTTTTTTTTTTCTTCTTTCATAGGAGTCTCACCATTCTTCTCGTTGGCAGAAAATTGTGTGAAGTAGTGGCTTAAAAAATAAGAGCTATTTTCAAAGCTTTTTCTATTATTCAGAAACTCATTTATAGTCTATTTTTATGTGGAGTTTACTGCCCTATCCCTCCCTTTTTTGTGTGTGTGTGCTAGTGACATTTAATTAGAAAGTGGACGATAAAACTGCTCAGTTCTATATAGTATATTCTCCTATTTACTTCTAAGATGAGCTCTACGGATCTTAGAAATCTAAATGATTTTTGCATTTTAACAGAACATCAGAATTGTTACATAGAATGAACCCTCTTGAAATATGACTGACTAAAAAAGATGAATATACCATCTTAAAATACAAGTCACTTCTGTTTTTCTCGAGTATAGAAATAAATTCCTAGGGATTTCGATGTTCTGATTCTCTATTGAGTACATGTAGACATTAGCTATTTCTATCTAGTTATTTTGGAACAGATAAGACATCAAAATGTGTTTTTCAATTAAAAAAAATCAAATTTCACTCTGTAAAGTAGAGCTTAGTCTGAAATTTGAACAACAAAATATTACTTCTCAAAAAAAAAATAGAGATTATGCTAAGGACAATTTCATTCCTTTCAGAGAATTTCAGGTTATTAGACAGACATGAAGAAAACATGAAGAAAAAATCTTCAAAAATGTATTTTTTTAAATGAATATCTACTTTCTCCTTTGAAAAGCTTATCCAGATTTGCTGACCGTAATACGGCCACTGTGGTACCCTTCCCTCTACAAGGTGAACAGGGGCTTTAGCAGAAGGAGATATTTTCAAGTATGCAGTGTTTTCCTGCCCACACATCCTCATCACTTCACTGCTATTTCAGATGAATCATCCATCAGTACTTTGTTATCTTTACATTAGACAGTGATAAWTATCTCAGAATGTATCTTCTATTTTGTGACTACTACTTCAGTGCTGTTGTTTCCATGGTAATACAACAATTAGCTCATTCCAGTGACTTACTGCCCTGATTTTTTCTGCTCTTTCAACACACTCTAAATATTTGAGTTTCCAAAACTCCATTCCTTTACTTCCCAAAATTCTCCATCCAACATACGTAATTTCACAGGCTTTCCTACAATTTCYGAGTTGGAGCAACTCTGATATAAAATCAAACCAAATTAAACCACARAATCTAAGCTTAATTTAGATTTTAAATAATAGTGAATCTGCCAAAACATTACAGGAGCAGATCCAGTGTTTGTTTGCGATCACTAATGTCAAATTTATTTTCAGCTACAATTGGATCAAAGCTTACATTTTTCAGTTTTTCATTCCCACACCTGCTCTCTGATTGTTTAAGTAATGTCCCAGAGAATTGCTTCAGCTGCTTGTTCCCTAGGGCAAATTTCATCAGAACTTGTTGATCTAAAACAGTCTAATTTGTGTAAATAGTCTCTAGCCTCTTCTTTCATTGTTCTAACCTGAGATCTTGCCCCTTTGTCAGTGGTGTTGTATGATATATGCCTGAATGTCATTGATCTTATTGAAGAAATAGAACAAAACTGGAATTAAACGCTTCAGCTTTCTTAACATCACTTGTCACCTGTCTTCCTCTTGCTATGGCTCATGTTACTGGTTATGATGCATGTGTCTCCTTTGCTTCTTTTATACAGTGCCCTTTCTTTTCTTGCCCTACATGCCTGTATTTTTCTGTCATGCTCATCCTTATTACTCTATCAAATTTCCACTTTATGACCAAGGTATTTTTAGGTCTGAGATCAATTAAGAACTTGTGATTTAGTCAGGAGGTCTCCTTCTACACTTTTTATTCTCTGTTCACATTAAGATAACTTGTAAATGAGTCCTTATCCTTGCTCAAGAAATTGCTTKTTGGATTTTTTTAATTATTATTATTATTTTAATTATTTTGTCTCCTTTGGGATTTTATTTCACTTTCTGAATGTTTTGAAGTCCACTGACATTTTGGCTATTCTCCTTCTTTCTCTTTTTAAAGAACATGAACTCTTACCATCTCATGGTAAGATCTTCCATGCTCTTATTCCCACCTTGTCCTCTTGAGAGTTGAGTGATTAAAATCCTGCAGGTAGATCATATTCTTTTGAAGGCAGTTTGCATAAAGCTTGCATGATCTTCTTGATCATGTCTTGTTGGTGGTCTGCCTCCTCCTCCACAATGGTTCCTTCATTTGTTCCCCTTTCCATTGTTACCCAGAAATTCAGTGTCAGGTTTATCCTGTTATTTCACATCTCCCTTCCTCACATAATGTACATAATGAGCAATCATTACTCCTTCTGCTGATTTGTAGTGCATAAATCATCCCATTAAGGTTTCTTTAATGCCTGGTAAATGCCATTTTGGCAAGAATTTAGTCTCCTTTTGCTTATCATTCCAGTGGAATACACACATGCAAGCTTTTTAACAGGCTGAACCACTACACTTTCTCTTGTTCCTTTTCTGATCTTGTCATAATAATTGGTGGATGGATGCAAAGCTCAGTTAATTTTTTCCTGAAACAATAATGTTAGCATCGACAGTGTTATTCCTTATCTTTTTCAAAGGTGAACTGCAGTGTCACCCCATAGCAGACAGAATACAATACCAAGAAATGAAAGTCTTCAATTGTGATATCAACTCTTCAGCTATGCATTAAATCTCAGAATGCACTTACAATTTTTTGATCGTCTACCTACAGCTGAGATGATTCATGAGAGCAGATTCTACAACCAAGCTTTGTGCCTCTTCCCCCAGAGAGATAATTTTGATTTAGGCACTTGTCATTTTTTTCATTTGGACAAATAGCAGAAGGTCATAGTGACTATACCAGATCTGTACATCTGATAAACTAAAAAGCAGGTTGATCAAACTTTGTTTCCCTGCCAGCTGTACAAGCATAAAATTAGAGTAACTCCTCTGATAGTACTTTTAGGAGAGGCATAGCTCATTATTCTGCTTTCATTTCTGGATGGCACACATGAGATCACCTTAGCATTACATGTTGATTCCAGCTGCATCAGCTTTAGCATGCTGAGATTCACCAAATGGATTAAAAAATGAGTGAGGAGCCTGAGGTTTGGGGTCAAAGTCAAAGCTGTGCATGTTCAGTCTGTGCCTGTCCCCCCATTTCACTCTATTATAGGCAAATAAGCAAGGCTAAGACCCAGGACGTTTTGTCTCAGAAGATGACAGCCTATAGACAGTGTACAATCCAATGCGGGGGCTATGTCTTAATTGCCTTGAAATGTTTGTGGCTCCCCATGAATTATTCAACAAGTCCCAAATCAAATGCTTTATGTAGAATAACTTTGAATAGCAGGCTTCTATCTGAACTCTCTGCTGGTATTTTTCCCTTACCTACCCACATTTTTTTTCTCTAGTCTCTCAGTCTTAGCCACTCTTGCAACCTGTCTTGGGTTGCCATCTCCTCCATCCCAAGCCTTTCTGTTTTCCTTTGTTCAGTACTTAGGAAAAAAAAAAAAAAAAAAAAAAGATATAGTGCTGACTGGAGCTGTTTGCAGCTACTGCGATGCAAATCGCACACAGCCCAGATGCACAATGAGCACAGAGACTGACAGTACTTTGTGGGTCTGTACACTTTGCAGGGGAGAGGAGGCTGGAGGGTACCTGTCCTCAAACCATGGAGCGCTTTTCATGCTCAGAAAGCCTTGATCTGCCTGAAAAYGCCCTGAGCTCAATGCTTGGTAACAAGGAGGCACCAGAGAAAGAGAGTAAAAAGCCTGCATTGAGCTTTGTGGTGACTGGCAGCACCAGCTGGGTCGGGAGCAGAAAAATGCAGCACTGCTCACTCACTGTGACTTCCAAGGATGAGGAAAACTGTTTACTTGGGCTTTCTTGTCAGTTTAATCCACTTCTGCAAGCTTGCACACATGCACAGTGAGTCCAACTGTTCTCTTTTTAAATTTGAAGCAAATTTTGTTTTATTGAGTCATCAGCCAGCACGGATGTAGAGACTTTCAGCCATTGGGCACAGAGCGTTTTTTCCATAGGATTCTTTGAAAGTTTCGTTCATCCAGGCTGAACCCTCGCATCTGGCAGCCGCTTGTTTCTGATGACTCCAAGACCCACATGCAGGATATGCATATTCATGAGGTTACTCATGTTGCGTTCCTTTCCCGCGGATGTGTGGAGCTCCAAGAACCAGAGAGACACTCCGGAGGAACTGCAGAGCTCCTGCCAGCTCTCTGAGCTAGTCAGGAAATCATTTTCCTGTCTCATGAAACTTTCCAGTTTGAGGKTTTTTTTTTTTCCCCTATGCTGATATAGGACAGAGCCTTGGCTAACTGCAGATTTTCAGAGAAAAAATGAACAATAACCCTTGACTTCCCTAAGCCATGCAAAAGCAAAATTCTAACCCAAATCTAGAAGAAAGACATATTTTCCCTGATTCAGGCCATAGAACTAAACCAGCCTCTTTCATACTCGGAAAGAATGCCCCAGCACCCAGTTATCTTTTATTTCAGTAAATGTTATTTCAGTCTGTTTATCTCCTCCCTTCATTCCATACTCAAAATTCCAGCTTGGATCTGAGAACTAGTTTAYCAAGTCTAAGCTTCACTGAAAATGTAGATTCTGAAAAGGTATAATATTTTAGTTAAGATTTTATTATACATATTCACGTATGCGCAYATATATTCCCCATACATGGTTGTCTTGGGGCAAGAACTCCCAGCCTGGTGGTGTTTTAAGAGGTTTTACTGTCCGAGGAGGATAAAATAATTCTACTGGCTGATGGGGAAAATTCCCACATCCGTTGGAACACTTCCCATGGTTACTTTCTTAGCGTCTTCAGAGGAACACAGCTTTAAACACAGTGATTGATATGATTTCTACAGGTTCTTTGTAAGATAAGTTGCTGCATTCAGAAAGATGCTGTGCAATTCTCACAATTGTCTACTGGATTTTGCAGTAAGTGGGGAAAAGATGGTCGTAGTTGTCTCCTCCCCAGTAATTGGGACAATTACTGGAGCTCCTCATGAAATCCCCCTTGTGACTGCAAGCAGGGTACGGGATGGGGCATGACCACCACCTCACAAGACTAAGGCCATGAGCATGCCTGGTTGCTAGCCCTAATGAAGGGAGGTCTGTGAAAGGCTGGCAGCTCTACAGAAGGAACTTTTGAATACTCCAGATACATATATCACTTTTGAAACAAGCTATTAATTGCTATTACTATTAACTATTATTTTTAGGCATCTAGACAATGGGAASATGAAGGTGAGTCATGATGGATCAGTTGACTCTAAATTATACAAAAACTGCATTGCCTCCCTCTAAGATGTTACCATCTAAATGAGAATCTGTTACAGATGGATAAGATAAAAGCAGATCAGGGTGAAGAATAGGATAATGAGCAAATAAATATAATATAGTGCATGTAACTCTATAGAATTAATCTGAAATACTCACTAGCTTAATCATTGTCAGGTTAATGTTTACTAGTAAAGGCAGTGGCTTCTAACCAAGAAGCTCTCCAGTCAAGGAGATATATTTAGCTTTATCTTCTACCAGAGAAGACATTTCCCATAAAAATGATATGCTCCCATATATGTGTTTGACTTGGTCAAATATTTCATATGACAGTACGAAATTTGACGTTAAGATATTTGTGTATATCCTGAGCTATAAAGTATATTTTAATATCTCATTAAAATTCCATTTGGACCACATATGGCATTTAAAAATACATTTGTTTTCTTGATTGATGACRTTTCAGTGAACAGTGGTGGAGTTTAAAACCAAAATAAGATCTTAGACCTAATGAAGCAGACTGTGCTGACTGAACTTTTTGTAGCTTCCCACAAGCTGCCACACCACAAGGGACAGATCAAACAAATCTTTAAAATATGTAGCCTGATAATAATTATGATTATATGTCTGAAAGATAAAATASATATTAAATGATTGATTGCATTAGGAATATATTATCAATATATTAAATCGCCTCCATGAGAAATGATAGTACATTATGGAAGGAAAAATGCTTCCCTTTGCTTCTGAGAGGGAGTGAAGTTTAAGCAGCGCTTTACGAGTGATGATGCTTGAAAACCAAGTTATGTGGATAATGTGTAAAACATGCTCATCAGCAACTTACTGCTAAGGGGTAGCTCAATGAGAATTAAGATAGTTTAAGGCCATTAGGTGATAAATACTTGGAAAAGCAAAAGAAATCTTCAAATCAATAGAAGCTGACCTTCTTGAAGCAGTGTTTTGTGGGTCCAGCATCCTCTGAATATTTCCATGGGAGGTGCACAATGAATGGTGTCCAGACAACCACAGACCCCATCTTTTCCAGACTCCTACCGTGTAGCGGTTTATTTCTTGAGCTGCTTTTAGATTCAGCTTTAGRAATTCAGCATTTTGCCCCGTACTGGGAATAATGATTTGCTCTTTCACCTCAGTATATGAATAAGGTCTCCTCCAGTCCATGGTGACTGAACAAATCCCTTTTTGGAAAGGGATTTTGGAAAGGGCTGCTTGCACCTCAAAAGTCCCAGGCTTAGGGGTGTCTGGGCAAAGAGGGGGAAAAGAGGGACCACACTTCCCTGAATCTCCCCTTTGCCAAGCCATGCTCCTGCAGGAAGCAGCACCTTCCTCGTAATCCCTAAAAAACTTTTGGAAGAAGTTTTCTTCAGTATATGCACATAGCAAACTTGGCGCATATATGTATCATATCTCTATTATTTTCTGTGATAATTCCTGCAGTTTTCCCAATGCTCTTTCTGAGTGATGGTAATGAAGAGGATGGTAATGACTGCTACAGCAGGGGCACCTTGGAGGAAGAGCTGTTATTGCAAACAAAAAAGCTCCCAATAACAACCCCCACCTCTCTCTGACAGCACGTATTAAGTACAAACTACACCAACAGCTAAAATTTATAAAATTTATACCTTCCCCATTTACTTTTCTTCCCCTTCTCCTGGCTTAAAGCCATTATAAATCTTTGAGATTTTGATGTGTTCTTGCATGATTATAGGAGTGTACATGTTATTAAGATAGTCTGTGCAAAGTTCAGGGCAGCACATTAATGGCTAAGTGTGGGTTATATGCAGCTCTCAAACTCTCCCAACATGGCATTTCTTCATTCCCGCTCTTCCCTCCCACATTTATGCTTCAGACCAGGCTTAGCTCACATTTCRTTTTAGAAAGCAGAACTTGAAGCCAGGTATTTTGCCACAAACATTTGCAGGCTTACAATTCAAGCAGCCGTAACTGAATGCTGTCTCTCACATGGAAAACAAATTCTGTACATGCTGTACATTCTTCAGTGCAAAATAAAATCCAGATGGCCTTTATTTTACAAAAAAAAAAAAAAAAAAAAAAAAAAAAAAAAAAAAAAAGCGGAGTAAACAGATGAAGAGACAGAAGTCCTTTCTTACTCACATCTCTCTCCAAGCGCTGCCAAAATGAAGTAAATGGAGCTCATGTGACTGGCCAAAGGAAGACGGCTACTGAATTATGAGATGACAATATGAGAAGAAATTTATTCTTACTCAAAATGAAAGGATATCAACAGATGAAAAGCAAGTAAATGCAGGTGTTTGYCATTTTGCTGTTCAATATAGTCCTTAGAGCAGATCTGGCTGGCCTGGAAGGCAGAGGAGGCCAGCCTGATGAAGAGCAGAGGTGCTGTCACAGGACACTGAAAGAGAAAAATAAAGGAAAATGGAGTGAAGTTGCTTCAAATGGAAAATACAGACATTCTGTTTGAAGCAAAGGCCAAAATGGAATGCTGCAAGGGTATCAAGATTCCTTCTCAATTTGCTTCCAAATAAAATTTGATCAAATATCTCTGTAATCTTGTTTTGGAGAGAGATGTAGTAACTGATGATCCACTGATGGCTTTCTTCCAGTCACAGCATCCTAGAGACTAAAAATCAATAAATAAGAAATTTTATCCAATGACGGACTAAAATCCATTTAACTTTTTCAGAAAATTCACTCATTCATTCATGCAGGTAATGACAATATCCTTATCACTTTTAATAAACTTCTCACTTTTCAATGAGTATTTCAGATAGAACTTTTTGGAAAGATGTTTTGAAATGTTTTTCTATAACTTTATATCTGTAGTGTACTTGGGATACAGTCCACTTTTTCTTCTTCTCCTACTTTTCCGTTAACAGAGAGGAACGTTGTGGAAGAGTAGAGGAGTAAAAATTATTAAATAGAGCCAAAAGAAAAAAAAGGCCAAGAAATTGGTCTTCAAAAATTGGTGTTAAGTAAGCACACAAATAATAAAATTTTCATTTAACTGAGACCTCAGGAGAAAGGAAGGGAACTGTATGTGCAGGAGAGATAGGAGAGCTGCACAAATTTGAAAATGGCCATGAATACTGACCACTGCTGTAGCACAGTTTATCATATTCTTTCAGTTATTCTGTTCTTGCTTGATATTAAACAAAGATACTGAACTAATAATGACAAAAAGTAAAAGTTTCAAAAAAGCATGGATGTATGTGATTTAAAGGTTGCAAAAATGCCATTATTTTACAGTAAGATCATTGGGCACTGAACACATAATGCCAGCAAATGAGAATCTCCTGGACAGTTAATTTTTTCCTTTATAAATCACTACACAGAGAAATGTATGATCAGGAAGTCAAAGGAGAATAATTCACTGTGTTTAGAGTTTGATAAAACACTAATATCTGAAATAAGAACAAATTTCTGAGGTGGGAAGATAGTGAGACAATATCATATATTTAAATATAGCACAGTCTTCTTTCTGCACTGTTCAGGGTGAGTCATTGCTAGAATACAGGTCAGAGTTCTGATAATCAGCAAGTGCTTAACAATTAAAATTCATTGACATTTTGAAGTCTGATAAATAATTTCTGATTGTTCCCAACTGACTTCAAGAAAGATTCAATGAGGTTCTTATTTAAACTACATTAAAAAAAAAGTCAAG
This sequence comes from Nothoprocta perdicaria, assembly GCF_003342845.1. Taxonomy (NCBI): domain Eukaryota; kingdom Metazoa; phylum Chordata; class Aves; order Tinamiformes; family Tinamidae; genus Nothoprocta; species Nothoprocta perdicaria. The sequence continues at coordinate 1,305,605 of NW_020454761.1, forward strand.
TATAATGAATAATATTTGTAATACTATTAACAAAAGTATTAGAAAAAACCTCCACCTTGATATTTTGTAAAAAAAGTATTTTTTTTCTGCTGTACGTGTGTATTTAAATGTAAGACTTCAACATGCTCTGGTCTGTTCCATCCTTTATTATAGATAGGCAAACGTATTCTTCCATGAGGTTTTGCTTTTTCAGATCTATTCTCTCTACAGTGCAACCATAAATGATCAAACTGAGCTGGTGTTTCACTAAACTTCATAAATTTTATAGCCTGATGTAAAACATAAATACCAACAGTTTTCAAAAACTATAAAAACAAACAAGCAAAAAAAAAAAAAAAAAAA
>NW_020454761.1:1305976-1363333 GCF_003342845.1 Nothoprocta perdicaria
GGGCTGCCGAGTGAATGGATTTAGTACCAGAAGTTTCCAGTTTTCCCTTTCATCACTGTTGACCATAATATGTGTCTGTAGTGGTTTGGAAGACTGGCAGCTCAGAAACCTCACAGCAAATGAACATGACAGCAAATAAAGTGGAGCATCATTCTAGCTCTTAGATTCAGAGCTAACCGGCCCTCAGACATTGGTGACACTCTAGTGTATGTGCTGCAGGGCCGGTGGTGCTGGTACCAGCTTTGCAGTGGTCCATTTTTCCTCCCTGAGCTTAGCAGGATCCAAGAAGGAGCATCCAGATCTCGCCTTCATCCAGTGCCAGCTGTGAGCTCTCTGTACCTGCGGGAGAATCCSAGTTCCCAGGTAGCTCCCTAGCTTATTGTAAACATTATCGATTGAATGGAATTGTGAGTGAATTGCTTTCCTTCCATCTTTCCCTCTGAGTTCCTAAAATACACTGCAGTGGTCTAGACACTGTAATAAAGGAGAGTTGTCCTGCCTTTTCTGATGAGTTAACGTTTTGTTTGATCCAAAGCATTGCAGTTTATCCCTAGTTCTAAAATTAAATACTTSTTTACCAGACTTTGGTTTACCTCCAAAATGCTAAGTGAAGCACTGAATCAAAACAAACAAACAAACAAAAAAGAAATTATCCAGACATATTCTACTAACTCTTTTGGTTGATTTTTAAAACAGTTTATTCTGCATGAGCACTATTTTTGTAACCTGCCTATATGTGTGCGTATACACATGCACGTATAYACAGAGATATAAATACAAATCACCTGTTTTTCAGCACATGCATTTTTCAGTGTAGTGTTGATCCTGGCTTGGCCACTGAGGCTTTCAGATCATCGTGGTGCTGTGCTCTCTCACACTGTGCCCCTACACCTTCACTCTCCACGGGGGACGGGGCCTGGCCCCCCATATTTGAGAGCCAAGACCTGAACCAAAAGGGAGATATACAGTAACAGCCTCCTGCAGTTCAAGGGTGTTTCTGGCTTGTCTTGGCTATCCGCTAAGTTATCAAACCTTGTTCTCTGCCAACGTGTTGATGCACCGTCACCCATGTCACTGCCCTCGCCTGGGTGCAGCCAATGTCAGACGCTGGAGGGTGAAGCTCGTGATCGTGCTGATAGCTCTGGGGCAGGTAAGCTAGAGCAGGAGAGCTCAAGAGACAAGGACCAGTGTGTRCTAGAGAGCTGAGAGACCTCTTGCCAGAGGAAACAGCAAAGGGCTGAAGCTAAATGCCACCAAACAGCTAGAAATAGTTGCTTTTATTTGGGTCAGAGGTTGCTTATCTCTAAGTTGTTTACTGGGAAAAAAAAAGGAAAATAAAAACAAGAGCTATGAGTCACAGATTGCTGAGGGAGGGGACGCAGGAGAGGGATGTCATGAATTCCTCTGGCAAGACCACGTTGCTGACATGCTTGCAGCTGAACTCCGGGGCTCTTGTCTGATGAAGGCAATGACTGCTAATATTTCCACGTTCAGATATTTATTTAGCCAATATGAATAAATCAACGTGAGCTTACACAAACCATTGTGCTGTTTTGTACACTCAGACCAAATAGATTATCAGAGCAAACAACACTGAAATTATCTGATTTCATACTCCCTGATGAGTTTGCCAACTGCATGCTCTGAAATATCTCACGTTCACCCAGCATTGTGCTAATAATAAATGAGCAATCTTTCACTCAGGGCCAGATCTCTAAAAAAAGATGTAGGCTGCTTAGAAATGTAATTCTCCCRGGACGCAGGCACTCAGCCCCGATTTGTCTTCCACGAGGCTGGCTGATTTTCTTATTTCTCATCTTTGGGCCCTACTTCCCACAGTGATTTTGTTTTCTGCCCTAAAGTTCTCAGATGCCTCAAAGGTTGCTCCTGGAGAACTGCTCCTCAGTTTTGACAAGTCTGGACAAAATGGGTGCATAATCCATGCTACAATTTTTCTAGATGTAGTGAAATAGAAATCCTCCTCAGAAGTCCTCCTATCTCCTCCAATAACTGCCTCGGGAGTCCTCCTACCTCTTCCAACATAGGTATAGGGAAAAAAATGTCCCAGAATATTGCTGCTTTATTTTTAATCAGGGTAAAGGAAATAGTTGTACATTAGCCTAATATTTAGGGCATTCACTTGGCATGTAAAACAACTTGACATTTCTTTTACTGGAAATACGCAGACCCCCTCTCCAATGCCACTACAAGACTTCCCAACCTCTAAACTATGGATGATGAAGATAATTTTTAAGCTTCCTGTTGAAACCATATTGTCAATAAAAAGTAAAACTTTAATATTTTATGACATTTACCTGATTTGTTTTTGCTTATTTAATACTTCTATAACTTATTAAAGTTCCCTTCCTTACAAGAAAACTTACAAGAATTAGTTGCTTAAGGATGCACAGAAGATAAAGCAATATGATTACAGTTGGAGCAAATTCTTCTTTTATGTAAGCCAGATACTGTTTCACCTTGTCAATAAGTATCTGTTTTAAAGTTATATATTTATATATATATTCATCATATTATACATCCTGTCCTCATGTACTCAAGCTCCTTTTTTTCTAGAACTTYGCTTTTTCATCTTTCACACAAGTCTGTCTATTCCTGCTTACAGCTTCTTTGCCAAATGTGGTATTCTAGACAAGGACTCACCATGTATTTATACAACATTAGCATTAATTTGATAACATTTCTGCACCCTTACTTGTAATATTTTTGAAAGTTGTTTGTTTTTATTGATGGAGTTATGTCTTCAGCACAGATGTTTACTAGAACGTCCTTTCTGACTGATAAGATAYTTCTGTGGGTGAATAAAATTATTTTGGATCTCTGAAGTCTATATGAATACTKCTCAGTATTCCTTCTTCTATGCTTTATCATGTATCTATCAGCTTTGATATAACAATATTAGTTTTCTTTAGCACTCTATGAAGATATTTGTGTTGTCTGGCAAAGGTATTATTTGATATCTCTGAGAGGAGGTGTTCCATGATTTTTTTTTTCCTGAAAATTAGATTATATTTTGGTGACTGAATATATTTCATGAGTCAGGAAACAGTCTTTAAATTTTAGGCCATTTCAAGAAATGAACTTGTAATGAACAGGTAATGAGATCTTTGAAGAGTCATGAACTCTCATCCAAAGTCCACTGAAGTTAATGGATAGAGTGGACCAACAGATAACAGTCTGCTAGGACAAATAACCTGGGAAAAACACTGTCTAACTCCAGGTAAATCAGTTCTCATCACTGAATAAGTGTTTTTGTCCCTGTATGTGGCCTCTCTCATTTAGAATGCAAGTTTTTCAGGTAGTTAAATGGGACTCTATTCACTGCACATGAATCTTTTAACAGCTAGGAACATCATTTCAGTCAGTTGTCCAGTCTCTCTTTAGAGAGCTAAATTTTTGAGTTTTAGAGAGTGATTCATTTCACTTGTCTAAGACAGGAATATGCTGAGTTGTTCTCTGAACATACTTCTCACACACCCTTTCCATTAACTACACCTTAAACACATATTAAACTCCAGATAGTTAAAGTTTAGATGATTATTTACTTATTACCTGAAGCTTATTGAGCACTGCTTGCCACTGCTTGCCATGGTTTCCAGATGTATCATTAATAAGAATAAATAACTATATTCTATGTCAAATGGTGCAAGCTGCAGATTTTCATTTTCACCATAAAAAATCATAGATATGTTGGTAACTCAGGGCAGTCCTACAGCCTGCATTATGCAGAATATCAAACTAGGTGACAATGGACATTTCCTCCTTTATATCTGTATCATCTAGGGTGGGAATCTGAATGTTGACAATATCAACTTGTCTAACTCATGCTAAGTATATTTTATGATGAAATACCTCAAGGTCACCAGAATGAGACAGTAATGAACTTAYGAACTTGTCTAAAAAAAAGCATGTTGTTTTAGGTAAAGGATCTCTGCTGATCTCCCTCCCCTTTAGATGTTGCCCTACCTGCAGCTGTGGAGATGTAAGGACACTATGTTAGAAGTAGCTTAACTGTTCCTGAGTCAAACCAAAGTGGCACTTTGCCTCTGCCACGATTTTTATTATGAGCATTCAAACTAAAACTGCTTTCAAATAAAAAGCTTGACATACAGCTTATTACAGACTAGCCTGGTGTTTAGACCAAAACCTTGGTCATCTCTGTTGTTCCATGGGGTTTGAAAAAGAGCTGAAGGACAAATCTATTTCTACTCATACTAATGCAAAGCTAAGTTTATTATGAAATTCAATACAGTTTTATTGCTCCTTGGTTCCATTCTGAAGGTGCAAAGAGCCTAGATCAAAAATCTAGCCTGTAATTATGGATRTATTTAATACAACAACATGAAAATGGAGAACATTTATTTAGCTCTTGTGTTCTTTTCCCTCAATGTGTCACTAGAGATTTCTAGCACAATGAGATGGATTCTGGGCTCACGTTTACTGCACATCCCTAAACACTGAGATGATCTTCCGTCTTTCATGGAATCACTAAATATAGTTTTTACTATAGTTTTTTTATATTTTTACAGGATAGCTACATTTTAGAGTGTCACTAAATGAAAATGTTGGGGTTGTAGGTGCTTTTAGACTCAAAATTCAAGGTATGGAGACTTTGCTATGAAGATTTTTGAAGGTGCAGTGCCTATATGATTTGCTACTACAGAAGATTTCACTCTAGCCTCAGCTGTGCAGTAGCAGTTGGAGCAGTGAGGCAGAATGGAGTCAAAGCTTCCTGCCCATCCTCACCCATTCCTGGCCTGGCTGAGAACTTCCACACCTCACTATACCAAAATCCACATTCTGAGTAGGTTTCTGAGATTCTCAAAGAGTGTCTTAACTCCATTTCCATATCTACAGATAAGTGTGAGGTGCACTACTATATAAGCCTTGGTACATACATTCTGCAAATTGCCTTTTTAGTTAATTTGGAATCACAACTGAAAAATGACACATCTAACATTTCTGCATAGCAGCCTAAGCATCCCTGAATGCTTCTGTCAGCAGTCGTCTTATCAGGACTCCAAGTTCAGCTGTTACAGGCTTGTGTTTTCATTTAGGGAAAAATCTGTCCTGTGAAATAATTGTCAAATGTTCTTGAAAAAACATGAAAAAGAAAAGTTAAATATTCATGATTCATATGCTAAAATTCACATTTTTATGGTCTGTGAATGTTGATTTCTGAGACACATATGACACCAAACTGAAAGAGGAGCTTAGCTTTAAAGGAGATAAATAATCTGACATAGCAGTTTTACTTTTGTTTCTCCAGTCCTTCTATTAGGCAGGTTGGTACTTTTTGTCTTTTCTGCTCAGTAGCATTTAACATCTTTTTACAGGATAGCTACATTTCATAATTCACTGCACACTCATGGCTCATTGAACAAGAATCTTTTCTTCTCCAAAATATTTTAAATATTTTAAWTATTTTCTAAAGGTTCTGTAATAATTGTGTTTCACAATTATATGCATACATTTGGATACTTTTGCTTGTCTATAATAGGATCCTAATAAAGAGTGAAATACCACAATAAAATGTCATTCAGCATGTTTTTTTTTGAATCCCACAGAACTGCAATTTGCGAGGAAACAACAACCAACTCAAAGTGAGGGTATTTCCCCAGCTTATCCTTCAGTGGATGTAAACTTCCTAGAATTAAATCGTGTCTAATAAGGGGTACACTAAACTTTGCATTTTCAGCTTAGCCAACATGAAAGCAAATTCTGTTTTGACTACATCACTGAATTGCCAAGTCAAAAAAAAAAAAAAAAAAAAACATGGCAAGTGCAAGGTAGGTCAGCAGAAACATAGATTTCTATTTGCAAAATATATATTTGTGTGCTTCTCTTTCTGAAGGTTGCAGCGACTGTTAAAGTTTGTCTCTAGGCACTATTATGACCTATTTATTCTTCATATATTGCAGCAGAATTTTTTATAGTGAGAAAAAACCTTCACAAGGTAGCAAAAATATCATTTTTAAGTATATGCCATAAATTCACATATGCAGGGATGGATATATTTTTTTTCTCCTTCATGTTCTGCATCTTATGCTAACCTCTTTGACATTCATATCTGAAAATGTTATATTAGTAATTTAAATATCTTTTGTGATTTAAATAGTAGAGCAATATTTTCATGAATTCAATTCAATATCTGAAGTCTTACCTAGATGCTGGGACTGACTTGACTTGGTGCTTTAGCATAACTCTTATGTCGATTCCATCCTTACCTCCTGCTCCACCACTGATGTAAAATCTATTTTATTTATGCTAAGCCCTCATTCTTTCAGAGCCTTAGGCATTTATTAGCTCTGTCCCCTGGTTGCCGAACAGTTAAGCACTCAGCCCTCAAGCAGAATCCTGCTTGTCCCCAGAAGAGCCCAAGCATCTTAGGGTAGGATCAACAACACCAGCAAGACAATCTGTGTGAGCAAGAAAGTAGGAAATCCTGAGGACAAGGAGAAATGTTAAAATTGTCTTGCATTTTTTGGAATGATGCCGACATCCTCTTGGGATCTTGACTTAGGTGTATGAATAGTCTGAGCCATTATCTGAGGATTAAGAAGGGCAAAGAGTATGTCTCCAGACTCAGATGACTAAACATGTGAGCCCTGCCATGACTTTCATGAATATGTATACATAGAAATAGAGTTGTAGATGTTTACGAAGCATGTTACTGGTGCATACTTCAGTGATAGGGGTATTCAAGTCCTTATTAGGTAGCAACTTAATGAAGGCTTTGAGAACTTTAGTTTTGACTCTAAATCTATCTTAGATTATTTTGTGGTCTTTGTCTTTCGTGGCTATTCATGAGATTGTTATGAGCCTCTATGTTTAAGAAGACCTATATTTCTGCTTGCAACTCTATATACATCTAGATCCTGTGGAACTGGGAGGTCACTCCTAATAAAGAGCAAAAGAAAGGTCTCAGAGGAATTATCACAATGAAAACAATGCTTATAGTAGCTTTTACCATATATTAGTATATAGCTACTTGCAGTTGTGGATGTTTGAGTATATTATGCTCTGCATTTTTCCTATTTCTGTTCAGTGTTTGATCTTTTAGCTTTTGGGCATTTTCCCCTCCCCCACTTTTTTTTTTTTTGCTAAGAAGAGAACAAAAGCTTGGTAATAACTGAGGAGTGCAGTTAAGTTATAGACCTTCTGGCTCTTTGATTAGCAGATTAGTGATCTGCTTTGTTTCTGTCGCTCCAGAAGAATTACTCAATTTACGGTCATGTCTGCGAAGTCAGTGTGTATATCCGTCTGTGCAAACACACATGTGCAACTCTTGTGTGTGTTGAGTACAAAGGCTTTGCCAGGAAATCCTCGTTTTATCTTGCTCTACTTGTTTATTTTTTTCTTTTTACTTTTTTTTTCTGAAGTAGCTATATTTCAGCAGTAACTTGCAACACATTTTAATTTTTTCAGTTAACATAATGGCTGTGATGATGCTGTATATTGTTATGAAATGAAGCAATTCCTAAAAATGCTTACCTTAACAGAGATTAAATTTGTTACACTGTAAAGTCTTTGGTACTGCTATGGAATAATCACAACCCTGTTCATTCTTCATGAGGCTTTTTTGGTTTGATTTTGGTAAGTGTCAATAGTTAACACTGACTAAAGCAACAAAAGGCATTCTAGATCTTTGATCTTATCCACCAACTCTGAGTAATCAATAACAACATAAGTTATACKTAAAAGCACTTATATCTGACCTGTTTTTGTAGTCCCTTATCTATAGCTATATTGTTATTGATTCAGTTCTTTAGAAAATGATGGTAATACTTTCTTATATAAAACAGCACCACAAAGACTGTGAGGTCTAGGAGAAGGTTATCTCTCCATCACTGAAAGATGCATGATGACATTTCCTAGCATGAAACAAAATATTTACCAAAAAAGCCTGTGTAACCATGTAGTGGGGAGCACAAGAAAAAGTGACCCCAAAGGAAAAGACCAGGAAAAATTCAGAGAATATAATATCACTACCAGAGCTAGACACAGAGCCAAAACAGCACTAACAGCACTGCTATCATGGGAACAGACTGCGTGTGCAAAGGAACACTGAAAATAAAATGAGAGATTTTTTATGCTATGCTCATTATATATTCACTCTTTCTTCATATTCAAATAAAAGGAATCATGTGGAATCATGTTCTCCATGTTACATTAAAGATGTTCTTATCATAGAGATACACTGATTTCACCCCAACTCTCCCAGGCAATACAACATTAGATTTCCTTCTGCAAATTGCTGATTAGAGTCTCTTAGCACGTGACCAGATTAGTCCCATGATGGAGACTGTGCTTGGATTTGCACAGTGAACCAGCTACAAGCAGCTAGAAATATATGGCATTATGTGGATAAGTCTCARCTTAGCTATGAGTACGCATCAGGGGCTGCAATGCTATGTATTAGGTGTCAGGAGAGCATATCTGGCCAAAAGGATGCTAAATAGTAATCAAAACCAATTCTGCATATTGGACATCCTTTTTTTATTTAGTGCACAGAGARCTTTTGCTATGCTGTCCCTGTGAGGGCTTGAGATTCATGGAAACCTTTCCGTCATTCCTGGCCTCAATTCTATGAAGGCTGGGGAAAAAAGGTATGGGTATTGTCCTTCCCTCCCAATGCCAGGATCAGGGACCATAAAGGTATGTAGCAGCGTTAATAATTCAAAGTGCTGGTAGCAAGGGACACAATATCTGCCTATATACATGCTACATTGCCCCAGGGCTCAGCCCAAGATTTATGTTCTTTAGCTTGCTCAACACCGGTGTTAACATTTTTCACTTCTTTATTTTGAGCTACATACTGGCAAGTTCTGGGCCATTCCATTTTTTTTTTTCTTTCTCCTTTTCTTGTTGATTTTTCATTGAGGTTATTSTTTGCCTTAAGACACACAAACTGCAGATTTTTTTTTTCCTCAAAGCCGTTTCAACTAAAGGGGCCTTATTCAAATTTTAAAACAAGTCAACAAATATTAACCTTCAGGCAGTGAGCAAACACAGGGAAATCTCAGTCCCCATGGAGAGCATTTTGAAAGAGCTGTGAGCAAGCAGAAAGGGGACAAAATGTGACCTGATGGTCATTCTTAGCATTATCACTTGTGATTCTGTGCATTTCACAGGGTACTTTGTCTCTGTAGAAAGTACCGGGCAAAAGAAGGTCGGAGGRACTCCCTGATCAATGTATTTAAGCATCCTTCAGGATAATAAGTAACTTCTAAGTGAGAGTTTAAGATATATATTAAAAGGGTGYCCATGTGTAAGTGCAATGTGCAGCAGATAGGGGAAAAGGTCGGCATTCTTTTGATTGTTTTACTTTTATATTTCACAACCTATGATTTTTGCAACATGAGCCCAGTGCTGGGTATCAAGTCACTTTATCTTGTCCAGCCTACATGGTTTTTGGCAAAAGGCCAAAACATTTCACTAACACACACAATTTCTCCAGTCAATTTTGGAGAGATGACAGGAGTATTTTTTGGTTACAACTTACACAGTGTTATTTATAGTAACTGTAACATACACTTAAAATTTAGGACTTAGTGTGTATTATCAGTAAATTTTATGAATTTCTACCTGTATGTAAAATGAAATTGCTGAATTTTACATTTAAGCAATTCTACAGGGTCTTGATTTCAAAGGGACCTCCGCACCTTGCAAAACAGGCACATAGTCAGTAGTTGAAATAGGAGCCTAAAGTCAGGTGATAACCTGAAAAATTGTAGCCACTGGAAAATTAAATTCACATTTACCCTACAGGGATTGAACTTGCAAGATCATCTACCATATGGTGAATATGTAAATAATGGTTTGCACTTCCCCCTTTTTTTTTTGCTGCCAGTGGGCAGCATGGTTTTTAAAAGTCCTTTGTACTTTCTACAGAATTTTTCTAGCACTCATATGTGAGGGAGCTCCAGCCTGAATTGAGCACAATTTCAGGCATGAAAAGAGGGCAGAACTGAATATTAAGTGGATGATGGAATATGTGCTCGTCCTTGGTAGGTACAAAAAAAGATTTCATTGCATTGGAATAACTGCAGTTGGCTACTCTGAGTAAAGTCCTATCATGTACAGTTGCCTGTAGTTGGCTTTTTGTCCTCTCTGTTGTCAAATGAGACATCTCATGGGCATTTGGCACGTTTAAGAAACAGTGACAATAGAAAATTATAATCACAGTTCTCCACATAGTTTGGTTATAGCTTTCAGATTTCTTTTACACAACAAGAATCAGCAACTATCCACGTAATGGCAGTGCCTTTCCTTTTTATAAGATTGTGCTCATACTTTGAAAACAACTTATTCATTAATGATTTAGTAAGTGAATTTACTAAGACAAAAGAGTATTTTCTTTTGCTCGCTAGTGTTAAACAATAAAAATGCTTCATTCTCATCATTGGCCTATTTCTGAAATCATGTAGCTCTTTCCTAGATGTAGCCATGAGAATTTCAGAGCATAGGATCGGCAAAAATTATAAATAGAGATAATATTTATATTAGGTCAAATAATACAATTAGAAAAAGGAAAAAAAACAGACAAGCCATGTCTGGAAGCATGTCTTTTTCCCTGTCAACAATTTTGCCTGATCTACTAGATATTATTTCTAAACATCATGAAATATGTTATCTGTGAGCAGAAAAATCACAGACTTTCTATCTTGTACTTCTTTATAAGAAAAGAGAAAGAAAAAAAAAGAAAAAAAGAAAAAAAAAAGGAAATGTATCTCAGGAAAGAGATACTAAAGAGAAATTAACTTATCATCTAATAGGCAATGATAGTTTAATCTAAAACTTGAAGTTCATTTAAGTTTCTCCTCTCCTGTGTCAGCTCTTTAAATTAGAAACCAGAAAATCCTGAGATTTTCCACCTACCACTTTATCATGCAAGTCCATGAACTATTATTGGGATCTCTATTACTAGTAACACAAATACAAATTCTGTTTGTCTTTGAAGAATGAGCATAGCCTCTACTTATTTTAAGGAGTAAACAGTCAAACATTTATGTACTATGTAAATTATCCTTAAATGCCTATAAAACTGTCAAACAGCTTTATGTAATATTACATATTAATAGTGTGCTAAGTGAGTGTGAAGTTTTTTGGCTTAATGTGCATTTATGTATTTTTAAGATGTGATCCATATTGCATGAATTAAGGAACTTTGGGTATAGTCTTGGGGTTAGTCTTCTAAATATATCTCTGGCAAACTTATGAAGATCAGGGTCTGTCCTTTTGTAGTCTCTCCATGTTGAGATGAGGTGGCAGTACTGCATTCAGATATTTTGCTTGCTTTTTTTTTAAAGATAAGGAGCAGGTGAAGTTTGGCCCTACTGTTAGTATTTTTACCAATTGTTAGTTTTATCTGTTATTTTTACTTTTTCTTGTGTCTGAGGAGCTTTGCCACTTTCTCTGCAGATAAATGAGTTCAGATCCATTGCAGAGGAGCAGGAGTAAATTTCACAGTGTAGTCTAAAAAACAGCAGCAACATCTCATTGTAAACAGTTGCATACAGCTCATCTGAATCCAATATCAGTATATATGATCATCTGCCAGAGTATGAAGTTGTTGAGAAAGGGGACCTTTGGGTGAATTTAAACCTAAGCCAGGCAGAGTTTTAGGCTTCAGTGTCATTCAACATCCAACTAAGTTCCTCCAGGAAATAAATTAGAAGAAATCTAATTGGAGGGCAGATACATGTCCTTCCATGCAGAAGGTGGTCCAGTCGTCTTCCTGAATTGTCCTTGTTTGTTCTGGCTGGGTTTCCCAGAAATAAGATGTTTGGTCTGAAGGAAGGTGAGGGTCAGAAAGTCCAGGCTTTGTATTCCCTAGACCTCCAAAGAGAAGATAAAAAGAATCCATTTTGTGTTTGTGTATCTATAGATTCAATTGCCACTTCAGCTTGCAGGGGTATCAGGCATGTCTGCAGTTGCATGTGTTAAAACATTAGTGATTTAGTGTATTAAATTTACCTGAATTAAATTTATCTGAAATTCAGGTAAGGAGTGATTTTTTTTACATCATCATCTAGTTTTGGTCAATATTAACTGCAAAACAAGTGTAATTCTGTTATAAAAAACATCTGAAAAACTGTGTATCTCACTGAAAATCAACATTATGCAACTTAGAAAAAAGTATTTAGCTCTCTGGTTCACTTTCCATTATTTAGTCATTCAAAGGATTTTACAGTTTGAGATTATGTTTCTTTTCATCTTCTGTTTAATCAAGGGGCTTCCCTCCCCTATCTCAGGCCTCTCAGAATGGCTGATACTATTGTGCAGTGCAGATGAGGGTCATTCATCTCATTCCTCCCTTTCCCAAACCCTTATATGGAGTCTCTCACTGCCTCACAGCTTTCCTCAAAATCTTTCCAGCTGCATGGTGCCTAGTGTAAAGTTTTGGTTTTGCCTCGAAGACAAACATACACTTCTCTTTGGGGATATCCATGATGGAATTTGATGATTATGAGATGCAGAAAACTTAAAACTTTCCATCAGCTATTTCATGTGCCTGCACAAAAGTCAAAGAAAAAAAAGCTAATGTTTTGAATATTTGCTTCTATACATGAGCTATATGCTATTAAATGTGGACTTAACGAGAAATAGTGTTTTTTTATTAAGCACCTGTCTTTGGAATCTTGCCCTTAAGAAATACTTCTTTTAGTCACTGTCAATAAGAGCATCTTAACCAGCACTGCTGAAGTGATTCTATTCTATAGCAACTGAGGATTTGGACCTGTGTTATTTAAACATTCATGCAAGAATGTCCAACATTTAGCAATCATAGGAAGTTATAAAGCCATGTGGTGCGACATAAGCCAATGATTTGGTGGCAATTTCATCTGATTAAAGTATGTAAAGCAGTGGTCATGAAAACTATAAGTGAAGACAAAGCAGTTTTGTCCTGCAATTGCTTAATGAAAGCAGGGCTGATTGAACAGTAGCATTGGTTTTTGGTGACCTTTAACAGAGAAAAGGCAGTCTGTCTGTCATTATGCAAATTCAGGAACATCTGTTCCATGAAACCCTCTAATAATGCCTGAGGTTTGCATTGGATGAGAATAAAAACAGTTTTGACAATGCCTTATAGAATAGGCTTSTGTGAGCCAGACAGCTCTTCTTTCCAATCCAGCTCTACCTCAACAGAAGTGTGGGAGCAGATTTTCAGCTGCAGTGAATTGTTGTGGACCAGTGGAATTGGTTTCTCAGAAATGCAGTGAATAATGCTGAAACCTAACAGGTAAATTAAACCTACAGCTGCATTATCAGAGCATTAGTATTTCATTAGTGACAATGACAGCAATGGATGGGGATCACAACRTGATGTGTTTATCACAACTTCCTATGCAATCCATGAAGAGGCAGTGAACATTGTTTTAATGAGAAGCCGTCCCATGACTAACTCACATCTGCTTTAGATTAAGAAAAAATGCTGGTGATAATGACAGCAGCTATAAACAATAAGTGGCTATTTCAGTTCCTTTTGATACTTAATAAGCCTCAGTGAATACCTATTAAAACCTATCAATTTTTTTTTGCAAGACTGATCCCACCTCCGAATTCAAATGATGGATGGGATGATGTGCTGCAGGTTGGAACTGCTGGTGACTTGTGCTTTCCAGGATTGACTTGTGAAGGTGGAGACCAGAAGCAGAGGATGCAGCAGCTCACACCATCCCTTTAGGATGAACAGCCACGAACTGCTCTTCCCTTCGATCCTCTGACAGGCCTAAGTGGAGCATAGGGGAATTAGAGCAGAATTTAATCTTGCCAATGTATGAGATTCGCCCCAGATCCATCCCAGCCTGGTAAGCTGCACCCTGCTCTATGGACTCTTCAACAGGATAGAGGTTGCTTATGACTGCTTTACATTTGGTTACTCATGTCCACTATTGACCCTTGCTGGAAGAGTAGAAGGAGAATAACCTGCTCCCTTTCTGTGTTCATCTGAGTACTATAGGAAATAAAGTGTTATTTCTGTCATACATGCACTTACTAAGATTTACAGCACAAAACAGTTCTTTTCAGAAAATATAATGGCCCAGAGATCAAGAAAAATAAGCAGTCTAGGCARGAACTCAGAAACTTGTAGTGAGACTTGAAGCCAAAGACATCTGTGCAGTCCTATCTTCTTTGGGAAAGTTACTCTCGACAGTAACTGAAAATCATTAGTGAATCTAGATATATGCCAGAACTCTAGAATCATTTTATTTGATCTGAATTTTTGTCTCTCTTTTTTTTTTTTTTTTTTTTTTTTGTGTTTGTGTGTGTTTGTTTTTAGTACCAATTTGTTTTTTAAGGTGGGAATTTGACTGGCCTCCTTGTAGGAATGCAAACATTAGGCATTTGGTCTAAGCTAAGATGGGTACCTCTCATACTGACGGATGTCTAATATAGCGAGGAGGAATTGCTCTCTGAAGATGCCCATGTCTATTTTTTGACGWTAACTATGTCCTCATCTCTCATTGTAGTCCCTTTATTATGTTAAAAGTGGTAAAAAAACACAACAGCCTCAGTGCCACAATACTGGGATGTTGTCCTTGATCTTGAGTGATGCCTCATAGGCGGAATGGCCAGCAGTGATTCCTTTGGTAAGGGACTGCACTAGAGATTTCGGGAATGGATGCATTTCAGATGCACTGTTATGTTTGCTCCTGAGGGTAGGGCATGAATAGTGACTTATTTCTGGTCAATGACTTCATGGGTTGGCACACATCCCATAGATATTTTTTCCTACACCTTGCAGGTTTGTGACTTGGGGTCTGTTGGTTTCTCTTTGTGTTGTTTTCCAATGTCCTTCACATAGTCCCTCATAAATTAATTTTACCCCTGGCAGTGATCCCAGCCCATTACTGAACCAGGAATCTCTGCATATCACACACTTCTCTCCTCTYCTGCCTTGTCCTTTCCTATCGTTTCCTTGAGGACCATTTCAATTAAATCATAAAATAAATCCACAACAAAGCTTATTAGCTTCTATATTATATTTTCGTAATTTAGTACTAAGCTAGAGGGAAAAAGTCACAGAGTAGTACCTATCAAACTTCAGTCTAGTGTAATGTTCTTCTCCTTATATATATTTTATATATTTATTCTTCCTCTTCTACGCATAATTTGTGAGTAAATTACACAGCAGGCAAAAGATACAGCTATCAATATATTATTCAATAAAGAAAGAATCATTTGGCTTTAAACAGTGAATGAATAGAGCAGCTGAACAGTTAAAAAACTTGTTTTCTGCCAAAATCAAATCTTTTTCCACTTCTTAGAATTCACACAGTTATTTTACCCTCAGAACTGGCAACTTCTAAGGCTGAAATAGTGACCTAAAATACGAAAGAAAAACTAGCAAGACTTATTTTAAAAAATAATGTATCATCAAAAGGTCAGAATTACATAAACTCTGTCAGAATTTGTATAAAAAGGCTGTTTTCAATATGAATTACCTTCTTACATTTCTAAATTCAGCTATAAACCAAATATAGAAAGGTCCAGTTGCTATGTTTTCCTTCTCTCTGAGTGAATCATCTTGCTTTCCAAGGCCAAACAGAAAAAGGAAAAAAGTCAAAGTAAAAAAAGACAGAAGTCAGCTATATCAAATAGTATCTTCACATTTTTTAAAAAAATAGAAAAATATAATCCCCTGAAGAGCTTATAAAACAAAAATAATTTTCAACATTTAAAGATGTTTCATATAATTAATCTTCAATCAGCTCCACAATTAAGATGGTCAAGCTAAGTCTTTAGAGAAGGAACATGTTAATTCTACATTTCTTGTGTTTTCCATGGCTTTCATTGTTAGTGTTCTTGAAAAGTTAATAGGCACTCACATCACGAATACGTGCCTGCAGCTTTAGCTTCATCTTAACATGTTATTATGTGATTATTATATAATGCATCAGAAATGACTTCTCATTATTGTTTTTAATTATGATGATTAGTTTGGCTTCCTTCTTCAAAGGTCTAATTCTGCATCTTTATTTTCTACCCCAAGAGAGCTTCATTCAAATCTGAGGCATGCCAGAACCAACCAGATAAATTATGTCATCAACACATATTTTATTATGGGTTACATGACAAGTTTGTACTCTTTGGTGAATATACCATGCTACTGAAGTAAATAATCTTGTTTGGTCAGGTTGTCTATGGATAGCAAATAACACGTTCAGTTAACTAGCTTTCTTCCATGGTAGAATGTGAGGAAACAGAGATCATTTATTTATGGCATAATTCATATTTTAAAGCCATCATTTATTCATACTGTTGATGCAGTTTTCTTACTAGCATCCTATCACAGYTGACCATGCTTTCAAATAGCACAGGACCACATATATTTCTCAAGCCAAAACTCAACCGTCAGAAGCTGTTAGTGCAGTTTCCACTGTGCATTGCAGAAACATACACATTCAGCTGAACATCACAGCAAAATAATCCTTCATGCATAATTCACACTTCCAGTCTCTGCATGCTTTATGCACTGGCAAATTGCTTGGTTGTGCTGAGGTAATTCAGAATGAGCTAAAAAGCAAATTACAGAAGGCATGTGCTGTAACATTATRAGTCGGCAGACCTATTTTTTTGATTGTTATCTCTGAGACTTGATTCTGAAATATAATATATTCATCCCCCATAATTCAGCCTCAAATCCACCGTGTGTTGTTTGAGGATGTCCACAGACCCATTTTAAAGGCATACATGGTTTAGAAAAAAAAATCTTTCTTTTTTGTTCGAAATGGGCCTTGACATGTGAAAATCGTTAAATAGAATTTCTTTCAGATGCTCACAAAGGTTGCATAGACTCTGCAACTGCCCCTGGTACACTTTGACCCTACAATTCCTGTCCACTTTAGCAGGAGAACTAAGTGCTCCAGGCATTCAAAATCGAGCCTCTAATGTATTAAGTGCTTTAGTAATAGTTACAGCTCTGCTAAAATTTCCATTACAAGTCTGGATTACCAAGCAGAGCAGACTGTTGCGGATGCAGTTGGCTTTAAAAGCGGTTTGAGCATTAATGTTGGATCAGAGCCTGAGTAAACACTTGACATTTTCAGGATTTTTTTTCCTGGAAAAAGCTGTTTTGTTTTTTCAGTCTTTAAAAAAAAGCACAATTTGGGCACAGTCTGAGGGAAATACTAACACRACAAAACAGGGTGTGGATGACTCATATGATGTGCATTCTTGCTGCACGTAGCATATTGTATGGATCAGCAGCTGCTTACAAGCTTCTCTTCAATTTCACACCGAAAGTAGCCGCTGACAACCTAGGAGGAAAAGGAACAACACTAGCAAACACAACAGCTGGGACATCAATACCTTTCTTTCATACATTGCGCTCTTGTCTGTTTACCCTTAAGAAGACAATTTTTCAAGTTGCACAGATGAAAAGATGCATCTGTTCAGAGGATTTGATCCAGCATGCAGTAAACTTGTTAAATTTCATCAGCTTTGCTTAGCACAGCACCAGCTTTACAGGTCCGTTGCTTTTTGGTGGCAACAGGAATAAGCCCTAAATCTCCCCTGCTGGTTCAGACTRCGGTCAGGCAGAGATTTTTAAGAAATCCTCTCTCTCCGTCTTTCAGTGCTTGTTCCCCTTCTCATTTCTCCTCCTGTTGAGCCAGCACAAGGGTTTTTTTGCCTGCTTGGTGAAGCCTGTCTCTCATGCTGTCCAGCTCACAGCACATCTGTGCCAGCAGCTGTGCTGCCCCAACAGGGGCGTGCAAAGGAGCACAGAGACACGGTGTAGCTATACCCTCCAAAAAGCACCTACACAGGACAGTCTTTCATTTTGGTGCTCCCTTGCCTCAGTAGTAACGCAGTAGTAGTCATAAATAGCAGCCACTGAAATGACATCAGCATAGCTGCAGGAGGGTGGCATATCTTAAAACTGAGTTAAATCTGGAGCAATGCTGCCAGTCTTGATATTTCTCACAGCTCTTCTTAGCTAGCAGATAACACAAGCATCAGATCCTGGAGATACTCACCAAACCACATACTCTGAAGAATTTATCTGCATGCCTTAGTCGCAGGGAGGCACTCAAGAAGAGTACATGGGCATTTTGAAGGACGACATGTGCAGACATCCATGAAAAAAATCAGCTAATTTAATCAATGTATTCAATCTATGTATGTTTATGTGTCATACTATTTTTTCAGCTAGATTCCTCCCTTTAGAAAGTGATAGTATTCTGAAGCGGATTTGTTATCATTGTTGTATGATYAGCAAAGGATGTGACGACCTTATGTAGGTGGTCTACATTAAACCTTGCAAATCTTTGCATTCTGAAAACTGAAGAGACACTTCTGCTGTGAACGTGCAGTGTGAGTGACAAAGGCTAAAACAAACATATGACACATCAGCAAACACGGCAAACTATRGCTGAAGCTCTTTGCCTGGAGACTTATGCAGTTGCTTAGCTTTTATTTCCTCCCCTGAGCTGCTCCTCTGAATCTATAAAGAATGGGATCAAAAATGGATTGGCAAATCCAGCCATGTAAAAACATGCTGATGTCAAGTTGGAGAAAGCTGACATGAACAGGCTCTGTAGAATTAATGGTTGGTGTTCATTTGACTGCAAACAATTCTGCCAAGGATGACGACAAAGAGTGTCTATCTGCAGAGAGCAGAGGTGCTCCCATGGCATCTGTTGTCCAGTTCTCTGGACTCCTGTTAGGTAATAGCATCAGCTAAGTCAATTTTTACTGTCGTATGTCCCCGTGGTTTTATGTTACTCTCCTGGCTCACGCTATGATTGTGTCACTTGTCTAYGAGCTAGTTTTATCATCCTTGTTCCTTTACATCCCACTAGCTGTGCCATTAATTTTGCTGCTTATGTAGACATGGATAATTAATTGATTATTTTAAGTTATACCGTTGAAGCTGTTTATTTTTAACAATATCTGAGTATTAGCTAGTAGCTTTTCCTGTCTATATTTACCTCTGATTGGATTTCCATAGCTACATTTGCCTGCTGTGCAATATGTGCCAGTGTGCAGGTCATTGTGCAGGCGTTTTCCCATGAATTTTCCCTGTCTAGCTCAGCCTTCTGTAGAAGAATTGCTCATATCCAGGTTTCTCCCTTTTCTACTTCAGTGTTTTTGGACTTTCCATATGGGAATATGGACCATGACCCAGTAAAGCATGTAAGCACAGGTTTCCTATTGAACACAGATAACTCTTTGCATGCTTAAAATAGTCATTATTAATCAAATATTTCTTTGAACTGATGACTTAACATGCTTCACATATATTATCAGAAGAGTAAGTTAAAGGAAAATTAGAACTGCATTAACCCTGAATACATAATAAAGAGCTGATCTGTAATGACCACTATGATAAAAATCCAGCTGCTTTTGCAACTGAGAAGTTAGAGTTCAATGCAGTGTTCTTATGCTGGAGCAAATGAAAGCAACATTTGCTTTGGGAGATTTTTTATTCCAAAATGCATATAGAGTTGGTCTCACAGGACAAAGATATTTTATTTGTAACTCTTTGATGAAGGCCATAATAAAATGCTATGGCATAGTTCAGAAAAACTCATTGCATTAGTATTTTTTTTTGCCAAAATCAGCTCCCAAGGAATGCAATAAATTGTGTGCCTATTTTACAAAGATAAAAGTTATAGTGTAGCAGTGTGAACTGCCCCAGATCTTATTTGTACAATAGCATGACACTTGGAAGAGATTATAAATGTCAGATTAAGAAGAGGCTTTAGGTATCTAAAGGGTGGTTCTGGAGTGAAAATTGAGAACAAGGGGCYTATGCAGCTGTGGTTTGCAATCCATAGCCATGAGTGGATTTTTATGAGAGGTGGGAGGTGATGGAAGTAAAGGTCTGCCAATGTAGTGTGCTTTCAGTGCCCTATAGATACAAGGGTGAGATTCCTCACTTCTAGTTTGGAAGTGAACACACATGAACACACAAAAGTCTACAGTCAATCCTCCTCCTTCTTCTCTCTACCAAAACCCATTTCATCATCAGATTATCTCTATCAAAATTATCATTATTTATGAGGCAATTTTATACCAAAGAACTTTAGGTTCTTGTAGCCTGAGAAATTTCCTTCCAGCCTGTGTCTTATCACTTGCAACAAGTGCCATGAAGTAGACAAGGCATCATCAGAGCAGTGCAAGTCTTCAGTCCTTCTCAATGCCCCATGCCTGCTCATGGATTTTCAGTGAATCTGTATYATGGATGGCCAGATTCACAGAAGCATTTTTATGCAGAACCTCTGAATGCATGAATGTGATTGCAGATGCTTGATCAGTCTGAAAGACAGGCCCTCTACACCAGGGCACACACAAAGACACAAAAGAAAATGAGAATTTGCCTTCTGTTGTCATCTGTCCCCACCAGGCCAACCTGTTTAGATTATCATTGCAGATTTTTTTCCACAGATTTTCTGCTCATTTAACTTAATCTTGGATAGGTCTTGGCATGAATTTGAAATTGCATTCTCAAGATGAGTAGATCTSTGATAAAGACACAATACAAAGATGTATTCTACATCTGTTAAAGTTAAATAAATCTACAGAAATAGGCTCAGGGGAAAAAAAAGGAAAGAAAAGAAAAGATGTGTTATTATTAGCATTTGGGTTATGTTTTGGTGGCTGTACAATTAATTCAGAAAGTCATTTAGAGCAAGATAGCAAGATATTTTTAGCATATAACAGTTCAGTACTGTTAAGCTTCTATAAGCCTCAAGTGTTTTTTTTTGTGCCGCACTTTTTAATTGCATTTTGCATCTATGTATGATAGTTTGTGGGCTTCCTAAAATAAATATTTCCTATATATCCATATGCATGATCCACACTTATTTTGTAGTACAAGATGTGCTGACAGAGATTAAAAGATTGCAGCAGAGCAGAAGGTATGCTATYTTGCAAGTGCCAAGTGCGTACCTTTATCTGACTCCGTTTGTAGCGCCTGTCTTCCGATTCATAACAGCTCTTGTTCCACATAAAACTATAATCACCTCTCAAGCCTCCTTTCTTCAGGCACTGACATTGCAGGCTCTTTGGGACTGTAGCAAATAAAAACTTAAATGGAAGTTTTAGCCTCAAGGGTAAAAATGCTTAAGCTGCAAAGTTTTCTTATTGCAGTCTTCAGTAAACACTTCATGCTATGGGAATACACCAGAGCTTTTCAAGTAGGTTAAATAATAGCCAGTCATATCCATTTTATTTACAAGGATATAGCACCTTGGATTGCAGGGTGGGATTAAGCAAATGTATACTATTAAAAATGGTCCCTGGCCAAAGAGGCTGCGACCACACAGCTCCTTCCTGGCAGCCCCCTGGCCATCGACCTTGCTGCCCATGCTGGGRGACTCAGACCTCAGCTTTGCCCTTTCCTTCATTTACCACTGTGATCTGTGGCAGGAGAGCACTGCAAATCGGGCCCCGAGGAGCCACGGACACATTTTGTTTTACTTAGTCATCTTGACGAATGTGTTTCCACCAAACCCAGAGCTGCGTCAAAGGCAGCTGACTAAATGAAGCATTATCCTGCTGTTAACATAGAAATGACAGTAGAGTCATAGATATAAATTAGAGAAAGAATAGTCCTAATCCTATATTTTGTCCGTCTTCACCTCCATCCCTTTCATTCTTGTYAGTTCCTTTGTTTAGTACATTTGGAAAGAGCTTTATGATGTTTTTCTTGGCAAATAACTACAGTTTCTGTAAAATGGGCTTTCTGGTAAGGATAGAAAAGTCAGATCAAATAATAATAATAATAAAAAAAAATACAGCTTTGGCTAAACTAGTGCCAGAATTTACAAGTAAATGAAAATTTTTCACTATGAAGAATAATCTTATCATGAAGGCAAAAAGGTGGGACACTGAGACAGGTACCTCACCTCACCACCTAGCATACCTGAAAAGGAAGAGCTCCTGGAGGCTCAGCAGCTATGGGACAAAGGCTGAGAAATGGGTTTGGCATTCAGCAGATGGGCAGGATCTTTAGGAAAAGCAGTGCCCAACTTTCCCTAAGGATTCTGGGAAGGCAGTCATGCTCCACAGGATGGATCATGCATCCATGAAGCAATGTGAGGTGTGAGCACCCCTCTTACTTCAACGTAGCTCCTAGTAGTAAGGGAGAACTGCACAGCGTGAAGCCCCTCAGATGAAAATATGAACTAGAGAACTGCCCTCAGGCCTGTCCACTGTGAAAAAAAAGCCTTAGGAGAAGAATGAAATGCTTTTACAGATGTGAATCTTGTAATTAAAATAGCAATTTAAAATTAATAATATAATTGCTAACGGTATTTTTTTTTTTCATCCACCAACTTGCTGGGAAATTTTGAAAGAACAGGAGGAAAAAACAGATCACATTTGCTCTCCTAAAGCATTCGCAAACTCTCTTAAATTCCTGCTCACAATTATCTGTTTCTCAGCATTGAGAAAAAGACTGTAGTATCACAGCCTCTTAATTTGCATTTTTCCTCATATTATAAACTCTCACTACATATTACGATGGTTCACAGAACACTATGATTAGCTGTTGAAACTGTAGTTCAGCCAATATTTTGGAAAACAAATACAAAAGAGGAAAACTGATTTGGAATTTCTTATCTTGCAAAGAGAAGAAAACTTACCCAACAGAGAAAAATAAATCCATGACAGGACATTTATCTAGGAGAAAGATAAATTAAATTATTATTACACTATATTTTGTTGTCTTTTTTTTATTTTTAAACTGCACTATCAATAGAAAGCAATGAACTTTCCCACAGATGAATGAAAAACATTTTTTTTTCTGACTTTGCAATTTCTAATGCTTTGGCAATTCATGTACTTTTTTTTTCCCTTCCCAAAAAGGATAACATCTGTGAGTTGGAATTAAAGAGGAGAACAAAGACATTATGGAAATATTAAGGTTACAAGGTCAAGCAGCAGCAGGTCAGAAAGCAACAGGGTTTCTAATGATTTACTATTTAATATTTAATTCAATATTAAATTGTGCCTATGGCCATAATTGCTACACACCTTGTTTTGCATAAAATTCCTGTCCCAGAGAATGGACAGTTTCACCTGATCAGGCAGGTGTTCTGCATTTTGCTTTGGTCACTTTTTGGCTCTAGAACTCATCCATTACATTATTCAAATTATGTTTTAATTAGTTTTCTCTTTTTTGCTTTGTTCTCCTCTCTTCTCATTGTTACCTAACAGTGCAGATGACAACCTTTTCAGTTGCTGCATAAAGGCATACATTAGCYGATTCTCTTTTTGGATAAATTCAAGTAGTTTGCTGAATGAGTCTGGAACTAAATGGCAAGCATTCAACTGCTGCGTTAATTAACTTTCTTAGGCAAATGTGGGTTAAGCCATGGCCCATGTAGGCAAAGGTCGCAGTTGTCAAAAGCAGCAACCATCTACTTTCCCTGTACTCCAAGTTGTGTTGTCTGCTCTGGAGGCACTGGTTCCCACATCTCCACCTCCTCCATGCTGGCCCCCTCATGGCTTCTGAGGCAAGGATGAGCAGGAATAACTGCCTGTGCAGACCCAGTTATTTTTACAGACCTCAAAATATCTGCAGAATGGTAACATTTATACACTTGTAATAGGATGCTATAATTTACCTTTTTTACTATCTCACATATGTGAAATATTGTGCAAATTAACACTTAATTCACACCAGCAATTCTTTTGAAAAGAACCAATAACTGCTACAGCGTGTTTCAGAGAGAGAAAAGAAATGTCCAAAGCATTTGGAGAGAAGGATGACCTGTCTTAGCGCTCTGCCTTTACTCAGTCTTTCCAGGTGAAAAAATATGCTTCTTAAGGAATAAATTTGTCCTCTTCTGATCCCTTTAGAAGCCTTGTGGTGAGACATGCCTACAGGGACAGCTGAGCCATTTGGGTTAGACCATATACATATTCATGTTACCAGCTGAGCAAACCAAGGAGAAAAAAAAAACAGCAAAGGAGAGAAAAATATTTGCATAAAAGGTAATAGTGTCAGGAACACAGCATAATTTCTAAGCCACAGGCTACTCACAAGAGTTTGTTGTTGTTATTGCTTTTCTGAAAGCGAGATATTAAACTCCAAGCGTTACGCATGCAATATTAGCAAGCTCTCACAGGTAGAGTTTGTAATTATAAGCCTTCATTCATTGGGAAGAATGTCAAAAGCCTGAGGGACATGGTTTCTTTGTATGGTATAATTGTACTTCCTTCTCATAAAAGTACAATGTCTATTTCCCATAACAGCATGGCAAGCATAAATTGTTACCTTTGTTACCTCCCAGACCTGAACCATTCATGTCACTGGAAAGAGTGTCACTGTCCTCACAGAGTGCTGTTGGACTGGATTCATGCACCTTGACCAGTAGAGCATTTTGGCATTCAAATATATTGTTACTCTCAATGGGAATGGTGCTTTGCTATACTACAGAGACTGAGAAATATCCARATACCCAGATATTTGTGTGAAGAGCAGGTCAGAAACACAAATAAATTGCTAATGCTTCATTTAGAGTCAAAGGCTAGAAGCTTTCAGCTGGATAGTACTCATTTAAGCTCCCATCCCTGTTGGGCCCATGCACCTTTCAATTTCTTTTGATCTTCTTTTAACTTGAATAGACTGCAACACTGTCCATTTCTCTAGCTTTTCTGCCCTTTTATTCCAGCCCTTTAATAAATTTTGACCTGCCTTTGGCTCCCAGAAAAAGATCTGGTTCTCCTCACAAAGCTCTTCTCAGCTTCAGCGGACCCTTTGCCACAGCTCTCCTGGGACAGACAAGCTATGGCCATGGAGMAAGTATGGTAGCTGAAGTAGCGAGATACAGACTTTATAAGGGAATCCCTACATAACTCTTAAAAAAATGCTAAATCCATAGTTATTTTTCTATCTCGGGTCTTCCAACAGCCTACGATTCCTTAGGATTATGACCTTATGAGAACCAAGATTCTGCCTTTAGCACATATGTTATTCTCCAGAATGCTAATGTTTTCATCTCCTGATCCAATCTGGTCATTTTTTTTCCTCTTTCCACCTGTTCTCTAAGAAAAGCTGTCTGACAGCTTGTCTTTTACAGATTCCTTTTTTGGAGATTCCTAATTAGTCTAATCATAGCCACCCACCACATTGCTCATTTCTCCCTTGCTGTCCAAGGTTCACTCTTAAAAATTGCTAGTATCATCTCCAGGTTCATTTGAGCGAACAATCATTTGATTTAATAACTCTCTGTCATTCACTTGATGAGAGCTGTAAGGATTTATTCTGTGACCCCCTCTTGTTTTATCTCAAGAGGGAAGAAAATGATCCTGGGAAAGGAAAACAACTCTCTCTCCCCTCCCCCCTCWCTCCAAATGGAGTTGGCAGCCTGCTGCACACACCAAGGAAAAGTCTTGAGTGTAAGGCAGAATCAACGAATAATGTATGCATGCCACAATCCTTCACTTTGGGCGTTGATGCCCAATGTAAAATCCAAGAAAAAGAAAAAGAAAAAAAAGAAAAAGAAAAAAAAGAATTAGCTAATTAGCTACTGCTTTATTGGAAAAGTGATGTGGGAAAGAGGGAGCCAGCTGCCAGGAATTTTACCAGATCATGCATGCTGCAGAGTCTGCAACTCATCCTGCCTGCTTAGTAGCCAGGCAAGGGACAGCACCACCTCAGGCACAGTCTATCCRGAGCTGTCCTGGGAATGGCACAGGCACCAATTTAGACCTCTAGCTAAATATCACAATCTAGCTCTTAATCAGCTTCTTGCATTTAATAACTTCTTTCATGGGACTATGTATTTAATAACAACCAAGGGTGGTGTCTTCTTCTCAGACATTGGGTGTGAGCAGAACCTGAGGGCTCTTCCATGGTATTGCAGCTGGCTGGCACATCTGAGAGCAAATCTCAGAGCACTCTGGAGAGATGTATTCACTGCATTTCATCACCTCCTCATTATACATTCATGTACCAATGGCCTGTGCCCTGTGACTCAAAGTCTATTGAACTCTACAATAGTCATTCTCAGGAACCTCCATGGGTGTTTGATTTAGCGTCCAAAAGCAATTTGTTTGGGAGAGTTTTCCCTTCTAAACATTGTTCATTTATAGACATGTGAATCAAAGCTTTTAGGACACAGAGAGTGTCCCGTAGCACATTTGGGGAGGTGGGGGTGAAGACTATAATACAAAAAAAAAAAAAAAAAAAGTATTCTGTTCTTTGGTTTTTGGAGGAGGTTACTATTTTCTTACAGCTACAGCTAAGAAGGTGATGACACACAAAAAAAGGATTACCGTATTGCTCAAAATTAAAATTTTTGTCTTTGTGGGAAAAAGAACCCAACAACAGTAATTGAGTATTATGATGAGAATATACCTGTAGTTAAACCAGAGTCACACATAATGATTTCTACATAACAAAAGTAAAAGGGATGGAATAAAATAACTACCCTCTTTTATTAAAACAGCAGTAGCTAACTATATGATGAATAAGATTTTTAAAGACTACTTGGAAATTAAATACAGATTTATAAGCCAGATCTATTGGGTAATAAAGGATTTTTTTTTTTTTTAATGGAATATATTCATTTTGCAATGGTGAAGGAGAGAAAAGCAAATATTGTTTTCTCAGTGGAAAGAGTTTTTAACCACAATATAGTATCATAATTAAACCAAAATAGATTTTTTATGTTCTAAACCTTATTTGTTTCAAGTCAGTAGATTAAGAATTAAAATTTCCATGAAGCTTCTATACTTGAGCAAGAATATTTCTTTAAAAGCCTACACCAGGGCCAGTGAATCCTTAGTAACATGTGTCTCATCAGACTCCTTAAATTCTATCAAGACAGCACCTGTGTGGCGGCCCTTTAGGTCCCATCAAAGGATTTCTGATGTTCCTCTACTGCAGAAAGATCAGATCAGGTTGTGGTCTGGAGTTATTTCAAGGTTGGAAAGGAATGTWATGTCAAGAGAAAGCTGAGCAGAGGATGGAGTAGCTCAGCCCACACGGAACCCCGTAAGAGCTCTTGGCATGGCTTTGCTTGTTTGCTTCAAGGCATGTCTGGGTAGACACAACACAGGGCAGTGCTCACAAACATAATCTTGGCCAGTCCTCAGAGCTTGCCTTCATCTGAAAGGCATCACACTGTTCCTGCAGCCTGATAATGCAATTAGAAATATTATAGTTTCTTCCTGAGCCCTTGCAAGATATATGTGGATATATGTACTTGAGGGAGTGAGCACAGGCTAGTGTGACTTCTCTAAACACATTCTCATAGACTAAGCAATTTGTACAGTTTGGAACTATTCCATTTCCTGGTTTAAAAAGTTGTATAGCAGTCAGGGCTGTCAGGTCATTTAATTCTATCTCAGAAAAGAAGGAAARWAAAAAAAAGAAAGCTCAGCTTTATGTAAAATACATTAAAATACATTTGGAAAAGAGACTTAAAATATATTTAAGTAACTTTTAGGTGAGCAAAGCACCGTGCACAGGCAAAGTAACACTAGGTCTCTCTGATTTTCACAGTTTGTGCCTTATATTGATTAGACAGTGGCATCGAAGGGCACAGAGAGCAAGTTAATCCAGCTTTTATATTTCTAGAATACCTTTGCCATATGACTTTAGTGGCTCAGTTTCTCTTACCCCTCAGAGGACAAAAATAACAAACATTCTAGGAAAAATAGGAAAATCATAATAAAAATGTGTAAAATGTTGTAAGACAATTTCACAGACTTGAGTCTGACCTGTGAATGCCAAGAGCTTTATGAGTGAATCCTTTATGGCGTTTGACTGATAAAACTGCAACATTTGGGGGCCTTAATTACTGCTGCTTTTTTTTCGCTGTTGTTGTTGCATTTCAAATACCTCCAGTGGGAGAGTGTAAATCACAGAGCTCAGACTTTTCTGAATGTTATTACCCTTTCACGTAGCTCATCTGTATGACCCRGTAGTAAAATTAAAAGTCAATATTTCTGAGACAATGTATACTTAACTTCTTTCATTTTCTAGTCAGGTGCTAATCTGCTGCTCCAGGAGATGTCTGTTAATGATGCATAATATAGCACTGTTGTAGTCCACAAAGCTAGAGGAAAGACATATATAAATCATTCTCCCTCACCACACGTGCTTTTAGGAAGCACAAAGAAGTCATTAATAATGACTGTGGTAAAGATTAGCACTTGGAGCTAAAGTGAAGAAAAAAGAGAGCTTTCTCTCAGGAAAGTTCAACACTCGCAATAGACACTTGCTAAATGATATTCCGTATTTCCTTTGGTTAGCCAATAAAGTTTGCAGGTTTCCAGAGAATGATCAAAGTATTCTTATGCCTCTTTGCTCTTGGACTTTTCTAAGGGCAATTGCCTGGACTAGGTCCCTTTCAAGGACTTGCCTCCTTATTTTYGTTACTGGAGGTCTGTTATCAGAATTAACCTTCAGGAACACAGCAAATCTCCCACTAAAGCACCAAAACACTGTCCAAGGGATATGAGAGAGAGCTCTTCCTGAYTGGAAAAGCAGGAGGAAAAAAACTTTTCCTAATCTCACTCATGAATCAGATGAAGAACAGTTATGCTTTAAGAGCACATGTGGTCTTTGACCAACTGCTCCCTGGCTGAGGCTCCTCATTTTTTATTTTTTAGTGTTTTGGAAATTAAATCCTCTCAGAAATCCTCTCAAGAGTTCAAATATGCCCTTGGTACATGAGAACAAAWCCATTCTTCTATTCTGCCTGTATATACTGGCCTGGGTCAGTCCTAGCACTAGAATAGCCAACTTGTACCATGTCAAGGTGCAATCCCRGCCTTGGTGCCCATTTCCAAAACTCGCAGTGTCTCTTTGGGGAAGAGCACTGAATAGCAAGAAGAGYGTGGAAAAATCCCTCATGCTTCCAGCGATTAGTGATTTGAAGATTTCTCCCCGTGAAAGCTGCTGTCCTGCATGGACATGCACATGTATACTACCCACTCATACCTTTGTCTCCTGCAGCATGCTGTGTTAACACAACTTACCTGTGTGTAAAACACTGCTTTTTTTCCTGTATATTTTATCATAAGGCTGCTTCTTGTATGTTTCCTCAGTTGTCCCACACTGCTTTATTGGAAGAAACATTCAGAAATTATTCTCTTCTCATTCCCTTCACCTCATTTTGTGGTTCTCTTTCCCATCTCTCTCTCCAGACAGACATATTTGTGCTCTAGTGAAGAATTTCTGCAAGGGCCATTGTTCCAGATCCCTGATCCTTCTGGATACCCTTCCATGTACTTAAATCCCGTCACCAAAGATGAGATAAGCAGAATGGTGCATAGTTTTCAAGCTACAGGCTCATCTGGTATTTATATTGGCACAACAGTGTTTTCTGTTCTGCCATCTAGGCCTTTCCAATAGCTCACAATATTTTATTTGCTTTTTTGATAGCTGTTGAACACTGAAATGGCACTTTTGGAGAACTATTCACAGTGAGGCTAACACCACTTTCCTAACTGTGGTAGAAGAAAATTTAGTTGTCACAAGCTTCCTCTGGGCTGTTTGGGTTGAGTGTAACTATTCTGCTAGAGACTGCAGAGCTTCTTTTGGCCCATGCAGGCCCTTTCCATAGACATCCCTCTGGTTAACCGCCCTTGAAGTGACCTGACATTGCAGGGTTTTCTCTTATTCTTTGGATGTCCTGGAACAATGTGTTCTGGATTTGTGTCCTGCAGGAACATCTCTTAGCTGTGACTTGTTTAGGCAATAGTTTGGTCTGCTTTCCCTGGAATTTTAGCTGCCCTTGTTCTCCTAGATAAAATGTTCTTCTCAGATGGAAATGCACTTTGTCAGGCAATGTGTGAAACTTTCCAATATCTCAAACTCAATTTTTCAAACATGCAGATTTACAGACATATTTTAATTGAACGTCTACATCCAATTAATCTATGCAGCTCATTAGTGGCTCTTGATTAGGTCTAGACAAAACAAGGATGTCTTCAAGGGATACAGTGAAAAACTTATCATACCATGTATATAGCTAGGATGAGATATATAAGCAGGACCACTAGACCGACTGGAATAATTTGGAAAAATCAAACAAGCTTTTGGGCACATAAGACCTTTTTCATGTCTGAAATAAAAGCAGAAACTTTCAAAGCTAAAGGCAAGTGCAGATCAGTTGCTTAGAGCTTAGTTAAATATGTATCAATTAGACCACCTCTGAAAAAAAAATGACAGCTGGTATCAGTGAAGTAGATGTAGAGTACCACTAGAAATGTAGAGTTAAGATTATTTTTTCCTCAGCACTTGGCTTTTATCAACATTGAATTTCATTTGCAATTTTATCACCCTGTCTCTCCAGTAATGTGAAAGCTTTCTGCAGCTCTTCACAGCTCACTGTAGATTTGATTATTCTGAATAACTTTGCCATCAGCAACCTTTATCATCTTACTATTCCCTGCTTTTACTAGATGATTTATGTTGATATGCATCTTGCCTCATTGCTCAGTATAGACATACTGGTCAGTTCAGTACAGTCATAATCTGTCTCATATTCCAAGATAAGTTTTAGTAAACTTCAAAGCAAAGGAGAGTTTCAAGAAGGTGATTCATCTTAATGAGTTTTCAAAATGTTTAAGGACGTCTGAGGAAGSATTCACTTGACAGCACAATTTAAAAATAAAACCAAACCTAGAAAACCATAAGCATGCTATTCAGTTTAATTACACCAACTGAAAATCTGTCCATGCACCACATTTTATCGGTGCTCGATGACCATTACAAAATACTTTATATTCTACTGTAAATTTAACTGACTTATTTGTCCCTACTTTGTGAGCCAGACGCACACCCTCTGGCTATTCTTTCTAGCAAGCACGTTGAAGTGCAACTGCGTTTAGTATGCTTCCAGTTTTAACTTTTATTTGAACAGGGGGCAAGCGAAGATATGGAGGATTTGTTTATTATTATTTACTGTATCTCATGTGAATGTGAATGTGAAAAAAAAATTCTAAGTAAATTTCTTGCATCATAGATTGGCTGGAAATGCAATTTCACAGTTGGATGTTATATATCCACATGAGATGCACTTGTTTCTCTGCCAAATATTTAATGCAATCTACATKTATTTTTTACAACTGGACAAGCTATTGTTTAAATGTTGCAATCTGTACTCAGATAAAACAAAGTGCCTGACAAGTATGGCAGAATGTTGGAAAAATACTAATTATCATTATTTTCAGTTTCAATACAATTTGAAAATTCTTTCCTTTGGAATTCCATTGGTTTCCAAATTTTGAGCTAAAAGATTGGGTAATAAGATAATTTCCATTTTTTTTCCTGTGTTTCTTATTGCCATACAAATATGAATTCTTAAGACATAATAAATAAGACATCAGTCGCAGTAGGCTGCAAATCTTGACTCTATCCCTGGGCTCCGACAGACTTACTGTGCTTGTCTCCTGGCAGGGGAACAATAGATGGAAGCATGTCCAAAATATTCTCTACTTGGCAGCAAAATGAGACTTCGCCCAGTATGAACTGTACAGAGCAATGCCATACCCTCTAGGTTATAGCAGCTGGAAATGTTCATCCTTCGATCATTATCACTGGGTAGCTGAATTAAGACCTTACTAAAATGAAGCAGCAAGCTGATGTGGCTGAGAGATGCAGTTGTATGCCTTTTGTTAACCTTTACCAGGCCAGTCCTTTCCACACAACTGACAGGAGAAATCCTGAAAAGTTTCCCTGCTCTGGTCACTCTGATACAAAAAACTAGTATGTTATGCAATGTTGCACCAAAGATCATTCAACCTACCAGGAGGMTGAGTTAATTTCTTTGGGTGCAGTACTTTGCATATGCAACCATTCAGCACCCAGGATTTAAGCTAGTGTTTTGGATGGTGCTGTAATATCCCATTTTAACATAATAGCTAGAACAACATTAGCTCGTATATCTCTAAAGATTTATGCTGCATTGTGTAGATTTAACCCCAAGCATTTCTGCAATGGCTACCCCCTGTTCATTTCCTGTAGTTTCTGCTAGAAAAACAGAAACCATGTTGGAAATTTTATTTTCATTTTTGGAAAATTTTGAAGAATAAGATCCTTGAAAAAATGATACAAGGTTTTTTTCAAGAAAGGTAATATATCATCCTAAACCTTGTTGCTGTAACTTAATGTACATTAATAAATATGCAGCCTGTCCAAGCCATTTGCTTGAGGGGCAGGGTTAGAGTGGTCATAAAATGAAAAAAATTGTTCTGCCTCTACAGTGGGAAAAGAGCAATTTGTTTTCAGATTCCTGATATTATTTACAAGTCAGACCTCTTCTGTGGAGGTATATTCAAAAGAGAACSTAGGGACATCTATGGTAATAACTAATATCCATCTTAGCAGTTTTTCTTGACTGCATTTGACAACTGGTCTATTCTTGTTTTAGGACTGGCTAAAAAGAGACTTACATAGCTAAAGCGAGGTGTGAGAAAAAGTCCTGCTCATCTGTTGTCTAAACTAGAGAGGTTCATACATATCACAAATGTCTTAATTTTCCAGTTTTAAAGCTCTTAAGAATCAGAGAAATGCAGCTCCTCTGTTTGAGAAAGGGATATATTTGATAAACACTTTTTCTTTAGCTTATGAAGGAAATGGACTGTACTTTATTACCTTTTTTCAAGATAAGAGTTTAGAAATTTACAAGGACAGCAGATGGAAATTTGTTTAGAAGGGATATAATTAAAGATCAAGGAAAAATTAACCCGGATTTAAATAGCTTTAAGATATTAGTGAATATATTAATGCAAGAAGATGCTAAACTCTGTGGCCACTTAGAAACTCTCGTAGAAGTCCAAGAACTTCAGCCTATGAATGGTCACGCTGAAATTTGGTGCCTGGGCAGATAATCCAAATGTATGACTGTCAAAATTATTTATAGAGTTTTTGATTGCCAGATATTTTTATTATCTCCTACTCCAAYACCTCTTAGGCCTTGATTCAGTAAAACTAGTTAAAAAAACAGGACTAGGAAAGGAAAAGAGCCTGGAGTATGTGCTTAAATCTAAGTGTGTACATAAGTCTTTACCTGAGTAGGGCTGGCTTGCTGAATTGTGGAAATTCAGAATCATCTGATTTGAGGTCTCTTAGTGCTGGTTAGGAAATTTTGAAAATTAGCCAAAGACTGATATTTCCATCTGCTTGTGGCACTCTGTCCCATGAACTTGAACTTAGACAGGCAGCTACTATGCTATTTTGTACCTTGATCATGTCTATAGATCACCTCTGTATTGAAGGTTTTCCATAAAAATATGGTGAAATAGGGCATGGTCCTGCATCCACAGAGGTCACTAGCAGAAGAGAAACCTCCCATCAACTCCAGTGATTCAAGATCATTCCAGATTTCATCCAAGAGAATGTCACATGGTATACCTCAAACAGAAGATGGACTCCTATATGCAGAAATATGTCCCAAGACTTAGGGTGATACCTCTGTATCAAAAAAACAATTGAAATGTCTAATCTTTTGACACTAGTTAGAAAGATAACTCTTGTTATCCAAGATATTTTGTCAAATTTTAATGTAGTAGGCTGAGGAGTTCTATTTTATTTGTCAAATGTCAATATCCTGGTTTCCAAGTATAAATTCAAATTTTTTCATTTTTTCATTTTTATTGACTTTTACTTTTGTTTAGATAATACTTGTTTCAAGTCTGCAATTCCATATTTATATAAGCTTATGTGGTGAATTTTTGATAGATTTGCTTGTTTTCTTACAAAGGCATCTTGGTTGATGAGGGGAAAAAAGTTTGATTTCTTCTATTTTTGCTTTAATGAGACATTTAAGGAAGAATAACCTATAGTTTATGATAATTTTGTAATGCATAAATGTGGATTTTTTGAGTAATGCTTCAGGAATTTATAACCAAATGATTTTTTTAATGATAAATAAATGAGAGAGGGAAAAAAAATCCCTCATACCTTATCCTTTGTGTTAATGGAACGCTAATTTAATCATTCCAAACATATGGCACTTTTAAATTATGAATCTGAGATAATAGTTCTAAGTGCAATAAACTGTCATGTAAACTGTGATTAAGCACCATAATACTATGAACACCCACCTATTTTATTAGAAAGACACTTTTACATATCATGTTAGTTCAGCAAAATCTCCAAAGGTTAGCTCATGCTGGAGCCAGCCCATCATCTTAATATCCCAGGCTACCTCTTCCCATGTATTTGGTCACTTCCACTGCCAATAGGGGCAAAGTCAGGGTGACAAGAACTTTTCCTTACCCCACAGCTGCAGGTGTTCAGCTGCTTGTAGGGCTATGTGAGACCTGTATTGTAATATCATGTTGTGGCAAGGCTTCACAAGCAGCTAAATCCACACAAGAGAGGGGATAGCAAGCTCAGGAGGGCTGTGATGGGAATGAAGCACTGGGGATAGGAAGCTCTCACATCRACTTTGCCACCAGAGAGATTGCAATAGAGAACTACACCCATGGACACTAAAGGAACCTCATGACTAAAGCCAGCACTTAAATTTCAAGCATCTAATTTTCAAGCACCGTAGAACTGACCCTTTTTTTTTTTTTTTTGAATCAACTTGAAGTAGCTTGTGTTAAAAAAACACCATTTTAAATCTCAAATCCCTAAAACTTTAGAACTGTAGAAAATATTATTTGCATGAGTTCATGAAAATGATTTAAGGAAAATATGGTACAAGATTTTATTTCCTTCTCTAGTTTTTTCAAAATGACATTTGGCTTTGGGGCTTAAGTATAGAGAGCCTTAAGTATAGAAAGCAGTTGGAACTGCTAATCAGAAGCAAAGCAACAAGCCAACCCTATGTGCCCAGAGCTRTATTTTCAAAAACAGTGATGTGATTCCAGGGAAGCTGCTCCTTCCATACTTCCGACATGTATGAGTTTCTTTCACCATTAGATCAATATAAAACCAAATTCTAGATTTTGCCCTTACTCTAAAACCACTAGTTTAATTACAGTTTAAGTAAGTTAGACACATTGTAGAAAAGTTCCCTGATTGTCTTTTGTCACTTGGCCTCAGGCATAGCAGGCAAGACTGGAAGGGCCATGATGGTTTGACAGTCAGGCTTGATAAATATCTCTGACAATCTTTTTTTTTTTAGATTAATTTTTGAAACAAAATACTTTCTYAATTCAAACATTAAAGCTTGGTCTATCTCACCAGCATCCTTTTGAATATGCCAGTGATTCCTTAATGAAGCATAAGTTACTGATTATGAAACATGAAGAGATAAAACAAAATCTAAAATGAATAGCACACACCCTCTTAGAGTTGGGGAGGAACCAAAGTCTGATTACATTAATGGAGCACATAATCTTTTTACAGATGAGAAGAATAATTCATTGAAATTCTTTTGATTATAATTTAGTATATTTCTTTAATTAACCATATGGCTTGTAATTTTGTTAACTAAATGAAAATAGTGTCACAACCTGTAGTCCTGTGTGCGTATCCATATGCACACCCTCAGATGTGCAGTACATACTTAAACTGCCTCTTGATCATTCCTGGAGGTGGGAAATAGTGTCACTTGTACTTGGGTGGTTATCTTGCCTCCACCTGAAGTCATGCCACCAACCTCCTCCYATAAAGAGCCACTCTGTCTATCTGGGGAGACAGAGGAAGGAAGAGCATAGGCAGAATCTCAGAGTTTCCCAGCTGCCAAGCCTAGCACTTCCTCAAGTGATAGACCCTTTCTGACAGTCTAGAGGTCTGATCCAGAAGGTGATGACCTGTTAGGGCCAATCTGAGAGACCCTTGATTTGCTGCTTCCTGAGCAGTTTTTAGAGTTACATCTAGGATGAATTTGATCCACTGTGCTTTGAACAGTACAAAGCACAAGGAGATGTTTATCTTGGCTCAAATTTATAGATGCATTCTCATTATTATACTCAGTATGAGGTAACTCTCAAGCATTTCAATGCCTTAGATCTTAAAAGACAACTTCCTACATGGGCCTTTTCCAGTGTTATTCTCAAGCTTTGCCTAGAGAACAGAAGAAAGTGTGTGAAACTGGGCGGCCCTCATGTAGCACATTTCAGGTAGATCCAAGTGGGCTGTAAAGGCTCAGCAAGCACATGGCAGATCATTTTGCTGACAAGGACAGCTGTGTTTTGCTGACAGATCTCTGCTAGACCCATGCTGTGCACTCTTACCCTTCACATGTTTGAATCCTGTTCTGCAACAACTTCGTTGAGGAAAAGCAGAATCTCCATGAACTAAAACCAGTTTCCACATCTACTTTATTCAGTTTGAGTAGTTGAGTCCAAGTCAGTATGACTTACTCCTAGTTCTTTGCCAGTTTAAGCTCCCTCAGATCAATGTGAATCAATAAACACTGAGCCTTCTCTAGTCGGAGCTCCAAGGGCTCCAAATGAATGACCTTAGAAAAACTGCAAAAGGGTAAATTTGATATCATGAAATGGTTACTGTCCCATCCTCATTTTTCTGTCCTTAATTTCCATCATTGCCTGTGAGACTTAATATTTGTTGACAGTAAAACTTGCCTATTAACTTGAAATCCTCAGGATCATATTCACTTCAAGGCAGCTTTACTGCTTCTCCCTGCCTCCCTGAGTGTCTACAGCCTCTCCAGTTTTGAAGTTATCTAGAAATATCAGCAGACTTGAATTATTACTAATAAAACATTCACCAGTGGTAAGTATACTATATTCATACCATGTGCAGGGCTGCCATAGTAGTTTTTCATTTTAGTTTTACCTACTTGGAAAGACTACTCTCTCTAAACTAAACAGGATATACTTATTTCACTGGAAAATTGTTTTCTGATTAAACCATTTTATAATGAAATATCTTGAAAGATTTATTTTCTGAAAAAAACAAATATTGGTATTCAGTGCACTTAAATTTTGCTTAAACTGGAATTTAAGCGCTTAGACCCCAAGTAAGTTCTAGCTTGTGAGCAAAATTTCTCTCTTTATAGACACTGCCCTGGAGTTACATATATTCATTAAGCAACTCCTTAGCTCATCTGGGAATTCTGTGGGTACGTTGCTTSATTGGTACATGCCAGTTCAGAAGGTAGGAACAGTGGATGTTGCACTGTGCGATCTAAATTTCCCACTGAAAAGTGAAGTGCTACATTAAGTATATAGCTAAATTGTGTAGAGGAGATCCCACCCATAATATTTTGGATTTGTTTATGTACCTGGAATTAAAATAATAATAATAATAATAATAATAATAATAATAATAATAATAATAATAATAATAATAATAATAATAATAATAATAATAATAATTCAGAAGTTCTACCACGATGCAAGTAAAAGTCTAGGTATGCAAAGTCTTATTTATTTATTTATTTATTTATTTATTTATTTATTTATTTATTTCTCCCTACTAGGATCTTCAATCATATTACATCCCCTCGAGTTATCTCTTGTCATGGGACTCCCATTATTGACATAATTGATGTAGTAAAAGGAACAGTAGGACAAACAGCTCTACTTTATAAATACATTACTGAGGGTCTGAGTGAAAACTATGAAATGATACCAGGAAGAATAATGTACAAAATGCTTTCATTGTTACAGTCTTCACTAAATAGACCAGCTACAGTTAAATATCTAACAAAATTAATGCACTGAAAATGAAAAATYCAT
The DNA here is from genome assembly GCF_003342845.1 of Nothoprocta perdicaria. Lineage (NCBI taxonomy): Eukaryota > Metazoa > Chordata > Aves > Tinamiformes > Tinamidae > Nothoprocta > Nothoprocta perdicaria. The sequence continues at coordinate 1,343,576 of NW_020454761.1, forward strand.
CAAAAGTAGGGTAAGAAGAGGTCATAGTGTACATATTTAATTTAGAATTTTTAAAATTAGTTCAGATGAGTATTAAAGTATTTAAAACAATGGCAAAAAAAATCTCAATGCTACTGTTTTGAAAGGAGATGGAGAACCATGAGGTACTGAAAGATTAAATAAAGATAAATACAAATAGTCTATATAAAAAAAAACAGAATAAATTATAGATCAGTCAGGTTCATTTCAATTTCTAAGCAAAATTCTGCAACAACTAATCCATCAAAAATTTCAGCACAGTTATATATACATATATGCATACACCTGAGTAAAATAATAAGTCAGTCTTGAAGAAATTACAGTAAACAGGATGCAAAATGAGCTAGTCATCTGAAATCATAGATGAATTACTGATGAAAATATAAATCTGTACATAAGGAAAGAAATATCACATGAAGATTCTATACAAAACCTTAGACACAAAACCTTAGACACAAAACTTTAGATTTAATTTTATTTGAGAAGGTGAGAAGGAATACTTTCTGTATTGAGGATGAGAGGTTTTCTCTATTGTGCTCTGGGAGCCCACGGGGAGCAGAAAAGTTGGTAACATGGACACAGCACTGGAGATTTTCAAAAGAACAGAATTGTTTGTGGGAATACAAGAGAGGCTTAGAGTACAGTCAGAAAAAAAAAAAAAAGACTATAAACCAGGGATGGATATATTGAGGAAAAAAGTGTATATGTCTGTGACAAAAACATGCACACCTTGCATCCACAGATGCTCTCCAGTGTCTGTGTACCTGCACGCTACAGCACTGAATCCAAAGTGAAAAAAGAGAGTGAGGGAGAAGTTCAGGAATTGAAAGGAACTCCTTTAGGTGGAACACTATTTTTTTGGTCACAGCATGCTCCTGGATTTTTACTTATTGGCTTTTGCTAGACCAAGTATCAGGTAAGTATTATTGTTGCTAATGGAAACACTACTCAGACGTAGAAAAGTACAATAACATCCCCATAGTATCTCTAGCCTAGACCAGTAATTCTGGACACTGTGGTTTGCTTGGTAGAAGCTGAATTTCTGCTGATGTGCTTGTCATTCGGTTGTAATTACCTATTCATCTGAATTAAAAGATTGATCACTGCAGTCAGCAATTGATACAAAACAACATAAAAGAGATACATTAATACTGAAATTTTATGTAAGCATTGTTCCAGAGGGAAAAGAACATATGCAACAGGAAAATTGAGAAGACATCTGTCACGGTAGTCAAGCCTCTATCAAGCCTGATAATGATTATGAATCCATTACCATTGATATATTGCATAAAGCTGTGGGAATAGAAAGCTTTTCACATTACACAGAGAGTAATCAACATCCAACAGAAGTAGTCCCATCACACACACACCTGCTGCGTGCCTCACATCAGAATATGTTATTTGCAAAGCTAAATGTTATTGGCATGACAGAAGGAGACAGACAAATAATGAGATTCACTTATGAGCTATTTCATTCCTCCTCTAATGAGGTTTTCAAGTAACAAAACAAGCATTTGGTAACTTGCATATATTCCTCAGAATGTGTTGACATACATAATTTGATCAATATATTTCAAACATGGCTTGGTGATATTTCCATGTGGTTTCTTATGAAGAAAGTCCAACTGCTTGCAATAGCAGGGCATATTTCTTTCTTATATGGTTACRGTCATGTATTGTTCTTGTATCTGTATATCATTTTTATTAAAAAAGATTGCAAGTATGTGAGTATTATATATTCTCTAGAAACAAAAGGATTGCTTAAAATTAAACAGAAAATGCCTCTGTTCCAACCATTTATTTTCTAGAATTAAAGTTCAACTATATTTACCATAATTAGGGAAGTGTGTCTGGAAGAAAACTTCTACTAGTAAATTAATTCCCACTAGGAAAAACATCATGCATCTCAGAATATATTTTTTTCACTAAAACTAAATAATGTATGCATCTCAGGCAGATGATTTTTSTATGTGTTCTACAGTCTGTGTTTTTCAGTTTCAAAATTTGCCAAAATATGCTCACCCAGCATGAGATTATRCACACACATATGCATAGGCACACACTGACAGCATATTTCAGCATATATATATATAYAYACACACACATATATACACATCAACACACTATATAGCAGACACTATTTATATTATTACATTATATGGTACATACATGTTATAAAATGTTTCAGCAAATATATAGACACTTTGTTCCTACCAGGTTGATTGACTTTTTGCAGCTATATCATAAATTACAGGGGCCCTAAACAAAATATGTGTGATGATTTTAATATTTTGGCTTGAGATATTTATAACACTTGACTCGTAACAAATGATCTTAGTACTACCTTTTTATTAGATTTTTTACATCACTGAGAATAAAAGGAGACATAAACTGAAAACAACTTGTATCACCTAGAATCAAAACATTTAACTTATTATTTTATGAAAAAAAGAGACAGGATGAATATAGCAAATTGACTTTTAAAACTGAAATATATATCTGTTACAGAGAACACTACAGTAAAATCCTCCACTATAGATCAAAACATATGTTTTAGGCGAAAAAAAATCAAAATAACAAATAAAGTGAAGAGATGCCTTAACAAATGAAGGACAGTGCAGACAATAAAATCATAATACAAGAAATGAGCCAACAAAAGTAGTTTAAGCATTTCCATCAGACATAGCAGCATTGTGTTCTTGGAGCTAAAATGAATAGATAAACATGACTCTTTTGACAAACCACTGTAGTCTAACCAGGACGAGACAAAAGAAAACCATATAATTGCTGCTGTTCTATATAAAGAGATAAATGTTATGTGACACAGAAAAGGAATCCTAATTTGGTCAATATGAGAATTAGGTTTGGGTTCCCCCCCACCCTCCAGCCTCATCCTTTGTTTTTTCAGAATAATCCAAGAAAAACATTAGATCTCTGTAGAATCTGTTCCATATGGCATGATCTGAAAATGGCATTATGAATTGTGTCCTTTACGGGGAGGTACCTGTGGTCTATAAATCATAAATTTCTTTATTTTTCTGATTTCTCGGTACTATCAAAGCTAAGAGAGAAACAGGTCTTTAGGTAAATCAGWAAGTTAGCCAGTATAACAGGCTCTGTAGGGGAAAGTCTACTTCAAACCAGCAGTTTTGGGAACAGTTTACTGGTGCTAGCATTGAAAAATCGGAGTTTTTGTTACTTCTATGTTTATTCCCTTTTTAWTAGGATAAATACATCCTGTTATAGGCTCATTTTAACAACCTCTTAAATCCCATCTTAGAATAGTATGCATTATCTCCTATATGTTAAGAAAGAGCAGTAAATACAAGGAAGATTAGAAGTAAAAGCATCAGAAATGAGAAGAAATTTAGATGATGAGAAAAAGTGAAACAGAGAAAATGATTGGAAGATCTATTTAGGCAGGAAATTTTTCTTGCTGTACTAGTGAATTAATGAAAATATAACACAGTCAAATATTAATATTTTGAATGGTTGCATGGAAGAAAACTTCTGAAGCTTTTGCAACAAATAAGAGAAATGTATAATGCAAATCCAGAGCTCATTTTTGAACTTGAGATCTAGATCTTGGGAAAAAGACTGTTAGAGGACTCTGATTTAAACTAAGAAGAAGAAATGATGAYGTGGTAGACTACATAATAGAACAAGAGAGGAAGGAAAATTCTGGTGATAAAGGAGACAATATTATGATGAACCAGATGATGAAACTTTAGTGTGGAAGAAATATCTGGATGCAGGTGTTCACTGAAGATATTAAGACAATATTTAGGGGAAAAACAAAACAAAACAAAACAAAACAGAAAAGAAAACAAAAATGAAACAAACAAAAAAACCCAACTAACCGAGTTTGGAGAAGTAGAATGCGTTATGTGCGGAAGATATCATAACAAGTACCATGTGGACAGAAGTGTTATATTTGCAGAGGAAACTAACGGAAAAACAGATCTGCAGACTAGATTGCCTATTTATCTAAGCGAAGAGAGGATATTGCGTACATCCTTCCCTGTAAAGCAGGCTTCTGCAGCACAGCCAGCAGCAACACTGTTATGACAACATTCATGAATTTTCTTCAACAGTGATGAGTATTTATTTGTGGCAACTGTTTAAAAGACCTTGAGCAGATGGAATACTGATTGGAAAAAAAAATGAAAATCTTACAACACACAGAACTGAAAGTGGAACAATTGATATTGTGTCAGAAGTTGCAGTAAGCAGCCGAAAGACTCAACACAGTCACAAKGAAGGAAGGAAGGAAGGAAGGAAGGAAGGAAGGAAGGAAGGAAGGAAGGAAGGAAGGAAGGACTAGAAAGTTTCCTGTCAAATGAAAAACTTAAAAAACAACAGAAATAAAAAATCCTAAAACTTTATATGATATGAAAACACTTTATGGGAAACTGAAGATCCATTGTCCAAAATTGGTTTAGCTTTATTTATTTWTTTATTTACTTATGGAAAGAAATGACAGGCATTSAACATTATCATTCCAACTCTCCCAAGACGGTACAGACTCAAGATAATCCACAGTCTTACAAAGACTAAAATGTCAGTTTTAGACTTCTGGTGATAATAGTAAAATATTTAATAGCACCCTGGACTGGCACTTGCCAGCACCTTCTAATATGTGTTGCATGATCAAACATACACAAAGATCACCACAKGTCATGATTATTGATGCTTAAACCTGAGTTTTATAAGAAGCCCTTTCCCCTGCCCCACCTCCCCCCTCCGCCTGGAAAATTTACCTTGAATCATGATCAGAGGAAAAACCTTTACAGATATCTAGAGATATTTCTCTTTGGAAAGAAATAGAGMAGGTAGATGGTGAAACTCCAAGATATAAAAGTGAATGTGCTGTGTAGGAATGGGGTGATTCACTAGGATCCTAAAAAAACAGAGTGACTAAATCCAAGAGATACTAGAGCATTATGTGACAAAAGAGATTGAAAGGAGGCTAAATGAGAACTGCTAATACATTACAAGGCATTATCTGTATGGATCCATACTTTGCAAGGMAGGTGAAGATGTAATGGTAACAGGGCTGAGGACACAGCTGCTTTCAAAGTCCATGAGACGATATGTGGGGTCACTCGGAGCTAGCTTGCATCCTTTTTTTCTTCTTTTTTTTATAATAAATATTGTATTTAGTTGCTTTGGGAATAAAATACTGATTTTTAAAAGCTGAAACGGTATGTAGTTTTTAAATTCTGTTCACCAAAAATGAATTCTATCTTCTCTAAACGATAGCATTTGCTTCACTAATAAACATTTATTTCATGTTTTTGGACAATTTTTTGAGGGGAGAGGGGAATATAGTTTAGCCATGAATGCATTTCTGTCCTGGGAAGAACTGCTATTGAATCAAAGTAGATGCTAGCCCTATAGCTGTAGTGAGAAATTTGCCTATGTAAAATTGGACAACATAGTCAAATAAGTATGCATGAGACTTTCAGCAGACAATCCTGAGAACAAAATGCTGTTCATATAAATGTTTATTGGATGTTAATACCATAAAAGCAAAAATGCGAGTACTTTTCTTTGGAGATTCAGCTGCCTTTATTCCTGAGTAGCAGTGTAAACAGCTTGAGTACTCTTGAAGAAACTGATGTGCCTATTCAGCAAATAAGGTTCTAGTTAGTGTGAGTAATTCGGATTGAATCTTACAATTATTTTTTTGAATCTACATCAATTTTGTCATATCATTCTATTATAGATAGCTTTATAGATAGATAGCTTTTCTTTTTCTTTTTTTATATTGGTGGTGTCAAACCATAAATTTAGTCCAAATTCTTTGAAGTTAGTGCCATCACTTCCATTTACTCCCATGGGACTTCAATTAGTCTAAATGTGGTATATGAGAGTCTATTAAAAACTAAATGTATATTTTATTTGGAAAGAGAAAAGTTAGCATCTTTTCTTTCATGTACTAAGTGCATTTTAAAAATACAGATAAGCAAAATAATTGTAACTGTTCATTACCAACTGACTCTTACACTTTCTGGTACACTACTTCGGGAGCATTAATGAACTATGAATTTTACCAGTGTTGTCAAGGTGACTACAATTAAAATGACTACTGAGGAGCTTTGGGGCTTAGTCTTTTAAGGATCTCCTTTCTTACGATAAAAAAAAAATTACAAGCTTTGTTTTCTTTGTGTTTTCTTCAATTCAGACATATAATAATTAATAAGTGTTTCTCTTGAGAGGTCTAATTGTTACTGTGCACTGTCGTAAAAGAAAGTCTTTTTACTTAAAGCATTGATAAAAAAAAAAAAAAAGACCTTTAAAGATAATAATATAAATTATGTCCAAAAAGTGGTGTTTGATAAATAATGAAAAGGAATGTAAATGTGTGCACTCACTGAGTTTGATAATTGTATTCATGACATAATTACCAAAGGAATATGCGGAATCCTGTTGCTGAATGCTTCCGTAGCTTTTCATGATGATTCACTTAGTAAAGAACTAAGCTCTTAGAAGTGCATAAATATCACATCCAGCTTGTCCAGTGAGTCTTTGAAATAATTCAAAAGGCCAGGCTTTTATGCAGGCTGCTTTCCTGCAAGACAGTTAAGTAAAATATGCAACAGTAAATGCTCATTTTCAGTGCTTGTTTCATTAGACCATGCAATTTGAGATAGATTTCTGAGAAAGCAAATTGGTGTGTGGTCTGCTATTTGGAAACTGAGTAGAATAATCCATTGCAGAAAAGCACAACAGGTTTTAATTTAAAAGAAGAAAAAGCTTTTCTAGGRACTTTTGGATCTGGTTATTAAATTTAACAAAAAATTAAAATCTTCTTTAGAATTCTAAGATGAACATAAAGCACGGTAGCACAGAAACTGATGCCTAAAATATCTAAGYAAAAATTACATTTCTATAGAGTATTACTATTCCATCTTTTCYTAAAACATGTAACATTTTCAGGTGATATTGGAATTAATGTTGACTCTATGTAAATGGCCAGTAAAAAAGGCCCTACAGTCAAAGAAGAATCCTGGATAGCACTGCCTGAGTTATCAACTCTACTTCCCTGCAAAGGCAGATAGGCCTGTAACACAATATATATTATATATATATATATATATATATCTAATATATATATATATCTAATATATATATATATATATCAGTCAATTCAAGGCAAATCTAATGGCATCTATGTTTTTTTTTCCTATTTTAAGCATCACTACTGATAAGTACAGGTTTGAAACAAAGCATGAAGCAATCTTCATATTACTTACTCCAGTTAAAATAAATATTCTTGGAGGAGTACCAATGTCTTTGATGTTATTATTCTGAATTTGAAGATTGACATTATGTGACTCCTGCTTTACTGAAACTGCAGAAATTCTGCCTTTTGAACGTCTGCCCWGGAAACCACCTAAAACTACCCAGCAGGTTTATGATGGAGTGCATTCTCTCCTGCTTTGCTCTCCCGTAACAACTATGGACTTGTCAAATGAACACAACACTTTGTTTTCCATAAGTATATGCAGATTTTAGTTACGCCTGTCACCCTGCCTGCTTCTCAGACTTCGTACCATCAGAGGAATTRAGGACGTTGGCTTGAGGTGTGAAACAGGAAACCCAGACTTGCAGCTATCTCTGCAGTGAAGCCTCATCTCTCCAGCATGGAGACAGGCTACTCTGTTGGGTTGYATTCTTGATGCTCACTGGGTTAAACTGAAATGCAGCCAGTTTCTCTTCAAACTTAGAATATTAGGCTGGATGAAGAGAAGTTCACAGAGTCTGCACTGGTCTGAACCAGTATGGCAGACTATCCTCTGTCTCTAATAATAACCATTCCCTATGAAAATAGGGCAGGATAAACTCTCCTTGTGACTTGCTGGTCCTCCCTTGAGCCTCCCTGAACAAAGCGATGTTTTCACTGGCACAAAATATGTTGCATTTGGGGAGGAAAAGAGCAATCATAAACAGATGACTAGGAAAGATTAAGAATAGAATATGCTTATATGATATTTCTTCTTAGCAGTTTTCCCATCTCCAGTAATTTCCAGCTCCTGCGATTTCATGAGGCAGTTGCTATTTGTCTGTTTAGTAGCTCACAAAAACCTCTCTTCCAAGTCCAGTCCAGAACTTGCGTTAATTTTTTGCACATCCAAAAGCATTCAGCAAGGAAGTCTGCAGCTTGGCTCTCTGTTGTCTGAAAAGCTAGAGCAACACATCCTTTTGTTTGTCTTGAACCTGATTCCTGTAAGATTGATTTGATGTTGACTGGAAGGGATGACAGTCAACCTCCCTCCACCCTGACCACTACACATGTTTTGTTTAACCTCTGTCATATCTCAAGTTATCTTTTTCTCAGGAAAAGATTTCAGCTGTTCCTTCTTTGGAAGCAGCCCTACATCTCTCTTCCAAGTCCTTCTCCAGACTCTCCTTGACCAGTGATTTCTATGTCCTTCAGTAGCTCTAGCAGAGCTTAGTATAATTTATTTAAAAAAAAAATCCTTCTATTTTGGCTTCAGTTAAACACCTACAGGTGGTACTCTTTGAAGATGAGCTGTAGTGGATCTGTATGGATCCTGTCTGGTATGGCAATCTACTTGCCTTTTCCCCAGTGTTTCAGAACGACACTTCCAAAAGATTTTTGAACCAACTTCTGACCATTTCCCAGTACAAATTTATGTTGTATTTTCTGCCATTGCTGCCCTGTTTGACCTGATCTATCTCTGCACATTGTAGCCAGTGTTGCCACCCTCACTGGGCAGTCAGTGATATAGATTCAGGACTACATTCTCCCTACATAGTCTCTGGATTTCAGTATATAAAGATTTTGTGTTCCATGCACATGAATACGCATGGAGTCATGGAAAAAATACATTAATTTATTTTGAATTTAAACTCTCCTTGATGAACAGCACTAATTTATCCCTGGCACAGCTTAATTCATCTTTCACGATAATAGAGTGTCCCACTGATGGTCTTCCCTCCCCCAAGTTCTCTCTGACTGGAGACCACACGTCTGATTTCTTAGATATCTAGTAATGGTAGAAGTCGACACACTACAGTTTCAGATTCTTGCTAGTCATCCTGTTTAAATGACAGTCTATTTGTTTTCATTTCCCATTTTCTGAGTTTCTGAGTTGTCAGAGACCCAAGTTCCTCTGTGTGGGACACACAGGAAAATACAGTATATTTGGGCAAGGTTTGTATTTCAGTGTGTGCGTGCCCTCTGCCAAGCCTGAATCTTCCAGGGCTGTACAGATAACTCATGCCACTTCCTGTCACAGATGCAGGAGTTTGGAAAGCATGGTAACCCTGGCAGTGAGAAAAAACATCCTATTCAGTTTGAAGTGACTGATTGCACAGTCACAATTGAACATGCAATTCAGCATAAAAAAGGGCAAACTAGCATAAAATAACTGATTTCAATCATAGAAGGAATTCATTCCCCCTAAGGAAAAAAGGGTGTCTAGAGAACAACAAAGGGAAAAAATTGAAATAATTTAATACACAGGATTTATTAGTGCTCAGAAATATTTTCTTCTTTATAGCAACAGTCCTGCAATGCCAATATTCACCAGGTCTTCATCAGAGAAGTTCTCTACTTGTCCATTAAGAACCTTTTATATCTGGTGCATTTCATTCAAACAGAGAAACAGGGAAAAGAGGAGAGTCTATGTCCTTTTTTTTCCCCAGGCACACAAGCATTTTTTTCCTCAGAGCTACCAGACCAGGAGAAAAAGTGTTTTTGCACAACTGGGCAAAGTACTACTCTTAACTAGTCTCAGAGGAAAACAAAAAGTTTTCACCCAACATGACATAGCCCCTTGGAAAGGTATCCAAATAAAAAATTCTGCAATGTAAGGGAATATGAATATACTGGGTGCAGTAGGCTGAATATGAAATATTAGCTTGTTTGGAGAATATTTATATGTCCCAGATTTAATCATAAAATCAATCAAATTAAATGTCTATATGTAAACTTGCAGGCATAGGAAATGAACTTCATCAGAATGTTTACCTTTCTGCTTGACATTCAAGCCTACCTGCAGTGTGGCTCTATGTAATAACTAAGCAGACTGATCAGGACAAACAGGCAGAATCCTGAAATTCATAATCTGTTTGTAATGAATGAAATATCAGCTGGACTTAGAGGATCTTCTGACTGAATACATACATCTGTATTGTGCTTATTTATTACTAGAGATGCTAAGAACCTTTTTTTGTTTCATTTTTGTGGCGTAAGAGAAATAATTGTCCTCCCAGTCTTAGCATCCTTCTCCCAAAGGATCCTCCTTCCCAGCCCATTGTTTTGAGGTTGGGTTTTATCCATTATTGTTTCAGGGTGACAACAGCTGTGAATGGGATTTCCAGAAGTTACCAGGGTTTGCCTGGATCATGTAATGGATGAAAGAAAATGGATAAATCTGAGTTTCTTGTTCAGATGCTATGCACAAATCATAAAAAAGGCAGAAAATCCCACCTCCAGCTCTGCACAATGACACAAATTTACCACTGTGAATCAAAGCCTGTAAAGCGAAGATGCCAGCATTTAGAAGTGTGAATATAAATGGTGAATCAATATATTGCTAACTCAGGTTTCTACCTGAGACAGAGAAGTYACACGGTAATATTGAGAGCAGAATAAAGGCAAGTAATTACCTGAAGATATGGCATTCCTGGTAAAGCAGAAATGGCAGAAATGTAAGGTATGCTCTTCTCAAGAATAATGGGCTCATTTTGGCCAAGAATGGGTCAACTGACACATTATGAATATCCTACTGGGCCAACTTGCCATAAGTAATATTCTAGCTTCTCAGTGCTCACATTAATAGTGTTAACAGGGTTTGAATTTATGTCTGTTGATTGTTTAAATCCATTGTGTCCAGATGCACTAAGGACAGTGTAGCCTGCTAAAGCTGTAKTGTCTTCATTACTGGAGATCTCTGAGAAGGTACCACAGTCATCTGTGACCACACAGTCATCTGTCCAAAATGTCTCTGACATTGCTGCTCCTGTCACAGATTGGAKGGTTGGGGTGGAATGGAGGAGGGTAGAAGGGAGGACTTCCAGTGTCCTTTCCATCCCTATTTGATTTGTCTGCTTCAATTTCCAGGATAGACTTTTGACAGGACTGCAGTCACATTATCASCATTCAGTGCTATCTCACTTTTTCACCTGCAGTTTCCATGCAAAGGGCAAGCACACACAAAAATACAGAAATATAAGAAATGAAAATTGCTATAATAAATCTTAAACAATCTATAATGAAGAGAAAAAAAGGGATGATTTCATGGAGTGAAGACAGATGTATTGCAGAAATTCAGTTTTCAGATTCAAAGAAGAGAGTAACAAAGCTAACCAAAAGGAGGGAAGTATAGAGAGGCAAAAAATTATACAGGAATGAAGCTTYTCATTCAGCAGTTTCAATTTATTGTTTTTAAACTCTCTTCTCAGACTTCTCAGACTTCACTCTCTCTTCAGTTAATTGGATGGGAAACTCACATTTTGTTCTGAGCTTTCTGAAACTGTGGGTTGCTGTATACAATAGCCCTTCAACTGCCTTAGAGATCGACAATATACCCAATTCATCTTTCACAGAAAAAAAAGAAGCTACTGTTTCACAAAGTGGCCTTCCTTATCTAGAAAAGCCTGAATTTTGAGTTTTCCATAATCCTTTACATATCAGATCCTGACAGACAGCGAGTGGCCTCACATATTTTTCCCTGAACTCCCTTGGGGACTGAAAGCCTTAATTCTTTCTTAATGTTTTGACTGATATAGGAGCTATGGCCAAATTTTCCTGGGAGTTATGTGCTTCAGATATTAGACGAGAACATAGGACTAGCACATGCCTAGCCAAACCTTCGGAGTGAACAAGAACTTAAAACCGAACATTGCCAGCAAGTTTCAAGTTAAATGCAGCTATGATAAAAACAGACTTGCTAAAACTTTCCTGTGAACAGGCACTGCACAGGAAAACCTGACCTCAATAACCTGTAAAGGGAAGATAGCTCAGGTGATTTGCACTTATGGATCTATTGCTTTCCATGCAACCTCAGCAGCAGCTTTGTTTTCTAAGCAGTAGTGTCACATGCAAACCAAATACACCCTTATCTGCAGGAAAAGGATATTTTGGTCTGAGCAAGTCACAACAGCTCCAGCCACCTGAACTACTGCAGCAGAGAGAGGGTTGCTCTGCCTGGGAGACAGGACAGATATTTCTCTCACATATTAAAATAAATAATTTCTATTTCCCATCCTAACAGGAGAGCGGATTTGAGGAAATACAGTATCTCCTGCTCCCAGTATGCCCTCAAACCATCCTTATCCTCTCTTCTCCCCCTTCTTTTGTGTCAATAATGCCATGGAGGCTTTAGCCTATGGGGGATTTCCAGTCCAAATCCTCAGCAAGTTTAAGCTGATTCAGAACAAATTTAAACATGGAAACTTGGTAGAGCAGATGGAGGGCCATGTAAGGCTTCTGCTTTCATTCATCAGAGCCTGGCTAATGTGACAATTTCTGTGCACATATAGCAGTAAAGCTCCTTGAGGCCTTTGTCTTTAAAACTCTGAATTACTTTTGTTATAGGTTTTTCTTAAGCAAGTACTATTATACAAACTGTACTCTGAGGTTGTCCTCACAGAAATATTTACGTTTTGATAATGTCGAAGACGAAAGGAGAAGAGCAGCAGTACGGACGTGCTGTTTACACCACGACATTCTTTTCTAAATCTAGATGCCATTGTATCTTTTCACTGACTTCTCTCAGGCCAGGATTTTATTCCAGCTTATTCCCTGACAATAAGGAAAGCCAAATAAAGAAATGTGACACACTAGGGTTGTCTATCTCTACAAGCCTCCTGAGAACAGAGGAGAATTCAGAGCAGATCTGAGAGTTTTGCAACCCTTCACCTCTGGAACAGTGTTGTTAATAGCCCAGAGARCATGAGATCTTAACTTTCTGTATCTCATTAAGAACTGAGGACCTCTGTGTCATGTCTGTTCCTCTCCACAGTTTGTTTTGGGGAACGTAACTTTCCCTCCCTCTCTCATGTCCCCACTACCTTTATATAAAGAGAATAAAAAGAGCAGAATGTAATAGTTATTGCATTTATCTATATTTCCCTTGCTGTAATTCACAGGCCGTTTAAATATTAGGTAACTAGTTTGACGGACTGCAACTTAGATCTGTTCAATATGTACTCTAAATCTATGCTACCTAGACCTAGACAGAGGATAAATTTCAGCAAGAATTCTCCATTTTTAAATCTAGAAACATAAAAATTTTAATGATACCACTGTTGTAAAAGGAGCAGGACAGGAGAACAAAAAGAAATAAATAGAAATCGGATCTGAAATGCAAATCCATCAACAATATGCATCATGAGGTTGCTGATGAAATGGTGATGAAGGGTAGAAGGAGGAATCACTAGAAATATGGCAAGCAATTTAAAATAATGACCTTTGAGAAACAGTAATTAATTTAAGGAGAACAGAGCTGCGGARTCTCATTCACTTGGAAGGCAGTTTCAGTCACTGCTGACATCATTATACAATATCACTCCTCCTGAGTACAAACTATGCTTGCCAAAATTCATATTATCCTGCCATCCCAGAACTTAGAGGTTGTTAATAGCATTGGATGGGGGGGCGGGGGGAGGAAGCTCTAATAACCTCATTGAAGTTATTTGTATGTTTGGGCGATAATAGAAGAAGATGAAGAGATGAAGCTTTTAAGTCCTGCTTAACATTCCACCTCTAACTTGAGACCAGACAGCACCAATTCCAAACAATTCTTGCAGAACTGAGCTCCAGGATTCCATAGTGAGACAGAATGTCCCACCTATCTCCATATAAAACACAAAATGTAAATATAAATACAAATACAAACTGTAAAGACTGAGAGGCTTTAGAATATATAATATAAATTGATGTTAAGGAAGGAGATTAACAAATACACATTAGACTCAGTATAATTTAAGATTTAAAAAGACAGCAGCTGCAGGGTTTCTTTTTGCATGTAATTAACAAAGAAAAGGTAATGATATAGATCATTTTCTAAATAACACATGCAGTTGTGAAATTATTTTCACCTCAAATTGTATTATCATTTAACAGACTACATGCTGAGAGTATTCTAAACCATACAAGGAAGAGTGAGCAGAGATTTCATAAGAACACACATTTCATGGTAGTGGTAAATCATATGAATATAGTTCCCAGAACAATATATTTATAGCAGTAGATGAAGACAATAATAATCCTGCTTATTTTAAGGTTATTTTAAGAGCTAACAGAATTTACAGCCGTGGAGGGAACAGGAGATTCTTTCACAGAGGAAAGAAAGTATCTGAGAACACCAATCATAAATTCAAACACCAGAGCTTTCTTTATATCTTGTTCATTTATTTATAAAATATGTGCTAATTGCCCAAGTCTACGAGTACAGTTTTACTCAAGATAAATTACTTTTCATGAAACCTAGCAACATAAAATTCCCTTCCCACCACCTCCAGTTCAAGYGGTGGTGGTACATGCTCAAGAAAGAAGGACAAAATCTTCAATCAGTTGTAAAAGCTGTTCCATGTAGAACTGCTTGAAATAATTTCTTGGAATTGATTCYTGAACAGACGTAGGTCTTTACAGACATAGATATTGCCTATAATAGATCAGGGGCTTTATACAAGTATTTTGTATTTTCTATTCGTGTCAGCTTTTAATCTGTTAAGTCAAGAGCTAGCCTATTATAAACAGGATTAAACATAAGTACCTGCTCAGAAAGCAAACTCAGCTGAACTGTGCCCAGGTTACAACTTGCTTAGWATTGCAATGGGAAGCATATATTCTCATACCTGCAAAGCAAATGCATCAGTTTTACAAGAGAATTGGTTCTTTTCTAAACTTCACACATGAAGTCATGCCCATTTAAGTCAATTTACTTTGCTAATTATTTAATCAGAGCCAGGATTTCACTTCTTACCTGTGAGGTAAGAGACATTAAAGTTTATCATCCTCCTTTTCATCAAGGAAATGGGGTGTGTTGGAAGACATTAAAGTCGACATGAGATGTATTCCCTGATGTACTTTCTTCTGATTTGCTTATGTTATTGCAAAGCCATTAAAATTCAGTAGCAATAGAATGCTTCTTTACTGGCAACTGTGTTACTTCTCCACAGTACAGTTTTTCCCTATGACAATATGCATATATAATTAAGGGATTTGCAGCTGCACAATGGGATACTGCTGATGAATAATAAGTTATTTAAAGTTATATAGCATGACCAATTGAAGACATGCTTGGAGAAAAAATGAGGCAGATCATTATCTTAAAAGATATGAGAACTCTGAATCCAGATTTTCTGTGGCAAGCCATGGTCTCTAACATATTGATTGTCACTGAGAACAAATTCAGAACAGAATCAAATTCARTAGCTCTGAGTTAGCTTTGACCAGATAAAAAAAGAAATTATCCCTATTGATAACTAGATATAACTAGTACAAACTGAAAGCTTTAATGTTGCTGTCTGCTACAGCTATGCTGGTCAACCAGGAAGTTCACAATAAATTCACTGTGATTTCATATATTATAACTATAATCTACTTTGTTTAATAACTTACAGAGCTACTTCAGCATTCAGTTAAGGAAGAATACTTCAACATTTCATATTTTTCATCAGAGGTTCACAGAAATGCACCACAGAAATACTAAGCCTTAGAAAATATTACATTACAAAGGTTTTGAAAGCCAAACTTTTTGAATGTTTTGAACACAAAATCTCAGTATTGTCTAATGACTCAACTAGATCTCACTCAGCAAAATAGCACATATCTCTTTTAGCAGATAAAAGCATACCAGAAAGAAAAGCATAGCAAACTGCAATGTTGATACAACTAAGAAAAGCACATGGTATTTCCATTCAAGTTTAATATAACCGAGAAATTTAAAGACTTGTCATTTCTTTGAGCACAACCTACATTCTTATGTGAGAAACAGGGAAAGAGGCAAAGCAAACTTCTTTTTTTCACTTTTGTGAAAGACATAAGCATCAGTAAAGAATATGGCTACCATAGCAATATATTTTCCAGTACAAAATCAAGGAAAATTAAATTATCTGGAACAGCAAAAGTGGCTGTCTTAGTGTTTCCTAGGAAACTAAGTGGCCCAGACTCCTCCTGTGCCAAGGAGCAATTGGGACATCAGGTCAAGGGCTTAATTAACTTTTTATGTGAATAACTCAGCAGTAAAAATCAGTTAGCTTGCCCAGGAAAGGAGAGGCCTCTTAAGTCAATCAGGAAAGCACTTACTTTGGTGGAAAAAAAACGGCTCCACGATTAAAAGCAAAGCAAGAAAAAGAAGCACCAAGATATAAACATGCCTGATTTATAATTTAAGGATCTGAACATAATAAATATTTCAACCTTTAACTCTTTCCTGTAGCTGATTTTAATTTTGGTGCCTTCATCCTACAGGCACGAAGCAATGATTTAAGCACAGGAAGAGGAGACAAATCCATATTTCATGTTATTTATGTCACAACCATGAAACTGAAGGAAACAATTCTCACATACATCACTGCAATTCATCTTCATGCTGGTAGAAGAAAATGGGTGTGTAAAATAGGCATTACATCAATATCTTTAAAATGGACAAAAAAATTATGCTTAAAAAGCTAACTGACTTATCCCTTACAAAGTAATGGAAAGGAACAATGAGACCTGCTCAAGAAGCTCCTCCTATGGTTTGTAAGTTGCTTGCTATTTCTATCACCATTTATCTTTCTACTTCTTGTTAAAAGCTACCACTAAATCTCTCTTCTGCAAGCAAGCTCCTTTGCCTTGACTTCTATAGTGAGGTCTTCTCTCTCTGTTGTTTTTGTTCRTTTCATGAGGTCCAACACAACTTGTCCAGATAGCAGATTGTCAGCCAGATTCYGTTCAGATTTTACTTCTGAAACAGGTTTAAAGACAACAGATTTACTCCAAATTTACATCGCTAGCAAAATGACATTTTGCTTGTTTTCTTGTTTATGAAGTATCTCTGTGACACTATCACAATTCAACAGTTTGTRGTGGATTACTTTCACAAATAAGGTAAACCCACATAATTACATATCAGTGTAATGCAGATATACTAGTTTCTTGCAGATTAGATTCTGGATCATAATCCTTTTCCTTTCAAAGATTTTTATCTAAATATTCTCAAAGTKTAAGAGGATTTTTATGTAGATCTAATGTAAAATATTCATGGATGCCTATGGCAAAGTCTAATGTCCTGCTTCCTTCTAAAAAATAGCTATGAGTAAATGTTAGAATTGTTCAAATTTTAGGGATAAACAGTTTCCTTATGACTGAATTTTGTAATGATGCCACAATGTCTGATTTTGATAGTATCATCTCTTGGCAAAGAAATATCTGTGATAWTGCTGTTTCTGCATCATGACTTCATTGGCAGACTGAAAAAGAACAGCAGATGGTTTGCAAGAAAAAGGACTTTTTAACTAACAAATATTTTTGAATTCTATACCTCCCAAAAATTCTTGAGGAACATTTAAGAGAAAAACAATGAATTTAAATATTATTAGTGCTATGTATAGAATTCTTCCTCCTACATAGAAGTTTTCCTATTTTAAGTAAAATTAACTGTATTGAAAAAGAAATATTTAGATAAATATGGTGTCAGAGAACATAAAGATTAATAGAACAGACCACATATAATATATAGTCTTGGTATATCCAGTTCCTGGTCTACATTTAGCTATTATGRTTTTTTTTCTCCACAGATTTCTGTTCTGTTGGTAGCATACTATCTGCTAAGGATTAACATCTTAGCAGTGGATTTAATTTCTATTTGAGACTGAATATTGAATTCCACTCCAATTAGTAAGTCATAGACTTGACAGTAGCAGGAAGAATCTGCCTTTTGATAGTACAAACATTATTTTATGATCAACATTTTTATACTTTCATTGCTATTAAAATTTAGCYTAACTCTTTTTTTTTGTTCAAACATAATTTTCATGAACAATTAGAAAATATAGAGGTTGGTTTTGTAAATATATTTATGTCTAAGACATATATTGCTTTTCAATATAGATGTAAAAAAGGGTCAATCTTCACTGTAGATTTTATGCTCTTGTGCATTTTCATTTTAATATCCTGTTAGCAAAAAGGAAAGGCTTTTTTTTTTTTCTTTCTAATTCCTCAAAGACAACCTCTTAGTATCCCAACGTTATCATCTCTTATTCTTCATGATCTGAGGTCATTTCAGTGCATCTGCTAGAAGTGAGCAAGCAGGAATGGGAAAACCTATGCTCATCAGATCTTTTATACTAGCACTGAGACCAAAGCAATTCTGCAGCACCAGTGTGAGAACACCAGATGTGGAAATAAAGGCAGAGTAACAAAGGAATTGTGTCTCCCAGAGACCAACAAAGGCCCTTTGGGGAAGAAAGGGATCTCTCTTAATCATCCAAAGGTATATTTTTTGCTGTAATATAACTCACAAATGTAACCTATGGTATTGTAAAATAGTTTTGGGAGCAATATATTATTATCATGAGKTTGAATAAAGACAGTTACTAATATGATTACAGAAGGAATCCTGCCTAACTCTCTCTCTGATAGCTATCGAGTTAGATTGTCTTAGACTGTACTGGTAAACAAAATCTGTGCTTTTATTATTATTATAAGCACAAGCCAAACAGTAYAGGCAAATATCACCCTTTGGTCAGTCTTCCTGGCAAATGGAAGCACATGGGAATAAAGCAAGAGAGAGGTAAGATGCAAAGTGAATTGCAACAAAGGATATAAAGAGGGAAACAAAAGTTTCATAATTGCAAAAATAACAAGCGAATATGTTAGCCTAATAAGAAAAGAAGACAAATATCTTGTGGTCCAAGAAAAGATGAAACKTTTAATTCCTCTTTTCCTCAGTCTTTATAGTAAGGCACAACGTAAACAGATACAGTCTTAGCTGTGGCCATTAATTTAAGCAAGGCAATAAGACTAAAACAGAGTGGACTCCATGGTGTTATTTAATGAGATTTCAAAGGGTCAGAGCTTACAATCAACAGCGATGATACTTGAATATAAACAAGAAAATTAGTATGTATTAAGGAGTTTGTATAAGGGAAATCTGTTTTTGTAGTAGTCCAACTGTGTGAAATATGTAGGTTTAAATCAACGTGTTTCATCAAGTCCTACATTTCACCCCAAATGTCAAAAGGAATACTTATTCTTACAGATGGCAGAATTATAAAATAAATAATGCTTAGGTAATTTAGATTTTTATAAAGAAAGATTGTGATGAATGTCACTTCAGAAAATCACCTAAATGGCATTCAATTACTGTGCATTTTTGTTGAGAAYTCAAAGGTAATTCAAAGGGATTGGAAAAGATCAAACACCAGGAATATCAATATCTTTAAATACAATGATTGGGGGAATATAAGCCTGTTATTTTAAATATGCTGTCCTGGAAAATAAAAGGGAAAGAAAAAAGAAATTCATTCTCACTTTATAAGATTCAAGAATATATTCATACAAGGCAAATGAAAACATACTTTCTCCTCCCCCCGCCCAGGAGAGTAAACATCTTTTCTTTTCTTTTCTTTTCTTTTCTTTTCTTTTCTTTTCTTTTCTTTTCTTTTCTTTTCTTTTCTTTCCTTTCCTTTCCTTTCCTTTCCTTTCCTTTCCTTTCCTTTCCTTTCCTTTCCTTTCCTTTCCTTTCCTTTCCTTTCCTTTCCTTTCCTTTC
>NW_020454761.1:1363958-1379663 GCF_003342845.1 Nothoprocta perdicaria
TTTCCTTTCCTTTCCTTTCCTTTCCTTTCCTTTCCTTTCCTTTCCTTTCCTTTCCTTTCCTTTCCTTTCCTTTCCTTTCCTTTCCTTTCCTTATAAACATTATTTTAAATATGTTCACATGCTTCTCTTCTTTCCACTCATCTGCCAAAATTATGAAGAACGTGTTTTGTGGCTTTTTATAGACATTTTGGTAGCTACTTCATTTTATTTCACTGACTTTCACTGCAGTATGCAGTTCTGCTGACAACAGCTACATCATGGTCCAGCTGCTGAGTCAATTTCATTTTTCTTCACAGATAGTTCCACTGATTCAGATGACAATACAGTGATGAATATATTAGTTCTTTAATTATATATTTATGCAATATATAGTTTTCCTTTAAATAATTTAGGTCTTAAGGTGGTCAATATATATGGAATTTTTATGTAAATAAAATTGTTCATGTTTGCAGTGTCTGTTAATATGACAGGATGTTAGCAGAGGATCATGCAAATATTTTTATAGCTTACATCATCACTTTAGAAGCAGATTTCTCATTGTTTCTATGTTCATCTTTTTAAAAGTTTAGATTTCTTTAGAATTCAATTCTGACTCTGAATACTGTATGTTTTCATTGGTTAGTTTGATTTTATTAATTAAATTGCTTTGATCTTTGTGACAATATTAAAACAAAATTGGAGACAAATATTATAATATGTATTCACTGAGGAGAGACACAGAAATTACCTACACTGCTTGACAGAATTCTGTGGTTTCACTACATAAGAAAAATTGCACAAATGTATCTTTCAGTTTCAAGCCACGAAGGTATTACTCAAATGAAGTCATGACATTTAAGCCCTCATCTGTGTTCTGTACACTAAGCCATTGTTTCAGAGGAATACATCTAATATTCAAAACTCTGTAGCAGTTTCAGATGGAAGTCACTAAAATTTTGTCAATTGTGTTGATCCAGTCACAGTCTTGAAATAAGAGCAAATTAAAAAATCAAATCATAAGATATTTTGTTTATTTTTTTCGGTTTGCTTGCTTTTTTATTTTGATACCATAGTCACATTCTAGCAGAAGTATTTTGTACTTAACTGAAAATTCTGCAATGTTCCAATTTTGCAATAATTTTAAAACATATTTCTGTATGCTTGCCATTGGTACCAGTTATGGATATCTCACATTTTTTAGGAAGACATKAGGCACCATTACAGCAAAGAGTCTTACAGAAAGTTTACATTTTCTTTCCAACACTAAAACAAAAGGAGGTTGTTTTGTTGCTATATGTAGCACAGCAGTAAGAATACATATGCTAGATGTACAACAGTTAAGTCTCTGTTAAGTCTCATCTGACTCATGTTGTTTCAAAGGCTGATGTGACTTCCAATGAAGATGACACAAAAGATGTGTATGCATGAGTTTGGATGGACTCTGACCTTCAAAACTGAAGCTGACTGGGAAATATAGCTAAACAGGCACTGTTTTCTTCTTTTGCCCCAGCTTGAAACTCAGGTTTATTCAAAGACCATTTAAGTCTAGTACACATGCTGCATTTAGATGCATCTTACAGCCATGTATTTCTGTCTTATAACTGACCACTGTGATGTAGTCTCTTGGAAATGCCTGAAATTGCCTCTTTTTATTAATTAATTAATTAATTAATTTATTTATTTATTTTTATGATATGAACCTACTACGTTCTGTTGCTTGAGAACGGCAAGACAATAAGTGCCTAGGTGTTTCTATTCTTACAGATCTCTAATACATTTTCTCTAGCAGTTATAGTTTTTGTGGGCATCATGGTTATTCTAATAGCTGCATGTTCTTAATACTGAATTATAAGTATTCTTTAATCTCTAATTCACACAGTGAGMTCACTGGAGCATTTCTAGAACTCTGATTCAGAACTTCCTCTTAGAAAAAAAATACAAGCACTTGACATATCCACTTAGCTAATTTAATAACARTAGAAGTATGTATAGAATAGTGATTTTAAAGTCTTTGGCACAGCAGTTCCTGGCATGGGGGTATGTCCTGCCTTTAAACTGTTCCAAGGAAAGTCCTGCTGACTTTAGTGAAACTTTATGTGGATGTCTAAAAAGTAACAGCTGCAACTGTCATTAACACAATAAAGAAGCTGTTAAGTCTAGATCCATAATTTAGATATCCACTGCATGATATAAAGATMGAGCAATCAAAGGCTAAAGGCAAATGCTCTCAATGTAAATGCAGAAGAGGTAGAGGTAGGGATTCTTCTTCTGAGATGTTTCTCTTCTTAGAGATCCAAGCTCTAAAAAATGATCTCACAATTAGCTCCCATTACAAGAAATGAAAGACCATAGCTTTGATTTTGAAAATATATATGCTTATAGTCAAAATTCAGCATGCAAGTAACTCAATTGTTTTCAATGTGGTGCTATAAAATAGGTTAACTCCAAGGGTTTTTGTTTGTTTTTTTGTTTTGTAAGAACTGTGACACAAGTAATTGAAATCACTCCATGGGTCATTTTCCCTGGGTCACACAATGACTCATCTGTTGAGCTAGTAACAAAATTGTCTCTGCTGGATCTGTACTGTGTTTTCCTTTTTTTTTTTTTTTTTTTTTTTTTTCTGGCACAAGGCTCACTGTTAGTTCAGTTCGATCTATGAACTTAACACCACCATCTGCTACCACTCAAGTGGTACAAGTCTTTCCCAGCATTCCTGATGTTAGAAGTGATAAAAACAGATTTTAATTTTTTTCTAGTGCTTTAAAGCTGAATCAATTTTATGTCCAGTAGTCTGCCTCYACTCTGTCTGGAATTTAAAGATTACTCAACCTTATTCTATAGATATTTGAAAATACAAAATACAGGAAAAAGGAGAATGTAGAAGTCACTCCAGGGAAAATATGCTTATGATGGTTGTCATAAAACGCATGCCCCATATATTCCTTTTAATRTCAATATAACAGAAAAACAGACACAAACTCTTGACTTAAATCATATAAAGGCAAATCAGATTCTTGTCAATTCTGAATGGAAAGGAACAATATAAATCCTGAAGACTTTAGCAGGAAAGCTAGCACGGACAAATCAACTTAAATGAAAATGTCATCCACAAAAGACGGAATAATTCCAATTAAGCCTATCTAAAARGAATCTGTTAAAGACTACCTTTGACATAAAACTGCCCATGCAGCAAATTAGGAAGGCTGCAAGAACACAGTAGGAATCTGAAGACAAAACCACCACAATTCATTCACTAATTACCTTTGTCCAGTTCCACATCTTCTCTAACTGCTTTATGTCCAGTCCATATTGAAGGGAATAGTGAGTGCCTGAAATCTTTTGACCGTAGTATGAAGAGAGAGGAATACAGAAGTGTCTTTATATCTGCAGCAAATGGAAACCCATCCCAAACTTAGTACATTCCCCCAGTACATTYCCAGAGACTTGATCTACACATCTTCTCAACCCAGTGGCATTTATTCACAAAAAGTTGCCTATGCAGAGAGGAGACTGCATGTCCCCTCAGCTGAGGGAAGTAAAGGAAGTGAAAATAAGATTTTGCTTGAGATCTAAAGGAGACAAACATTGGCTATTGCAGTGCAGGAAGTTACTGAAAAATTGTTRACCTGAAAGCAAGCTAACTGGAAGAGGGATATTGATTGCCTCATGGGAGACTGTAAGGGAATTGATTGTTGTCTCTTCTATCCTGTCATGCCAGCTATGTTTGAGTTTTCTGTTTAAGAAGAGATAGCTCATTCTAGAACATCAGATACTAGAATTCCCCTGGTAGTCTGTCTGGTCTCATTTTAACAAAAAAGCACAGACAGGATCACATAAGGACTAGCAGATCAGAAGTCTCATGATCTCTCCCCACCCAACATACTCTTATGTGAAAAGAACCCAAGTGATTCAGACACCAAGAAATTAAACTAGGGTAACTATCTAGACACAGAAATAAAATCCTGCCTAATGCTTGGCTATCATGGAGGAAGTGAATATATCAGACTGTCATTACAATTCTTTTTCATTTAAGAGTTGGAGAGCATCTAGAAGGCTGTTGGGTAAGGTTGTAATTGAAAACAACTACCTCATCCTCAAAGATTCTGATAATGAAGGAGAATGCCAAACATTCAACAGTATTCTGTTGACTTCTGCTCTCCTTCTGTATAGGGAGGATGAACGAGCAAGTCTGAAACAGATTTGCTTTTCTTGTTTTATATTATATAAAAGTGGCATTTTTGTTCTATTGGAAGTTAAAGAGAAACAATCTGTATAGTTATAAATAATATAAACATGTCTAAGGCCAAATAACTCTTTATAAATGAGACCAGATTGACACTTTGGCCTAAATTGTATCTCCATCAAGGAAAAACAAGACAAAAAGTCTCYGTGGAAGAGTTGTGTAGAGATAGGTGAGTCAGAGAAAGCTGTGTTCCCTTCTCACTGCTTTCCTAGTCTACTGAAAGGTGAAATAGCAAGGCCATTTGGGAGAGCTATGAGAGCCGCTACCAGAGAATACGATGTTGGGATGTGGGTAAAGAACAGCTAATGGAAATGGTCACACTGCAGCACTGGATTAGGCCAATGTAAACCGTTCCTTTGCTGCCCAGCCACCCTGATGTAAGAATGAAGCTATCCTAATGTATGAGTTCAGAGAGCAGTAGGGCACAGCATGCCGGCCTAAAAACTGCCTCCTCAGCAGAAAAGATTGGGACCCTATTACTGTTACTGTCATAATTCAAAAATTCCTTATGGAAATAACCTGCTTATTTACCTGGTTAGAGCTTGCTTTTATGCATTTAACTAGCATATTGTCCATTAAACCAGTAGTCAAAGAGAAACAAAATTTCAGTTATCTCTAAAAATGTTTATCTAGCTTTCTCACAACCTAGGGGGAGGGYGAAAGATAATGTTCTGGTAGCAACCCTTTTAAATAAAAACTTGGCCTTTGATGCTGACAGTCAAGCTTGTCAAGAAAACTTGTACCTTCAATCCCAAGTTTCCTGTAGTGAGTATTGTTTCTTAGCAGAGATGATTGAAGAAACCCTGTGATTACCTTGACCAGTAATCACTAAACCAGTAGAGTCTGKAGAGGACAGGAAAGTGCCTTTGACAAAGCAAAGCTAGGAGACAGATCTTTTCTGCACGTGTTTCTGGCTTCCTGCTTCTCTTCCAGAAGAATCTCAGGAGTCACTACATTTATTCCTACAACCTATCCAAAATCAAACCTTCCTTCCACAAAATGACTTCACATGAAAAGTCCCAGYTTTTTCCTTTTCTCAGTTCAGCCTTCTATCCTTACTTGGCTTTTCTGCAGGATATAGTAGAAGAATATGTAAGTACCATCAAAAGACAATTGAATATACCTTGCAGGACCCTAGTAGATCTTCTAGTACTTGTAATTTGAATTTAGCTGGCTATGACCCTTTGGTGTGAGAAGCCCTCCTACAACCATTTTCATTCTTTTAAAAAGTGCCTCAGAGACAGTTTTATGTTGTGGCCCTTAACATTGCTCAGTGCAGATGAGCAGAATTTAGATGGAACTGCATAATCAGGCCTTCCATGAGAAGGCCTCATGGCTGATCATCATGCTGATGATTTAGAGGAGGACAAAACTGCTGCTTGGTCTAATGTGCTAAGTTACATGCCATATGGCAAGGCTTCTGAGATGGTGGTCAGTGGTGGTGGTCAGTGGTGGTCAGTACAAATGCTTCTTGTTGGACCACAACTTGCACATGCTTAAAGGGAAGAGAAATCCACAGACTGCTGAGGGCAATGGGAGACCTTCTACTGTTTACAAAATGTTTTAGTTAACTCGAAAGTATGCTAACTTGCTTCAAGGAAACATGCACACAAACATCTGCATTTCTCCCCGGGGCTTTGCAGATATTTTTTTTTCACTCAGCAGAACATTTCTTATAATTAAGGCAAATCCCTTAGATTCCCCTCTTACATGTATTTYGCTACTACTCAGGACAAAAAGTACTAAAACTTGATCAGGTCTTTTAGCTACTAGTAATGTGAAAGATTAATGTAATCATCAACACATTTTGAGCACTAGGAAATCTGACGCTGCTTCTCCTCCATCTAAAACTCATAATTGAATGCTGTCTTTTGTCTGAGGAGTAGTGTGTGCTGTTCAAGGATATTTGGCAGAAAGAAAGATGTTATATTTTAATTTAATAAATTGATCTTGCTAATAYTGAAGCTCTAAAAGATCTGTTTGATGACTTTATAAGATAAGCAATTATACTCACACTGCCAGGCTGTGAAAGAGAGGAAGAGAGATGAATTAATGGCAGATGAGACTTTTAAAAGCTATCAAAAAATAGAAGCATGCTTAGAAAATACCTTATCTTTTAAAATAAAGATCAAATTAAAAGAGATTGTCAAGTAGATATCTTACCAAATTTACTGGATAAGAAATATTAATTTATGCTTGGAGATTTTCCTGCTTGTTTTTCATCACAAATATCTTCCTCACTAGTGTATGTACACAGAACTACACAAGTCAATGATGTACAGAAGGGGTAAATGGAGAAAAAGTTACTGACCAGTAGTATGCCTTTAAAGGCTTCAACTCATCACAGATGCAGCAGATAACATGGTGATTTACATATGTGAACTCTGTCAGCCCTTCGAGACTTGTAATTATTCAAATTAGACAAGATCACGGTGTTTACAGAGAGAAAAAATGTCGTTAAAGCCTTGAGTCCCTATTTTCCTCATATTCCATTGATAACCCAAATTTTGTCATGTCTAGAATTCTTCAAAATTAGAATTAAATGGAAAATACATTTTGGCAGCTCACTAATGGTCTTGCTATCTGTAAGAAAGTGAATGTAGTTTTAAGAAGGCTAATGTTCAGCCTGCTCAGAAGACCAATTCATCTTTCAAGTCTGGCTTAGCTAGTTTTATATTACACTGATTTTTACTTGAATTTCTTTTTTTCTTCAGATAGGATTTGTTTCAGACAAATGACTTTCAGACATTTCTACTTTATTTGTTTCTATATCTATGTTGATCTATTTTCTGTAGTGACAAAGAACAGTGAGATTATTTTCAATATTTTCAAACTTTAAATCTATTTATGTATCAAAATACCAGAGAAAGGTTTGCATTTGGCTTCAGGTAGTGAGTTGATTTTAATATAAAATCCTTGGGCAAATGCACTTTAGATTAATACTTTTCCCATATCCATTGTCTTTCTAAACCCTGGATCTTAGGAATATACGATTAAACATTTATTTATTCCTACTGCAATGAAAAAAAAAAAAGAAAAAGGAAGAAAGAAATAGTTTGTTACTTAGAAATAGCAATTATGGAACAGGATTTAATAGTCAATAGTTGAAAAAAGGTTACAGCAATCCATACGAATAATCCAGTAGACCTTTTCTACAGTAATGTGAATAACMTGAATAGGTTTATATGAGAAATCTAGGAACTGCTCCTGCTGAGTTCTTCCATGAATGATCTGATGTCTTCTGGGTAACAAGAGAGTGTGGTGGCATCCGTTCATGCCTGCCATGGGAGACAGGGCACAAATTTGGCTTCTGACCCTGCAAAATGAATCTCTGCTGCATGGAATCATGATCCATGTAATTCATCTCTGCACAACGAGTACTCCCTTTTGCTGTTGTCGGAGTTTCTTTGACTGTGAAGTGAGTAAGGCCAGGCAATCTGAACTGGAAAAAGGACTGCTGGTAAATTATTAGATCAATCAAAGGGGAAGGAAGATCATGTATGTTGAAACTGTGAGTGCAAGAGAGAACATTTCATTTTTTGAAAGAAGGGTTTATGATCCTGCTTTCAGGAGCAGATCGGGGCGGGGGGGGGGAGGAAGCATAAATAAATAGGTGGAATCACTTTCCTGCAGTATTTGATAAGGAGCTAAATGTGTTAGAAAGACGGGATTTAACACACATTGTTCTTTTCCTTATCTCCTAGCTCCAAGCTGTGCCTTGTTTTCTCATGTAGTATGTAATGAGTCTCTGAACTCAGTTGACACTCTGGACTGTGAGATTAAGGAATGTTAGTGTCTAAAACCAGCAGCACATGAGGGAGCAATTTATATTTGCTCTCTCATCTTGCATCAAGCTTCCTCTGGTTGCCTTGTGGAGTGACCAAACTCTCCTCACTGGATACTGTGTGAAGCTAGGGAAGCCTCAAGTTTGCAGACGGAAAGCCATGGAGAGACATACTCTGCAAACTATAGGGTTTTGGATCAGTGATCTGAACTCTACCCTGGGACCAGGAACCATAAAGTTAGTTTACCTAAGGCTAACATGGCGGGATATACCTTGTAATCCTGTGGTAATTGGCTTCTATTCATAGTACGACTTGACATTTTTCAGCTAAATGTTCCTACACAGAAATGGCTATGAATAATGAAAAAAGGAGTTGCTTGGTAAAAACAACTCCACCAAGAAAAATAAAAATAAGTATTGGGGCTACAACAAAAACAACTGCCTCCTGTTGACAAGACATGACAAGAGATACTCTCCGAAGTATTGTAGATTGCTTTCCCCGATTGCTTTTGCAATCAAAACAAGAAGCAATCTGAATTTTGGAAGACTTATTTTAATCTTTTTTTTTTGCTTAAGGTTGCTTAAGGAAGACTGTAAAATTATTTGGGTTACTAAATATAAAGCACAAAAGAGAAAAAGCAAGAGCTGATATAGAAAATATTCTCAATCACAGAGACCTCTTGAAATCAGTGCAAGGAAAATTAATCCAAGAGAATCGCTCTTCAAATAAGTCTTTTTTTTTTTTTTTTTTTTTTAAATGAGATTACAATGCTTTATTTATTTATTTTTGAGGGAGGTCTCCTGTAAGATGTTACTATAAATGATATGCCTGATTCATTTGACAGGATAGACCAGATGATAGGAAAAATAGGGAAAACCATCAGTAAAGATTATGCTTATTTTAGAGTGGACTGTAAAGACCCCCACATATATTGATATTTGAAGCTGCTGCTTCTCTGATTTGCAATGCCTAAAATTCATCTCTGGACAGACTTGGCACATCAGCAAAGAGAAGCAGATTTGCTTAACTGTGAGCCTGCTAGCCTGATTCTTGCAACAAAGATTTTTGTGGTCTTTGTTCTTGTTCTTTTTGCTTAACAGAGATTGTGTGTTATTCTCCAGGCAGTTTTCGTATACTCTCAGCTTGAACAACCAATCATTAACTTGATTTCCTTAGAAGAAGAAGAAGTTCAAAATATCAAAAGCTGTGTACTTTAAACAATGACTCAGTCATGGCATTCTTAACTCCTTTGATAGCCAGGAAGATATTAGATGCATCTCAGACAAAACAAAATGTCACTTTCAGAACCGATTTAAAAATCCAAGTAAGTCAACAGAAAAAAGAAAAAAAAGACCAATAAGAACAAAATTTCTTTTGTTGCCTTAGGATACTTGATAATAAGCATTCAGTGAAGCATGCAMAGAAATTTGTAATAATGATCTAGGAGTCTGTCATGTACTCACACATGCATGAGCAAGGCCATTGAAATTAGTCAATTTAACGCACATGACTAAAGGATCAAGTACCTGATCAGCAGTACTTGCAACTGCTTTTCTTGGAGTATACTGAATTTTGGAGGGGATGAGGGTGAGGAAGGAGGGAAAATATCATAGGACTGGGAAGGTCACCTAAATAAATCATAATTAATGAGGCATCTGCCATTAAAAATAAATCATCACCACTTTGTCACTATCCAATTTGCCATTAAATTAGTTTCCTAATGTGACAGTGGGTCCAATCTCTTCCTACCAGTGTTGATGCTTTATTAATGTAAAATGGGAAGCACTGGAAGGATGTTCAATGTGCATTAGTAATCAGATTCAGAAGCAGCAATCACGTTGTTTTGATAGGGCTTCCTCTTGGTATTTCTAGTTCCTGTTGACATTTATGCTATACAAAAAAATAAACCAAAAAACTAATTCCTACTTGTGCACTGTTGGCAAGATAGTTGTCATTCTTCACATAAGTAATTGTTGTTTGTTTATTTTTACTTATATGTGCTATTAACAGAAAAAAATATTACGTGAAAAAGACTGCCAATCCAAGAACTTCAGAGTAATCTAACAATTTTATCTTAATTAAAACCTTTCCCTGGAGAGTGTTGTTTTCCCTGAACACAGTGCTAGATTACATTATCTTCCTAATAATAAATTTTAAACAATGCTGTCAATATTACTGTTTTAACACCTAAGCTACTTCGGCTCCACATCAGTTCTGCTCTCTGGTGTACTTATTGCAGGTTTCTTACTTCATTTGGAATTGCATTGCTCTGAACTACAACAGTTACATAAAAGTTAATAGGAGTGTTTGTTGAGTTGCTGATCTTTGTGTAATTAGCCTCGTAATGATTCCCTTTCTAAGTAGCAGTATTTGTTCTCTTACAAAAAGGATTCTTCCAGATTTAAACCAGTTGCAATAGAGAACAGAATTTGGCCCACCCTGTATAGGATGCCTATAGTATGTCTATGTAGTTACAGCATAATTGCASAACTGCCCAGCCTGGTATATAGGGCTATAAGAAGTCCTGACCTCCTGCTCCCATAATATACATTTAACCTGCAAGAATAACTGAAGATATTTCAGTTTTTGAAGGAAAACCTTTATTCAGAAAAACTAACCTCCTCTTGGTCAAGTCAGTCTTAATCTGAATATATCTGAGCTACCGAGGTGTCCCAAGGCAGCTGTGCTTCAGGCTGAGCAGCTGTGTTCTCCTAYGGGTCAAGTTTCTTGGTTGGACTATGTTTATATGCAGCATATTGGACTGTAGTTTTATCGTTATGCATAGCCTCAGGGAGGACTATATTGTGTCATGGGATTTGGAGTGCCATACTCACCCTAGTCCACATGAGAAAACTCCGTGAAACAGACTGATTTGGATGAATATTGARCCAGTTGAAATTATATATTTTTGATTAGAATTTCTAAAAGAGGAGAGCAACTATTTTCAGGAAAATTTACATTTGAAAATATGGAAAAATTCCATTTCCAGAGACTTGACTGACCTGTTATTAAAATGTCAGTGTAAAGCAGTAAGTGTTGCTGCTGCAGACCATTTCTAAAGTCACAGAAGACACATAAAATATGTTTGAAGTTCCCTGCTTTAATAAATGTCTCTATAATACCCCTCCTTGTTACATGGAGAGGAGTCTGGATCTGTGAAATTACCCCTTAGTCCTTAGCTCTTTTAGTTCCTGACTTAAATTATATGAGTGGTAATTTAGTTTTGTGGTAAAACAAGATTATTGGCATTTTGAGGCCTTGTTTTTTCAGAAAGCCTGAGATTTCTGTGGGAAAATAGATCAGTTTCCATGAATTGGGAAAAAATAAAGTGTTTACAAAATGTGTCTGTAGGATTTGGAGGATGATCTCCAAAGTTTGACTTGCTTACTTRTTTATGGTGCTCCCAGGGGCTGTGTTTTGTTTAGCGTTTGGTATTAAGTAGTTTGACTGTGACTGTAGATGGGGTCCCTTTTCATTTGCATAATCTTCTCATGGGACTACAGCTGCTAATTTGGTGATTAATTATCCATATTACACACTGTTTATTTGACCATGCCTAGATTAATTTCTCTTTCCAAGTAAATCATATTTAGATATGAATTTGCATATCTTGATTACATTTTAATGCTTTGGCTATCATTGTCTCTTCCCTGGATACCTCATCAGATTAGAGAAGAGTGCTCAAGCAGGGAATGATGGAATGTCTTAAATGACATTGCATATCACTGGTCAGACCACGCAGATGACTTCATTTTAATGGAAAACGTGTKCTTTTTACAATCAAGAAGATTGTGACGTCTAAACCGCAGTTCTTTTGAGAGCTTTATGKTACTGTTACTCAAGGAAATGTTTCAAGAAGGGAATTTTAATGAGGTAAAATAAAGAAAATAAACAATATACATTTGTAAATAAAAAGATAACTTAAACTCACATTTTTTCATGTGCACTCCAACTAAACTGTCCCACTTTTATAAGAAAAGTAAATAGCTTTCTATGGAAACTTCTGCCTAATTTTACAGTGGGAATCATCACATGCATGGTGGGKTTTTTTTGTTTTGTTTTGCTTTTGTAATTAAGGGTGCAACATGGCAAATCCTTGAATAGAAGGATAAAAAGATAGAAAGCAGRAACMCAATTTGTTTCTGAAACAGGTTTTAACAAGAACTGCATTCTAACAAGGTTGAAATCTGTGCAAACAACAGGAAAAAAATGAATTAGCATAGTCAGGAAAACCTTTCTAAGTATCARTGTATTACCTCAAGAGACAATAAAGAAACTCCGTATTTAAGGCAGGCTGCTTATTCTGAATGCCTTTAARTTTAAAAGAATATTTATATACAAAGCTTTGGAAATAGGGTATTTTGTTTACTTTCATATCCTGGGCACTGCAAAGGCACTACTATGAGCTACAGTCTTAAAAAYAGAAAGCATTTATGATAGAAGTTCTGAATTCTGATGGTTATTATGGTAAAAATTGTCCCCTTCTATGCACTTGCATATTTCGTCATAGCAATCATCTATATAAAATACAAATTATAAAATGTAATGCATCACAGCTGTAATAATAATTAATTCCATCATTCTTTCTCATAGATGAAGCAAGAAAACACTGAGTTGTCCAAATATGTTGTAACACATAGGATAAGGGGGGAGGGGAGAATTTAATGCACACTGACTTACACCAATTGTTAATACTAATTTGCCTCTGAGTAAGTGCTGCTCCATACTACTTGTTCCAAGGAAATGAAAATTATTAAGTAAAAATGTACTTAAAATTTGATAACCCAAAATTTCCTGTATTTTGGGGTGGGSCTTTTTGGTTCTTGTTTAGTGTTTATAGCATTTTATTGCCATATGAAAGTCAAYGACTCCGATCTACAAAACACCTCAGGAAGAATGTCAAAATATTGGGAGCTTGACCCTAAAAACCCTTCCCTGTTAAAATGAGTCTGATTATTCATGCAAGTGAAGATATTCACATTTGTTAGCATTTGCTGCAGCAGCTCCCTTGACCTGTGGCTTTACAGGAAGACAACACAGTTGTCATGATTTCACAACATAAATAGACTCTGCTAAAAGACCCAGTGTAACAGYATCGACGTACTGGGATGAAAACCAAGCATCATAAATGTTTATGGATGTAACAAATAAAAGGGCAGCTTCAAGCTCATGTGAGCTCTGCACATTTGTTGTTTGAAGCCCAAGYCCCAAGGGCTGCAGGCCTCCTCAAGAAATGCCTGCCAGCACATGTACGTGTATTTCAGTATTGGTTTGATCCTCCCTTTTCAAAACAGGGTTTTATTGCACAATGAAGATGAAAAACAAATTAAACCCAAATTAATGCTCCCTGCGGAATGAAAACCAGCTTTGGAAATTGCGTACMAACTTTTAATTACTGTTATATTTTAGCTTATAAAACTTTCCAATGCCAAACTAATATGTAATAAAGAAGTGGGTGGGTGATTACAAGGCAAAGCCCCCAAACACAATAAACAAAACAGCTTACAAATACAGTGTCTTGCTTCATTCCAAAATAGCCTTCTTTGTGTTATTGTCTTCAGCAAGGCATGAGGGCTTGGGATGAAATCTGTGCCACGTTGGATTTAATGAAAAAAACCTCTTGACTTTGAGCCAGAATTTCGCACTCTGCATTAAATTAAAAAAAATAAAWAATAAAAAAGGGAGAAGATGATCTCTGACTCGAGCTTGGCACAACAAGGAGAGCCTGCCATGGTCTGCAAGACCATGGTACCCCACTGTGCAAAAGAATGTGATCTCAGTCCCAGCTCCTGGCCGGCCTCCATGCTCCCAGGACATCTCCAAGGAAAAGTGTCGCTGAACCTGCAGATCCTTAGGAAAGTGTACCTATAGAAAACAGAGACCTATAGAAGGTCTCTGGTCTGACCCATTGAAGATCTCCCTCAGGCCCTCAGATGCCAGCTATTTTGGGCCTGACTATGGAAAGCCCCACATGGGTGACTCACTAATGCTTTATAGTGTTAATGAACCTATTCCTCTCTAACAAACTTCTGCTATATGCTTTAAGGAACTTCTTCTATACCTCTTCTAAATGGGAAAAAAACTCCCCAAAAAGCTTTGTTCACATTCTTCTCCTCTCTGAAAAACTGAGAAGCACAATGATAGCATCCATTAAGGAATCACTGGAGTATTTACATAAAGGAGTGCAAGAATTTCAGAAGTAGCTGATTTTTCTTTTGCTTATATAAAGCCAAAAGGTGAGTTCTGTCCTCCCTCTAAGGCATAAGCTTCTGAAATATTCTTACATCTTGAATTGGACCAAGCTGCTCTTAAGTGATGAACCTACAAAGTAGGTTTCAGTAAATTCAGTAAAGAGTTTGTGAAGAAAAAAGTCCACTATTAAAAGTTGAAGAAGGAAAAAAAAAAAAAAACTAAACTAAACAAAAAGTTGCTCTACCAAACAGTACTCAAACAACTCCCTGAGATTTTCTTTTTCCAGTGAATGTTACCTTTTCTGTGTTACAGACTGTGTGAGTAGTTATTACTTGGAAGTGTTCTCCAATCTTATGTTTCTTCTGAAAATAGAAAAGAAAAAAATAAATGCCTAAAATGAAATAAATTAGATTTTTTTTCACGTCTTCCTATAGCTTTTCAGTTGCTAGTTTGAAAATCCAACTTTTAGTATTTCATTACAAAATTCAGGAAGGTTTTGGATCTAACAAAGAAGAAACAAGGGTGTTAAACTCGTCTCTCATTCATATTTTTTAAAAGCCACAGTGAAGATAGGATTAAAAAAAGTCAAAAAGACTTTGAGGGTGTTTTTTAAAAACATATTTAAAATCTGCTTTTTTTTTTCCTCCTTAGTCATCTTCTCTTTAACGAGAAAACATCTGTCTATGCCATAGCTCTGATTTTATACATTTATTATTTATTTTAATGGTCTGTGACACCACTTTGAACAAAATATCTTTAAATCTTTATATTTTTGTATGTTTATATTTTTATATTTGAAGAGTATTGAGCAGGTCCTCAAGTTTATGTCAATGTTTATGCTGTATGAAAACATGTCACTATTTGGCTGGTCCCATATATAAATTGTAGCCATTCACCACTCTCTGTACATAGTCAGTTCTTTCACTTTTTAAAGAACCACTCTATGTCTAATAAAGCTTTCCTTAAATGAATTCATATCATATATTCTATGGAAGCTGTCAGATGTTTTTTTACCTCAAACAGACTTCAGCAGTGGCTGTGTTGGAGAATGAGAAATGCATAAACACACAGGAATGCTATCCTGCAATACAGTTCAGCTCATTGCAGGCAACCCACACACAGGTAGCCATTGCTTGACATGAATTATGTCTTTAAACAGTTATGCACAAAATACAAATAGTATCCTTTTCATTTCTGAGTGATACCTTCAAGAAGAGGAAGATAACATTTCTTTTATTTAGATTCCTATATGACTCAATATAGTGACATATGCATGATTTTCAATAATATTAGACAAAGGGTCCTTGTTATGGCTAACTTTTCTGACTTGCATTCCTGAAGATCTAGTTAGATCTAGTCATTACTAAGAGCATATCCACTGGATTTAAAAAAAAAAAAATCAAGTTGTTTGAATTATATAGACAAATAAATATGGATTATTCTAATGAATAAGTAAGGTTGGTTCTTTTCTACACTTAGGACAATGTTACGAAAGGAAGGAAGGAA
>NW_020454761.1:1379668-1409380 GCF_003342845.1 Nothoprocta perdicaria
GGAAGGAAGGAAGGAAGGAAGGAAGGAAGGAAGGAAGGAAGGAAGGAAGGAAGGAAGGAAGGAAGGAAGGAAGGAAGGAAGGAAGGAAGGAAGGAGCCTAAAAGATTCTGGGAAAGAACACTTCATAAAAAAAATCAAGAGAGGCTAAATTCAGTGGATGTCTACTACAGTGTAGTAGATTAAAGAGAGTGTTTGTCCAAGAGTTCATACATACCCATAGGATTATTCAGCATCCTCTTCATCTGCTTTCTTTTAATCAAGATGAAATTAAATCTTCTGGTAATCAGTATAAGAACCAGCTGGAGCCTGAATTATCAGCTGAGCAGTGAGCATGACCTAACCAACCTCCCCAGGGATGAAATCCCCTTGGACGCTGTGACAAAAGTCCTACTGAACCTAGCGGTCTGGAAATCAAGTTCTCAGGTAACTTGTCGTGGTCCATCAGTGGGGTAACTTCACCCACGCAGGAACCTTTTGTAAAGTGCCTAAGCACTGATTCCTGGTCTGAGAACCTCTCCCTTGACAGGTTTGTGCTGGYTCTGTGACAACCACTGTGAGAACTGAAGTCCTGTGGCTTTGTGCTTCTGCAAAGGATGTCCCCGTAGTGGGCCAGCTGCTCTTTGCAGTGCAGCTGGACACTTGGAATGAACCTCTTAGAATTTGGGGTCCACTGTGATGTGTGTGGGAAGGTTTATTAACCCTTGAGTTCCCCCTCCCCTCCAAGCATGATGCTGAGTTGTAGCAAGGGAATGATGAATGGCAGCTAATTGCTCTATGCTGTTTAAATCTACACCTGCCCGCCCTCCAGGTAAGCTGCCTCCATTGGCCTCCTGCAAATAGTCCTACTTTGGTAGAATTAAAGGTGGAAAAATGTATGAGTGCTTTAAAAAGAAAAGAAGACAGCTTGTGGGCCACAAGTGAGGAAATACAGTACTTCCCACTAAAGCAGGAATTTCCTACTCAGTTTGTGAAAGTTTCATATATATTTCAAAGCTAGCATCATATATCCCCTGAACTTTTGCGACATTAAATTACCAAAGGTTCCCACATAAATGTTCTGCTCCCCATTCAGCAATGGAGGAACCTCAAGGTCTCCTAAATCCCAAACATCATACTGATGAAAGTGCAATGGAAGGAGTCTCTTTGATTTTAATTTACTGCACCCTTCAAAGGTTCTTTGCCACACTTTTCTCAGGCTTAGAGACCTTTAGTTTTATATAGTTTTCCTCCATTGTGTCAAAAGTACTAAAGTATTCCTCTAAAAACCAGTATCACGGGTGGCAACTAATCCTTCTGGTGTCTTGTAAAGTCCGAGTCTGTAAATCGGCTACTCAGGASGTGGTACGATTTCTGCTGTAGCAGAGGCAAAAAGAAGCCACAATCCATCCTAATCCAGTCTGGGTAAAGTAGATATTCTGTAAATTGCATATATCCCCTTTCTGATAAACTACGGAGGCAGTGAAAGGCTCCAAATATTTGCCTAGTGCAAACACATAGACAACATAAGAGAAATGCAATATTAAATTTGAGGAAGAGATAAAAACAAACCTCTTACATCATGGCAGAAGAAGTCCTCAGAGTTAGCGAGAGACAGACAATTAATTTGATTTAAATATGTAAATTGAATTACTGCATGAGTCATCCCAACAGAGAAAAAATAGGCTGTGCTGATTGCTTTGGATAAGTAAATAATGTTTCTGTCACATTTTCTGAAGCATACAGGCAAACAGCACACAGACAAACACTGAGTAATGCAGCTGGTATGATATCTTTATGTATTTCTTTTAAATAAAACCTGCAGCTATTAAAGGGTTTAATTATTGAAACAGAGCTCTGTAGCTGGCATGGACAGATTCACCTACCTAAGAAATTTGCATTGAATATGTCTCACAGACTGAAATTCTGCAAATTTAGAGAGGCCTTGAGTTCTTAGTGTACTGCACTCATCATCTTTCTCCCTAATAATAACATCAACATTTCTTTCTGGGCAAATTAGTGTATTAGTGAAACATATATCCTTTTATTGATATCAAGGCAGTCCCATCCAATTCCATAACTGGTGTTTCAGAATAGACCTGTCTGTCCTGGAAAAATCTACAGCCATGTTAGCTGGTATATCTACGAGTCAAAAATTTGTATTGCTTTGATTCAAATGTGAAATTAAGCACCTTGGAGACTATTCCAGAACATACTGACACCAAAATAATATATAATGCAAATAAAATTTCCATTTGTAATAGTGATGCAGAGTATGATCAATAGAAAGGATAATGATATTTCCCTGAAATTGAAATGGATGTCAAACATATTTTAAACTACTTCCCGTAGTATCATGTTATGTTGTCTAAATTGAGACTTCTTTTTGCACATTTTCTTCTTTTTTCTTAAAAAGTGTATAGGGAGGAGGCTGTAGGATAGAAAGGTATTGTGAGACAATCTCATTTAGAATTCAGTTTAGTGACTCCCAAGAAAAAATATGTTTTTTTTTTAATTTAGGTGACTAAAATTATGTATTTCATCAACTGTAAACAATAATAATCACATTTTTTACAATGAAAAATGATGCAAATAGTTATTTTTGATTTTGAGTATGCCAGAAAATTAGAGTTCTCTTACATTATGATTAATTGATTCAGAATGGTTCTTGTTGAGTAATTTTACGCTTAATGAGAGACCATCCATTCTGTTTGTTATCCATTCACATCTGATAGAAACTGTTGTATTCTTGGGTGCAAATTTAAAATGTCATAAAATATAGATGTTTAGAAAAATAAACTCTATCATCAAGATTTATGAACACTTTTAAAGAATTTAGTGATTGATTCATGTTTTAGAAAGAAAAAACTGTCTTATTGATTTCATATTTATGCCTTTCCACAAGAAATAGGAAAAAAACACTTTTAAAACTGCACTGAATACATGCAACATCTCTGTGAGATTTCATGACATATGAAGTCACATAAATATGTCGCATAAATGCATCATAGTTGCATCATGTTCTGCTTGTRGCAGCCAACTGCTAATAAGAAAATTATTGCTGGTCAGAGATTGAGGCCCAATGTCTTTGCAGCCACTGGATGCTGGATGCTGGCCACTTTATTTTTGCAGGTTTTGTTCTGTCAAGTTGCCTCAGGACAAATTTTGTCATTTTATCATATCCTTTTTGGCAGGTGATAGGCTTGAGCTACAACATACTATACACCAACCAGCGACATAATATACCAAAAGAAAAAAAAGAAAAGACAAAGAAAGGAAAAAGAAAAACATTTTTCCCCCAAATAGGTAAAACATTCATTTTTTTTTAACGTAATCAGTCACTTGCATTAAATAGAAATGCCTTGTTCCCCTCAGATTGCACAACTGTGTGCATAACCCAAGATAATGATCGTGCCTGACCCTTAATATCTTGTTACAGCCCATACAAGTGGTGGAGCCAGAGAAAGTATCGATGCAATGGCAGGTTACACCTAAGGGGCATACTATAAGTGAGTAGCAGTCTAATCCTACAGAAAATACAGTTTAGGATTTCAAATGAGCTGAGTAGGTCTTTGTTCTCTCTACAGTTCTGAGAATATATAGAAACGGCAGGTCTCAGTGAGTTACTTGAGACTTTACTTAACCTGCAAAGCTGAGGGATTAGCTGCACATGTAGACAGATGCTCTGGCAACCCCTTCGTGGGAGGCAGCTCTCTCAGAATCCCCCAGGCTGCTCAGAGAGGAACTAACCAGCTCTTGCAAGCTCAGCACGGSCATGGGTGAGGAGGACAGCACTGGGGCAGGAGCGGGTGCATTTTTGCCCCTCGATGACAAGGATCTTCCTGCACAAACCTCTTCTTGTTTGCACATCACTCATAAGACAACTTGGCGTTGCTCATGTTTCTCTTGCCTTGTGCATGTTTTGGTTTCATTGGTCTCTCAGATGCTGTCCTTCACCCAGGCCCCCTGAATCAGAGCCTCTTGATATGGGTAGGAAGGTGCCCCATGCTCCCTCCTCCCCTCAGCTTTGGTGTGAAGAGCAGCAAAAGTGTCCCTATGACCTTGATTTTCTGGAGACAGGCGCAATATGATCCCTTCTTTCTGCCCTCCTGGCTAGACAGCACACTTCAACGTGCCGTGCCAACAGCAGACTTAAAGAGGCTCAGAAATCCTCCTCTTGGAGATCAATTTTTGCAGATGGAATCATCCCACAGCAGATGGAAGAGGTATGCTCAGAGCAGTACCCCACTCCCCTTGGAAATGATCCTCTTACACGTGCAAATTCATTATCTCTGTGGGGGCAACATAGAGCTGAGCCATGACATAATCCAGGGTTATCTTTCAGGAGAAGATGAAGCTGCTGGCATAATGCATTGATTGATGAAGACAGAGCATCCACAAATGAATATATGATCTGCTCAAATTAAAAGAAAATCCAATTCGCAAGCTGAAACATTAGTTATATAGCATTAAGGATGAGATAAAAACCAACAAGTCAGGAAATTCTGCAGTTAAAAGTGTGCCCTGTTCTATCTATGACTTTTCTGGCTTTTGCAATTTTATGGCACAAATTCAATTATTTAGCTACAACTATTATGTGTGTCCTCATTTTTTTTCATTTGTGCAGCAATTTTTTGAAATTGTCTTTTCAGCATTTATATATCAGGGTAAAACCATTCCTTTTAAAAATATAAAACAAYGCATTTAACATACTTTTGAGTTGCAGAATGTACCTGTGGCTGTTTTTTGATATATCTAATAATATTTTGGTATTAATTCCTTTTATAGAGAACAAACAAAGAGAAGCATTGTCTTTTGCAAAGGATAATGCTGGATAATATTTTGATAACAAAATGTGCTTATTTTGTTAAGCACTTTGTATACATTTATGTATCACATATCACCATGCCAGTCTGCTCAGAAATAGTGCTTTGTATTCAGAAGATCCATTATTACATAAACTGTTTACTGTTCCCATACTGAACAAAGTGTTTTCARTGGAAATTTATTTTAAATAAAGTAAGCTTTAAATTAAGTGTGAAATTTTTAAAGAGTAAAACTTATTTATTCCATATGTAAACTTTCCAAAGGTCTTAGCAATTGCATGCACTCCCAGAAACACAAAAATGCACACAAACACTCTATTTTTTCTTTACTGTGATTTCTTTTTTTTTCTTTTTTTTTTTTTTTGAAGAGAAAACATTCTCAAATGAAAAACCTAACTTTGGGGTTACTGCAGCAGTGAAAACTAAACTGGTCCCTACTGTAGGCTGCACATGTAGCCTCGGTAGGCAGCTCAGGCTTCAGCCTGCAGACCTAACTGAAACTGCCATAACCTTCCTCAGGCTTTTGCTATTGCTCCCTAAAATTATTTGATGTTTGAGAGTGTATTGGTATATATTTGTATATTCGATCTCATTTTTTCGGTACAGAATTGTGTCTCATTTCCCCTACATTTTTCCCTTGGAGCTCTATCAAACCTAGGCTAGATTAGATACTCAGCTTTAAAGTAGGCCAAAGATATCCCATCTCAGACTCCTGAAGAACTAACATGTCAAGGTAAGAATGCCATCACCTAAGTCCGCTCTGTCTGCACRTATTACAAAAAAACTGGTTGATCAGAAAAAGTGATACTGAAACAAATGTTACTGGTCTTAATACATATTTAATAATGATGGTGGAGCTGAAATGTAGCAGAGTGCTTATCTTTAATCCATCCTGTCACACATTTGTATTTCCTTAGGTGTCTTAGTGAAAAGATGTAGCTTTCGAAGGAGAGATCTTATGTGCATGTTTCTGCAGACTGTTCTGTGTTGATTAAATGGATTTTATGACAAAAAAAGTTGTTATTTTAATTGTTATTATTAATTTGATTATTGATGATCCTTTAACAATTGTCTGTACATTTAAGGCTGACAAAAAATTGATTGCCTCAAAGTGTGCATGTCCATTAAATTAACAAAATTTCTACCTGCAGCTAATGTATTTAGTAGCATTTTTACTTTGACAGCCCTAACACTTTCATGAATAATAGCAACTATAGCAGTAATAAAAATTAAAATCCTTTTGCTTAATCCATTGTATGAGTCAGGGTAATCAAATTTCAGCTGAAGCACAAGTTACTTAAGGTTGACCCTATTCTTCTTGATAGAGTTAGAGGCCCCTTKTTATTTATTTTAATTAATTCTTTCAAGGATGTAGATGTTTCCTTGAAAAAGATTCCAAAAGGATATCAATTTCTACACTCCCATCTTCTAAGGGGTATGTTCTGAATCTGCTTCTTCCACTCTCTTTTATTCAAAGAAGTGTGTCATAGCTTTAGGAAAAATGCATTTAACTCTGAAGGTGACATTGAGTAGTAAGACTGAAAACACCCTGAGAGGGTAGTTCTGAAGTGACAGACAAAGCTAGCATAGCAAATATGTCATTCAGATGCTGGTATTTTATGTATGACTGTTATTTGCATCCATGATGATTCAGTAGAAGGACTTAAATCAAGCTTGGAGCCCCATAATGTCAAATGCCGTGCCACCAGAACAGGAAACACAGCCTCTGCCTCCAAYACCTTTTGAGACCTTTCAAACGAACAAGAGAAACTGGGTTGGGAGAAAGAAAAGGAAACAAAATCAAGCAATGACTAGCACATTTCATCTTAGTTCCATGTCATTATGGCTACTGCTTCACAAAATTAGTTTGATAAATCTATCTCAGCTGTCTGTTTCATTTTGTTTGGTTCTCCCTCCAAAATGAAAGTTGCAGACTTCCAATATTGATAATTCAAGACACATCTGAAAATAGGACTTATAGGTAGTTTTTTTTTTTTGAAAGTTCATTGATTTTTCCAGAGAAATGAAGAGAAATTCCAGAGAAAGAAATGAAATCTAGGTTCCATCATTTCCAAGAGAGGTAAGTTTTTGAGTGCTTGTTTTTTGCAGTGCCMGCTGCTATAGCAATTACATTATTTAGAAGAAAGTAGAAAGCAGCATCAACTGAATTGATCACTGGGACATTCCCTGGCACAATTGGTTACTGACAGTTTCAACAATTCAGGGACACTGCACTTCAACACTGGCACAAAACTTAATGATGACATTCTCAGCACTAATTTAGACTCTTGGGTGGGTTGTGTATAATCTAGCAAAACCTACAGTCCACAATGAGCCAGCTGGGTAGATGAAAATTGAAAAAGAGGTGCTTAAGGGTATCATTCATTTCACCTGAAACTAGAAGTCCAAAGTAGGTCAGATTCCCAAGTAGGTCACTTAATTCTTCTTAAGTGGGGAGAAGACAGAAAAAAATACAAATATGATCAAAAAAGACCATTTGGACTATGCCCATGTGATCACAAGCAACTATATCATGAATTTCCATTTCATAGCCAGCTTTATCTACATCGTACACTTACTCCTTTAGGAAAGCTACTTCAGATTTTCATGGCTGCAAACCTTAATTCAAGTTTGATAATCTGAGTGACAGAGTTCCTGAGTCTTCCTTGTGAATCTAGTGCAAAGAGTTTTAAATCAGATAAACCCCAGTTTAGTAATGAACCCATAAATAAAATGTGCATTACTCACTACAAGCAGTACAACACAGAAACAGAAATCTGGGTCAGCAGTATCTGAATTGAACTGTATCATTCTTGAAACATAAAGCTTCATTTCTCAACTAATGAACTGTAGGTTGCTTGTTGATGCTTTTTAAAATAATTGGCAAAATACTCATCACTGTCCCCTTTTTTCCATACATCATACTCGCCTTGTGATTGCTATGAACTAGATGAATACCCTTGAGGAATAAGGGAAAAAATCAGCAGCACATTATTTTGAAACTTTTTCTCCAATTGCATACTAATAATCTGTGTCACTGCTTTCACATATTCACCATGGAGAATAAAGGTAATTACA
Organism: Nothoprocta perdicaria; assembly: GCF_003342845.1. Taxonomy (NCBI): domain Eukaryota; kingdom Metazoa; phylum Chordata; class Aves; order Tinamiformes; family Tinamidae; genus Nothoprocta; species Nothoprocta perdicaria. The sequence goes on from NW_020454761.1 coordinate 1,387,549, forward strand.
AACTACTTATGCCAGAGATATCTGCAGCTGTAAAGAGGATATTGTGACCAATATGTGATAATGAGATCTGCACTGCTAATGTGCAAAATTGTAGCAAGACAAAAGGCTTATCAAATCCATGCATATTTTGGGCATAAAGGACCAGAATCAGTCAGGACTTGGAATTTTTTAGAGTTTAGCAGGGTAGAGTTTAGCAGGGTTGCTGTTATGGTAAAGGGGGTTCTCTAGCTACATATGGGAATATATCAAAATTGGTGGCACTAGCAGGTGAAGGAGCTGCAGACACTCTTTCAACTTACTGTCTATGAATATTTTTAATCAGTGTATCACCTAGCTTTTACCAATCTGGCATTAGAGGAGAATTCAGTACCTCACATTATGTACATACGTACGCTCTCTGTATGCTTGATGAGTCTCTTGAAATGTGACCCAGAATAAACTCCAGGAGTCCCAGAGCAAGGACTGACCTTGTGCTATACAACAGGAAATCCTGATCAGGCTTGTGATGTGGGTTACAAGGTGGTCTTCAACGCAGCCGCTCATTGGGCAAGGATGCCTTGCTCCTGGTTCTCAAGCTTCTGCCCACTAGGCTTCAGATCAGGCCTGAAGAAGCTTCCCAAGAAGAGGAGCCAAAAAATCTATCTCTAGAGAAACTGAGCCAGATTCACTCTGTTTGTAATTAGGGGCATAGGAACGGTGTTCATCTTATCCAACCACCATCTCATTTATGTCACAATCCTAAGAAAAGTTATCAAAGGTTCTCTGCTTCCACAGTCTGATTATAAACTTAGTCAGTTTCCAAGTCAATGATCATGGCACTTGCCTGAAATATTGAGAGAAAAGGTTTAAATCTCCTAGTCTTCAGACAAAAAGAGCATAACCTGGGACATTCACTTGCAAGTACCTAAACAATACAACCATCACAGAAAGAAGTCATCACCAACCTCTTTGTTATGTCTTAAAGGAAAGAAGGAACTGCAGCTGACTCTTGGCAAGGAAGCCCACCTACATGCCTTCAGTCTGCTCCAGGAACATCTGCTGGATGGAGGAGCTGAAYGGAAGCTTCACACACCCTAATGAGATTTGATTAGATGAGATGTGTTCCGTCCTATGCGGAGTGTGTTTTTTCTTGATATGATGAGAGATCCTGTTGTATTCACTTGAAAAAATGTCTCAGCGCTATAAGCAAACACAGAAGTAGGCGCGAGTCAGTGAGAGTTTTCAAGACTGAAGATTTAGACATGCGCAGGGTTGCAGTAACTTTTAGATGTGGCCAGAAGTCAGCAAATGACATATTAGCTCTTGATTTGTATGGTCTTATAACCAGCTCCCAACAAAATTTTCACTAGCTGTAAGGAGATCATGATAAAACTCTCGATGCTGTTGTTTATTTCAGAGCTGACCTTGCCTCATAGGCTTGAACAGTGGAAAGAACACATTTCACACATTTACATGTGAGCCACCGTAAGATGCTAGATGGGGCATATATTGGGCTGACTGATATTTTCTAGAATAGGCTTGATTAAAGCATAAATAAATGGCAAATAAACTCAACAAATCCTTTTGTTGTGCAAAATTGGAATGGAAAAGAGAGTAGCCCAACTGATCCTTGTTATGTTCAGTCTCTCTGGAGTCATTATGCCTGAGTAAAAAAGAAAAACCCTTTCAAAACCAGAGTTGCATAATGCCCTTTGGTGATGTAGCATACAAAGAGAGATAMAAATCACTGTTCTTTTACTACGTATGAGTTGGACCATTAGCTTTAAAACCTTGTAGGACAGTGGAACAACACTTGTTTTTCTAAAAAAAAAAAAAAAATCTAATGATAAATGATAAAATAACCTAAAGAGGATAAATCATAAAAGAGAAAGAGAAGTATTGTGATTTTGAATAAATAGGGAGAAACACTTGATATTACTGAAAAAGTGATGGGCTCATAAAGGATAAAGGTAGGAGCAAATTTTTTTCTTTTATTTGTTGGCATGATCCTGTGAAAATGAAAGGACTCTAAATAATACAATGAGATCTATAGAGACATCTATTTCATTTTGCCCTTTTTTCTGGAAAAGCTGCAGAGAGAGGAAGATTCTGGCTGCTATCACTGAAGCTTTTTCAGAAAGTGTAATAGTGAATAAAAAGCACAGCTGTCAGAAATGATACATCACTGGTTAAAGTGCAAAGTCCAAGTATTCATTTTCTCATTAAGATGTAGCTTTATTGTTAGTGAATACAAAGAGGCTGGGATGTTCATTTCTCCRTGTATGGAGAAAGGAACAACGTAAAACATCATTGCAGTGTAAAAGGCAATATAAATAAGGTAAATATTTGTGGCAACTCAGGTCCAGAAATTACTGGATATTGCCAGTTATATATAAGGTATTTTTTTACATATATATGTGTGTGTATATATATATATTATATATATATATACACAAGAATATATATATATTATATATATATACACACACAAGATGTTATATAAGCGACAAATCTTTGTATTTGTAGAATTCCCAGCAGAAATGTTTTAAATGCAGAGTATGCCTGAATTAACTAGAATGATTCTGATATACTCAATGTATTAATTTTTAAAGTTTTAAAAACTTACAGTAAACATACAGATCAGTCTGGTATGGGATTATCACTTTTTTTTTTTTTTTTTTTTAATAGCTTGTGCAGCCAAGTTACCCGTAAGAATGTGAGATTTATTAAAAAACRATAAAAAGCTTACTACTGCTAAAATTTGGTCAAGCTAATTTAAAGTTGGTCTCTGCTTTTGGTCTACAACAAGCCCTGCAGAAGTGATCTTTACATAGTTGTGATTTGAATTGTATGGCTAAGCTATTGGCCTGCCCCCCAGTGACTGATGGCTCAGGACTCATCCACGGACCACAACCAGCATGAGACTGAGGTATCTTGGAGTTAAGTACTTCACTATCTGCCATTTACATGACTCAGACTGGCAATCCAATATAACCCAAATATTGAGCTGCCTAGAGCTAGGAATTAAGAATAACTACTCAGCAGAAACCAGGGAAATATTCCTTAAACTCTTGCCTTCTCTCAAGTTTATCCAAGGTTTAGCAAAGCATGCCACAGTGGATCTCCAGTGCACCTATAGAAGTGGATGTCCAGAGTCTTTCTTCAAGGACCTGAGCATTTTTGTTGAGAAATCCTGCTGACAATAGCTCACTTCCAACCTCAGCTGGGATGTGGGTTACTCACAAGTCCCGCACAAACCTCCCTGCAAATACTGGGAAGTTGATTTGCACTTCAAGCTTCACAGGTTGACCATCCCACTTTGGTCTATTGTGCCTTCTATTCAAATGGCTGCACTTTAAGACAAAGCTGCAATTTGCAGGGTCCAGCAGTAGTTGCTAGAGTGAGCTTATCTCAAGAGATATCTTTGGTTCTGAATCTTCCTTAGCTTTTAATATTAGACATGAACCAAACTGCTCAGCTTGTGTCATTTGTTAGTTCCTATAGATACTTTGCTCCAGGTACCTGAAGATCAAATATGAAAAGTTCAATATTCAAAAGGCTGTTGCAAAGGCTGTTTAAGTATGCAAAGAACTAGCATGGTGACCTAAAGATACCTTTGGTTGCTTAAATTCATTATTTTATCTAGCTCACGGTCTCTGAATACTCCTTTTTCTTTTTCATATACTTCACATGTACTTGCTGTGACAAGTTATGTGGTATATGCCTGTTCTTTAATCATCTATCCTCAAGATGCAAGATGTCACACTGCAGGAATTACATGCTTTATTAATTAGAAGGCTCACTGATAGACAAAAATGAGCCATATGCCAGTAGCTAGACATATGGTCCAAGTGCCTCTCTGTAGGCTTTGATCATAAACTAGACTTTTTTTTTTTTTTTTTTTCCAAAAAAGAACATTTGCTTTTGTTCTTTATTTAGGAGGAGGCAGGGGGTAAAGATATCACACTTTCATACTTTTAAGATATTTTATTTTCAAACTTTATTTTCCTTTGGAAGCATTTTACTTGCCTCCATCAGACTTGAGAAAGTGAGAAGAGTGAATTAACAGAATAGAAGTAAATTGTAATAATGGACAACTTCAGCAAGATTTGAATTCCATACCCTGAAATTACTAGTTTACTTTTATATACTTCAGGAGTGGCTCATATCAAGCTGAGCAAGTTTTTAAGCCTTTTTTTTTATCATCATTGTTTTCCTTTTAAAGGTGTTGGAAGTATTTTCTTCATATTTTAAACAAAAACAGATAATGTTAGAGGAGAGGAAAGCCTTACATCTYGAGGAATAGTTGATTAAGAGTACAAAATTCATTGGAAACAAAAAAAACTTAAAAGAAGATTCATTCACCTTTTTTTCCTTCAATCTAGATAAAGATAACAATAATATTACCTTTTCAACTCGAGACAAGTTACTGACTGGAGTGACATAGAATTTATTTACCTTCCAGTCTTTCATCAGCTACTTGTCTTGAGTCAACGAGGTAAATCAGCTTCTTTCTTTAAGTATGTTCCTACTTACCTCAGACTTTGCCTTCAGACTTTCTGTTGCACTCTGTTTTCATCCTTTGGTTTCCTGTCTAGTATGCAGCCATAGAGCATCCTCCCCAAAAGATCTGAGATTTTATTTCCAGTAGAACAAACAGCAACGATACACTCACAGTCTGGCCATGGCAGTCCCCATATAGGGCCAGGGGTTTACTGTTGCAGGTAGCCTGTAAATTGGTAATAGAGAGAAGGTCCAAGCAACAGAGTGCTCAGGGTGGTACTAAAGCCAAAAGATTCCATAGYGGTACAGACAGAGCAGGATGAAGGAGTAAACCTAGTCAACATGAGCAGTAGTAGTGACTGCACACCGCCTGGATAACCTTTGTGTGTTAGCCACCAATTAACCCCCTCAGAGCTCCGGTTTCATGTCTTTCATATAAAGAGTAAAGTTTAGACCAGTCTACAGCATTTTTATTCAGTTTTGTTGAGTACCGCAGATGCTGAAGACAGAGGGCCTTGCTTCAATGAGAAGCTGTTGCTACCCTCCCACAGTCCTGGTCCCCAGTGACAGAAGCAGCTGGGCTTATGTAAATAGTTACATGGTGAGGGTCATCGTCCTGCTCTGCTGTGCAAAAGGTTGTTCTAAATACTATTTTCACTAGAAATCAGCTCTACTAAGAAAAGGAAAACACTCTCTTGAGAATAGACCTCTGGCTCTGTCTGGTAAATACTGTGTTTTGAGTATGGCCGGTCTGTCTTTAATACGATTTACTACTTATTAACTCCATGGATTTTGCTTTAACTTTTTATTTTTAATTTTATGGAAAAGCATGACATGCTTCTACAATTGTGAGACTCCAAAATAATTTATACATTATCACTATCTATTTTAGAGTCAAGTTAATGGTATGCAAAAATGTCTTAATGTTTTTGAAAAGTTATAACAAGAAAATCACAGTTGGATATGAAGAATTCCTTGCAACAAAGACTAATTTAAAAGTTCTATATTGCAAAGACAGGCTTTTACTTATTTCAGTTTGATTTGAGGATTTTTAATGGAGTGTAATGTTCACCTTGCACTTGCTTCAAGTTATGKATTTCACTTCATAAAAAAATCCCAGGATGTACTGACTGTCCTAATTTGGGGACATCTATCTTCATTTTCATCTGGAGCACAATTCTGGCTAAAAAGCTACATGTTCCTCACCTGAGATATTTGTCAGCTCCCAATAGTATCAAATAAAGTACAAATCTTTAAAACAGGGGATAACCCTCTTCTGTGTTTTTACAGATTTGTAAATATACATTCAAGCAACATAAAACATGAAAATGTTGATGCATTACAGAAGACCCCCAAACCAGGTTTTTCCCTTCTTCTAATTTAACATACAATAAATCTTAAACTTCAGTGCAGAATTATGTTCTTTTTTATTTAAGTACCTCAGTATTTGGCTAAATCCAGTCACTTACTATTAGTAGGGGAAATTAGTTATTCAAAGCAAGAAATATTCATTATCTCTTTGCTGGATCACAGTTAGAATACTCAAGGGAAACATTTTGCAGGTTTAAGAGTATCTTAAGGAAATTATCTATATTTTTAAAATATATATAATTTATTTTTCTATTTACTCTACCTTCTGGGAAGGAATGAAGACAGTATGTGAAAGGAAGGTGCCTCCAAATCTCCTGTCCCCTGTAAAAGAAAAACAAGAAAGGGGTAAATTAATTATTTAATATAATCTATGTCGTTCTGTCATTGACCTTTTTCCATTTCTCCAAGATTCCCTGCACTCCTTTGACTGTGAAATGCCATCTATTAACAGTAGCATGTTATTTATAGCTGACAAAAAAGCTCTAACAACTGCAGAAATTGTCTCTTCTATTCATCCAGCAAAGAGAACTACATAGCACTAATGCATGGTATTGATAAWAGCCCTTGGTGTGCACACTGAAAAATCAATCTATTGCTTTAATGACTGATGTCAGCTTATTTTGTAGTTTCTACTGTCCTCAAATATGTTAATTACATTAGTTATTGCTATCTTGTTTGAACTAGTTTGTACTGAATGGTGTTGTGGATTCCTAAATCATCATTAAGAATTAAAAATGTCCCACTTCTATGTTCAAAATCAAAATCAAAATTCCAAAAAAAAAAAAAAAAAGCAGTAAAATGCTGTCACCAAGTTGAAATAAAAAGATTTTAAGAGTGAGAATTTGTCCCGATTTTTCTCACAACTCCTGTAATGGATACATATTTTAATTAGGAGAGAAGACACTGGTAAAAGCACTGGACACCAAATACTGCAGGCCTTAAAAGTAGAAAAAAGTAAAATCAGCACAGACAAGATTGTCAAGGCCCTGGTTCCTAAATCCTATATGCCACATTCTGCAAATTAATGAAATTAATTTCAAATGACATTAATAAATGCATTAGAAAATACATTTGCGTGTCTGGCTTTTTCCTTCCTTTTTTCTAAAACGGGTTCTCATTGAGTGATGGTTGAGACTCTCATGAATCTATTTGGTCACACATTTACATGACTTGCGGACCAGGGACTTTTAAGAACTAGCTGTTAACACATAATTCACAATGAAGCTAAAAGAGTTAGTGACCTTGGATTATCACATTTTATTCACAGCTTAATAATTAATTTGTTCTGTGACTCTGAGTTAGTCACTTCCTGACCAGCAAAGGATGGAAGGATTAATATTACATTACAGAATATTACAGAATATCCAGGAGAGGTGATAAATCCAAAGTKACTCTGAAGAGTCATACTGAGCTAGTCTGAAAAGAATGAATGAGTCAGACTTTCACATCACAGAAAATAACTCATTCAAATTTATGCTAGAGCAGGGAGAAGTAATTTCTTCTACTTGAATTTTAGCGCTGCACAGGTAAATGCTACCAGTTCATTTCCAGAATGCTGGATTCACACACATTAAAAATGGAAATATGAAAAGAAATTAATGCACATTATTCAGAGAAATAAAAAGCTGTACCCAATAAGAAATTCTCAGCAAAGGAGTCAGGAATATACAGTGATCCAAAAAGAAAAAGCAGAAAATGTAATTAAAGGGTGAGATTGTTATGTGTTCTTAATTTCAAGTAATTTTTAGATATTTAGCAGCATTTCCAGGACTGAACCAGAGTTGACTGTTCTCTAGATTAAGAATGTTTTCAACAGCTAGAACAGAATTTTCTGTCAAATATCTAGAATTCACAATCAGAGCCTTTCAGAAACTAAAAGTAGCAGATGTGCTCCAGCAGTCAAACCTCTTAATGCTCTACAATACTCTTTCTAGAATAAAAGAGAAAAAGATTTAAGAGCTGTTGAAAATAGTATATGACTCAAATGTAGGTCAAGAATACATAAAGGATTTTATTTCCTTTGAGCATGTTAGCTCACTAATCGCAATCTATCCTTTGGTTTTGGGGATCTAGAATTTTGACCTGGTTTCCCAGGGACTGATTTCGTTCTACAGTATAGCATTTCTGTTCCAGAGAAACAATGGTTTTAAAAACAACAAGAGTTTTAAAAGAGCTGTTTAGTGGTGGATCAGAAAGCCTGCAATACCCAGTTTACTTCACTGCTCTTTTGCATTGTTATTCTGCAGAATTCAGAGCCCAGATAAAAACTTAGGAAAAAAATAAAATAAATAAAACTCCCACAGCAATCTGTGAGTCACACGTTATTTTGTCACAGCTTTACTTCCCAGAATTACCCTGTGGTATTTTGCTGAATTTTTCTTCATTAAGCTATTCAGAAAACAAATGGGAAATTCAAGATGAACCTGTTTCTGACAAAAACCTGCTCTCAACTTCAATTTTCATCCTTAATGGATGGATGGATGGAATGGAAGCTGCAGTCATACTGCTTTGCAGGACCCAAAGCACCCCTGGGAGCCAGGTCAGTGTTTCCCTGTTGGAGGAGACACAACAGCTTTGGGCTGCTCTGGGAGTCAGTGCAGAGACTGCTCCATACTCTGGTCTTGCTGGTTCTTTGCTGGTTCTTTGACTGTTTTCTCAGAAAATCCCTGTTCTGGCAGCTGCAAAAGAAGGTAGCTATATTTTATTTAATGGRAAATTTCTCTATTGTGTCAGCTCTTTGGAGGCAGCTTACCTGAGTCTCAGAGGACATTTAAGATCCTTGTAAGCATTTGTAGGAAGCAGACTCAAACTTGGAACTGTGCTAGCAACAACACAAGGCTTTGACCAGAGAGACGATCAGAGCCACGTTCAGGTGTACAGGAGGACAGGGAAGGCTTAAATGAAGGAAGGCAGCTCAGTTTTCACCTCAGAACCCCAGATAGCCTCTAGGGCACTTTGTAAAAATGCACTTATTACAGGGAACTATCCCCTAGGCTCAGACAGGGAGGCTGCTCAGGCTGCTCCTGAGTGTGTCTCCCCAGTGAGCAGTAAGCAGAGCTTTGACAAGGCAGCTCATAAGGCCTCCCCTATGGATATGTTCCCTTTTGCACAGTGATAGACTGGAGCACAGCAGATCACCTTCTCCTCCAAGCTGCTCTGTTGGACTGTGCACTCCATGGGCAGCTGGCAGGACATGTGGATACTCTGAACTTAATTCACRTTCTGTTTTTCTCAGGATATTATCGTGTATACCAATGGGAGCAGAGGCTGATGCCATTACTTCTGATGAAGATGGGTATCTTCCTGTCATGAATGTCATCATATATCATTGGTGGAAAAATAAGAGAGCAGGAAAAGAGTACTTACTTGCCATAGGAGGAACATGAYAGATTTCTGTGATGTGTTGTTGTCATACATATATTTACTGTAGTGGATGTTTACATGCATGCAACATATATACATCTTCAGTAATCATGGGAACCATGAGCAACTCCATTAATAGTCTCAGTGCAGTTGGACATCTTGCTTTTCCAGAGCCTGATGATGTCATAGACAATGACAAGAACAGGAATGTTTTGTTAATTTTCACACTCACAACARAAGAAGGTAAAACCAGAAAACGAGGTACCACTACTCTGCACCCTATACCTACTTCTGGAACTAGGCCAGAAGTAGGATTCCTGAATCTCAAAGCTGGAAAAGAGTCCACAGTTGACACGGAGGCTGACATGAAAATCCACCATCAAAGGTGTGATGTGGAGAAAGCAGTCTCCAGCCCTCTTGTTAGGGCTCTGGCAGAGATGTGGCTGGAGCAGTTGCCAGTTGCAGTGTTGCATCTCTGAGAGGTAACACTGAGTTTGCACCATGAAGAGCATTCACACAGTCCTGAGGTCCCACAGGAAACCATGAATTTGAAATAAGGGGCTGGCCTAGAAATAATTCAAAAACAGAGCAACCTCAGGCCAGTTAGAAGTAAATCCACTAGAGTATAGCTGAGATGAATGGTAACTGGGGAACGGGCACACGCTTCCCCTGGTATGGATTATGGTCAGCTTGCAATTGCAAAAAACATATTTGAAACATGAAATCACAAGCAAAAATATTTTAATGAAGACTTACTGTGATTTTTATTTGTAATTAGGTCTCCATGTTCAAAACCTAATTAAAAGCGGGCTTTTGATGATATCCGTCATTAGAGACTCCAAGTCTCCCTGTAGCTTTACAAAACACACAGCTTTCATTTCATACAAGCAACTTTATATAGTTCTTTAAAAGGTATGGGGGACTCAGTGTAAACATCAACTTTTTTTTTTTTAATATGTGCACTCATCAAATGCTTTCCAAATGATTACAAATCCTATATTTCTCTAAAGCATCAGATTATGACTTCTACAGCTAATGAATCCAAAGAGCATAATGGGGTATGGATACTGGGCAAGAGGGAGATAGTCAAGAACATATAAATCTATTGTTGTATTTCTCTAGGAATAATTAGTTCAATGTAGATTTGGAAATTCCCTTTGAAAGGGTTTTGAATGTTTTCAGATCTTATGTTAATTATGTTAAAAGAGTTTAAATGAGGTTTCTTGTTTTTTTTCTTCTATTTAATATTGTGCTGACATGATGTACAGAAGACATACCAACAGGGAAATTTTGCATTTTAAAAGCACAGAGTATTATTTGGTAACATAAGTTCAATATGCATGCAAATTCGTCTTAGTATTCTGCAGTTTTCAGATCTAAATGGCCAGTCTCCTAAAACTGACAGTGAAAACTATGGTCAAGACAGAGAGTAGAAGGGACGACATACACTAAAAAATGAGAAAATTATGATTTCTCATTGGTGTACTAGAAACATGCAATAYGCAGGAAAGAGGAACAGCATACTCCAGAATAATCTCTGTCTTTCATGCTGTGGAAGACTACACAAAAATAGCAAAATATGAAAATATACATTGCTGACACTCATCCGCTCAGTTAATCCGCTCTGTCTTCAGCATGCAGGAGAAGGAGACAAAAAAAGACAAAGAAAAATAAGTGATGTGTGGCAAGGGAAAGAGAAGGAAAAAGAAAGCAAAAAGAAGACGAAAAAAGAGAGCAGGGACAGTTTTCTCTAACTGTGTTTACACTACCCTTCTGGCTTAACTCACAGAGAAGTTTTAATTCACATCAGGGGAAAATAATATGGTAGTTTCATTGCAGGTAGCCACTAAGTGCACCTTAGTTGATCTTTTGGGTAGCTTTGAACCACACATACAATAGGATGTTCATTCTAGGGAGCTGTATGAAAGGTGTTCCAAGTTAAAAGGCATGAATCACGAAACTGCAGATGGGGGGCCCTCAGTGCTACGTGCTTCAGTCTACAGGTGCTGAGGCCACTGACAGAAATTCTCATCTGCAGATTTCTCCCTTAAAATCAAGTCCCTGAGCATCATCATAACAGTAATTTTACACACATCTCTGGTATGTGGATGATTCTTGATGGACTGATGATTGTTACAGAGTTGGCCTGTTTTCTGTGGCGATAGACRGATGGCATCATCTGAAATTTGCTCTAATATTCACCTCCTTATTCTCAAATTTTGATTTAAACAGGAAGGTAGAGAACTCTTATCCTGTATAAATAAATTAATCTTCACACAGTGCAGGGAGTGYGCATATGTAATTGATAACAATATCCTATCAATATCTTCACCTGTAGGTGAAGACTTGATTTACTCTGTACTCAATGGTGCTGGCTTTTCCTTTTGGCTAGTTTAGAATCTTAGCACTAGAATACTCAATTTTAAAAATTTTAATTCAGGAGCCCACTCTCATACGAAATAATGGAGATCTTTCATTCAGCTTTCAAATGCTATATCAGGTGCTGGGTACCTAACTACTGCACATTGCTTTACCAATTTACTTGCTGCTATACCTGCATTACCTTTACCAATTACTTGCTGCTATAGGCTGGAGAGAGAGAGTCTACTGGGAGAAATCAGTGGGTATATAGATTCTGGGTGAGCAAGGGTTTAGTTTGCATCAAAAGTGTTGAGAATGCGAATTTTGCACAGAATAGTTCTTAATATACACCCTGCCTGTATTTTCTTACATTGCAAGATTTGAAATTACAGAATAAATACATAAATAAAAGAATTTGGGAAATAATTTTTCTATTTTCCAAACAATTTGCCTTGTGTTTTTGGCCTAACTCTTAGGCTGGCAGAATACTGGAAATCAAACGTCTTTTTTTTTTTTTTTTTCCTCTTTTTTAGAAGTGTCTTGATTTAAAATAAAAACAAAATCAAGAACAAAAAGCAAAGAGAAAAAAAATGTTCTACTTTAGAGACAATACACATGAAATAATTTAACCAGATGAATATCTCTCATAGACTTGGAATCATAATATATTCTTAACATCCATGAATACAAAGGCTGTACTATATGTAAAGCATTGATCACCTCTTCATTTTGAGTCAGTCTTATCAATTGAGACATGATATCTGTTGACAAGGTCACAGTTGATGCAAAGGCAGCTTTGGCGCACGGAATTGATAGATCTAGGTGAATTATTAATGAGTTGGTGTATTTATCTATTAACTCACGTATTRTTCTGTTTTCTGTCTTTATTACTGAATATTCTAGCCTTCCTGTATATCAGCCTTTGGCCCAACTTATTTTTACAATTAGAGATAKTTATCTGATATTTCCTAGTGATATAGTTTGAGTATCCCCATAATGCATATACATTCAATAAATCAAATAAATAGATGAATATAAAAAGTTGCCTAGATCTGTGAAAGAGTTCTGTGTATCACTGGGTTGTACAGAGTCATGTCAGCCCAGCAAACACTTTTTCCCTTTGTAACATTCAACATTATGCCACCCAGAGTTCACAAAGCACAATTTAAAGATAATGGAAAAAATACAGGACACAGTTTGTTTCTGGATAATAATATTGATTCCAGGTATGCTGAGGGAAAAATAATTCAGTCATATGTTGCAGCTACTCCTTTCATAGATGCTTTTTGAAATAGCTCCTAATATTCTGCAGACCCCAAACCACAGATCAAAACTAATTACAAAAATTAAGCTAATTGTTTAAGAGCTTGCAGCAGAGTGCAGATTAGAGGCACCAGCARCTGCACTGCACCACCTGACTCTTTTCTCGCTCATGTGGAATGTATGAGAAGAACGACACTCAGGCAAATATTAATAAATCCAACAGATATGTTTYGGAAATTTGTATTAAGCTTTTCCCAGGGTATTATACTTTACTCTTGGACCCTGGCTAAATCACAAAAATAATGACTCCTCCTTTCTTTTCAACTTGCACATACCTTGTGTCAACAGATGCCAAACATTTCCATTTATTTCAACTGATGCATTAACCAGATCACTTACTAGTAGAACAGATGAATTATTCATCACAAATACAATCTTGTTAGTCTATAGGCCTTCAGCAACTTGTTTTTCATTTGCGCAAGTGCAAAAAACAATGTGCCAAGTAGTTCCTTTTATGGCCAAATTTGAACTTGTGACATACGTGTAAAGTACTTTTTTGGCTGTATCGCAGATATTTTGTTGTGGTAGTTCTTAATACAGAATTTGCCATCTCTTGTTATGTAGTGTTACATTGTTTCCTGAGTAAACAACATTGTTGAAGTGTGAGAACACATCCATATAAATGATTAACAGTAAATATTGCACAAAGAAATTAGTTGATGAAATATTTCTGTTGAATAACATAAGCATTTCAAGGCTACCACATATACTGTTAAAATATTTACATATAATTTTCTAATATCTCATGAAAATAAATTACWAATTTTAGAACACCAAAGGTTTTGACTCTAACAACAGTGTAATGCGAGAGACCTGATACAAAAGCTATTTTGTATGTGAAGTCAGAACCAATAATATTTTCTGAGCAAAACACTAAATATATTCTGTCAGGAAAAAAATTGAGATATCCAGTGTGCCATCCAGAGTGCTGATGAGGCAGAAWACACTTCTCTTAAAATTCATTCAGTATTATAGTCATGCGTGAAAAGAGGAATATGTTAGCAATGAAATTCAGTCAGTTTTTCCAAAGCTAGTCCACTTTTGGATTTAAGACAAATCTTTTTTTTTCATGTACTGCTTGAAGTCTTATTTCCAAAGGGAGGATGAGTTTGCTTAAAATTCATAACAGCAAAGGCATGGTTGCTCCTGATGAATGGGACTTGGGGTGTGAATAAAAAGGACATAGGAATTTGCACAAGTAGTCAGTCTTTAGGTTAGCAATATTTATTAATATTGGTCTTCAAAAAGAAAAACTTCCAATGACATATGAACTTGCATCACCAGGGTATTCTCTACAGAATGAAACTATACGTTTCTTCAGTCATGCTACAAGGAGGATCTAAAAAGCAGTCTCGCTATTTAGAAGCAGTTATTGTTCTCTTTGGTACTAGGTTAGCCAAGCACAGATTCCTTTGTGAGCCATATGTTTATTTAAATTTATTTCTATCTTAAACTTATTGTAAGACTATTTTGGAGTTATAGGACTGATTAAATTGTTCTTGAAGTTAGCAAAGAAATTCCACTGCAGAGAAAAAAATAGCAATTTTTCTTCCCTATCAGATTCTGTTGTGTTGCTGTCCTGAATCTTTCTTCCATTTATGTAATTCTTCTGATGATATATTTCTTTTTCCTTTTCCTGTATACCCAAGAATTCATAGGRTAACGCAAATCATACTGTAAACACAGCATGAGAAATTCCTCTCCTGGTTAGGACCCATTGGAAGCTTTTATTATAAATAGATCGCTATCCCCCCAAATTTTTTTTTAGTTTTTCTTTTTGGTTAAATTGAAACCATGCCTGTAAACCAGGCATGAAGATACTTTCAATGGCTTGTAATAAATTAAAATATATGCAACTATTTGCATATCTARCAAGAAGGAACACCAAGAAGGAACTTGGTGTTCCTTCTTAGAGGACATTAAAAGGTAAAACAACTTGAAATTCAGACTTGTATTTGCATCGGTTCACAATTTATTAGGACTATCCAGATGGAATTTGCTGAGTTGTACTTTTATCAATCCTAATAGGCTGCATGAGGAACCTTTGAAGACAAATGAACTGTTAGAAGCTTGAAGAACAATGAAGAGCCTCTGTGCTGTGTGTTTTTACTGCTTAACTAGAGCAAATAACCTGATCCTTTAGTATGGAAATTCTAGCTTTGTCAATATTCACAGGGCACTGGGTTTATTTGCATTAGATTTAAATGTACAAGGTGTACTACTTCTTATGTTCATGTAGAATATTTACACTTTTATGAATAAAAGAAAGGAGCTTCAAGCACATTTGTTACCACTTAAAGAGAGCTAAGGTTAAAAAAATACTCTTTTTTTTTGCCCTGAAAATCTTTTCTTTTGTATTGATAATACATAAGTCAGAAAAAAAGTATTTCACTGTAAGCGGATAAAATAGTGTTTAAAAGCTGTTCTTGGTGTTGCTTTAGCTGCTATGATTTTTCTTTTTCTCAACTTGTTTCCAATTAAGCATCTACTTCAAAGTTTACCAATGTTTCTTCTTAACATCATATAGTTAAAAGGTAAGCAAGTGAGCACAAAACTCTTTTTATTGCTAGGGACCTATCCAGAAAGTATTGCCAATCCAACATTCTGAATGAAGTTTTACTGAAGAATGAAACTTAGCAAAATAAATCCATAATATTACTAGTAGAATTTCTGATGGGAAGTGTCTCTATTAATAAAGTCTTTTGCCAACAGCATTTCCTCTCCTGTTTATTAAACTCCATAATGCATTTGTGTATTACTATTAGGTCARTTGATCAAATCAGATTCAGAACATAACTATCAACAGTAAAAGTCAACTGCTTGAACAAAGGTCAGTCCTCAGGTTTTCTGGAAATTAAACAATGAAAAAAAAATAAAATAAAAGTTGAATGGAACTGAAATGGCATCTGACAAAGGAAATTGGTGTTGACTTAATGTGTCAACGATGTGCTACACAACCAGAACGATTCAAGCAGATATGACTGATGATAAGAAACTCCTAGTGTCCTGAACAGTTTTCAAAGACAGTTACTCTTTCCATCATGGTAAGTCTGAGAAGTTGTGAAGTGTTCACAACAGCCATGCAGAGGTTGTTTGCCTCTCACTCGTATGTTTTTGCACCCACCAAGAACCTTAACATCAGTCAAGTTACTGAGCCACAAACACTTTAAGCAAAAAGAAAAAAGGAAAAAAAGGAAAAAAAGGAAAAAAAGGAAAAAAAGGAAAAAAAGGAAAACAGGAAAGAAAGAAAGAAAGAAAGAAAGAAAGAAAGAAAGAAAGAAAGAAAGAAAGAAAGAAAGAAAGAAAGAAAGAAAGAAAGACAGACAGACAGACAGACAATGTTAGGACTGAGAGAAAGGCCTGGAGGCAACAATATGCTCCACAATTTAACTTTCTATATTTACAAGTCAATCATCTAGTCTGAAGTAGCTACCTTACGGCTTTCTACAGCCAATGGTAAAGCTAGTACCTCAAAAGGGTATTTAAAACCATTTACTTCAGATTTGCTTCAGCTAGCTAGATTGTTCTTAAGAGGCTGAGGAAACTCTATAACATAATAATCTGAATCTGACCTTAAAAAATCTGTGTATGTTAGTATATGTGAGAAACTTCCTTGATCCAGATTTCAAGCTATGTAAGCAATGAATAACAGAAATGCAGATACAGGTAATGAGATGAAAAGATGCATATTTACAGAGCTGGCAGTCTGCCTCAGCATTTCTGAGGGCAACATCTCTAGTTACTAAACTCTATTATTTCGAAGTATATAAACACACCTTGTGTTTATCATCAGACCACAGATGAAATATTATTAAGACACATGGAACCTGGCCAGATGGAACACAGGCCCAAGAGGCAATTAACAAATAAATTAATTAACATTAAAATTAAAATAATTACAATTCTGATCACATACAAATATTGAGCTGTCACATCTAAGCTTTGTTTGGGAAGACAGCATTTGCCTATATTGATGAATGGAAGAGTCAAAGAAACTATCTACTCTAAAGCTCAAAGTCTATTAAACACRTGCATCTCTGGATCCTGCCCTTTGTTCACGGACACATCTGACTGACATTTGGTTAATGGTTTGGTCTTGATAATATATTTAGTGTAATCTCTTCCACAATGTGCTTAACTGTACTGGAAATGCAGATGAAATGGTGTATTTGTTTAGCAAAGGATCACAGATGGGAGAATTACCTCCAACATTCATAGTTATCTGCACTGGAAGAGATAATCCATACTCAACAGACTACCAGGGCTTTTCATGCTAAATGCAATGACCATACATAAAAGATTTCAGAATAAAAACTAATTTTCTCAACATACAATCCAGAGACAATAACAATCCCTAATAATTAAAGAAGGAGAGCAACAACTCATTACACAATGTTTAATATGAAGGGTTGGAGGACATAATTGCCAGAAGTTCTCATTTAAGTCCAGCCATTTATAGTCGGAGGTCAGAGATGTAACATTAACCTGATTCTGCAAGGAGATGCATACATATAAATACTGAAATGCACATGCACAGTCCTAACATTATGCATTGTGAATGATACAATTGTAATTAATGGGCCTACTCGGTGTYTGTATGACTGTTTTATTCTGGGGATTCTCTAAAACTGTCTAATAGCAAGATTGGTCTGAAAGTAGTCATCAATTGCTTTTACTTTCATTAAAATGATGTAAAAAAAAGCTCGGTTTAACTAGGAATAAGGCACAGGCTACATTAAGTTAAATACATACATAAATCTTTATGCAATCAGAGCTTAAGGGCATTATGCAAAAGGCGTTGCTTCCAGATGAAGTCATTTGATATAAGCAGTAATTGTCAGTGTAATTCATGTTACTAAACAAATACAAAGAAGGCAAGAAAAGTATATTTAAAAGAAATTACTTTGTAAAAAAAAAATCCATTATTTTCTGATTATTATTTCTGCTGTGTTCTTTCCTGCTTACTCTTTTGTAAGTACATGTTGATAACATCTGTTTTGAGGAAAATGAAAGGTTGCCTAAAAGTCTATTTTCTGGTGTCTTCTGATCAGCAAAATAGAAGCCAAATGTAGTTAAAATTGAGTTTTAGATGGACTTTCCATGAAAATATCCCAGTAGAGATATCTGATGGGAAATGAGGCCATTCATTCTCCTCAAAGTTCTGCTACACACAGAGGACCAGATCTATCCTTTGCATCTGCAACTGYACCCTGCGTGGTCCTCTCCCCTGCCCACACTGTCACTGCAGATAGCAGCCCGTGGACAAATCATTTGCCACATCACAAAAATAGTTTTTCCACATGTATATGTTTAGCCTTTTGTGGAATATTGTTTTTGTGACTTGCTGTTCTTGGACCGGATGCAGCCGAGGTCTGGAAAGCAGTCACATACCCTCACATATGGAGTACACACGTGAGGTAATATATCTGCCAAAGGCATAGATATCAGTGTATAAGCACATAGGGAAATTAAATTTACAGGATGAAAGTCTAGGAGCTCAATGAGTTTCCATAACTAACCTTGTATATACCAAAGTGTAAACAATTGTAAAGAAAAATATATTGTCTTATACCACCCCTGTTGAATTTTACCTGATTACTTCTCATTATCCCCTTATTTCACCTCCATCTAGAATTTCTTAATATTTATTATCTTTTCACAAATTAATTATACACCAATCACATTATTGTGGAAAATTAAAATCTTGCATAAAAAAAATTGTATGCATTTATTATATATGAATATATATATACACACACACAGAGAAAGAGAGARAGATGATTTTATATATAAATATATATATTTTACTCAGTTCTAATCACAGTATAGTTCATTGACTTGGTAAACATTATTTCCCAGCAATGAAAACACCTTTACATGACTGAGTAGGAGGCAATATTGGATGCTACAACCTTCTCCTTATTGCAGTGCAGGTGTAGATGTGCTCAGARTTAATACGCTTCCATGATTAAGTTTGCCCGCAGGAAAAAAGGAAGTATTTCATTTACTTCATTAGCATTTTTGCTATATGGGATCCCACAATCCAGTCTCAGTAACAAATGAAGCATTTTCACTCATCGCTGCAGATGCAGAATATTTGTGAAATAGGCTTTTAAGAAATGTATATTAAGCAAAGGTCTTTAAAAAAAACAAGCAAACAAGCAAAAAAAAAAAAAAAAAAAAAAAAAGGAAAAATCCCAAGCACACTACTGATAAGAATGACACTCCTCTTTCCTTTGGGAAACTTTATGATTTAGGACATGAAGTAACCACTCTGGTTGTCCTTGGCTGGCAGCAACTCCAAATTCCTGCAGCTGAATAGCTGTGAATTTCTAGTAATTTGTATGAAACAAGCTACTGCTCTCAGGCAGTTTTGGAGACCAGATGTTCCCATCACAAAATCATCCTACTAGCTTTGCTCGTAAGGCATAGAGGACAATTTGCGCTGGGATTTAAACTGACCAGCTCCTTTATCCCTCAGGGTAATTTTCCAGGTCACCTAAGGTAGGTAGTGGCTGTGTGGTGAGTTTTCTTATGGTGAAGCATCTCTTCAGGCATTATACATTCCAGCTGAAAAGCTGTCCATCCATCCACTGTCATGAACAATGTGTTTGTCTGTTCCCAGGCAAAGAAAGATCTCTGTTAGCTGAGTCCTTTTTCTTTCCCTGATTCCAGATATTTACTGATGTTGGAAATGCCTTTTAATACGGTTAGGTAGGTTCCTCACAGGGCCATTTACTGTAAAAAAACAGCATGCTTCTTCCTAACATGTCTCTTTATACTAGTTGAAAGATTGAATGTGGAATCAAAGGCGGTAAAAGTCACAAAATATAATTCTGTGAGAAATGTTTATGTTTTAGCGTATGCTTTATTTATGATTAGAAATTTCTAGCAGAATATGAAATTCAAAAGTAAATTCAGTATTATTGAAATATTTATTGTGGTAGGAAAAAGGAGTCTTTATTTATGTAGTACATGAATTTCTGTGGTATATTTTATACAGGATATGTTAACATGAATGAAAAATCTAAATAAAATTAGTCTGAAATAGAGATTTCTTTTTGTTATCAGAACAGTTCATTGAAAAGATTTAGCCTGCATTTGTTTCATTACAACTGATGCATTCACTTAAAATGTTTCCAATTCAATTAATTGAATTTTCTGATGGAATGATTTTTTCTTTTTCTTTTCTTTTCTTTTTTTTTTTTTTTTTTTAATCACTTCAGGACTTTGTTAAACCTGAAAGCTTATTGCTCAGTCTTTTCTTCCTGCAGGGCAATATTCAAGTCCCAGGAACATTTCAATCAATTAAACTTAGACATATCTCTAATTTTACTTAACACATTCTGTACCCCCTTGTCAAAAAGCTACTGAAATGTATATCTTTTAAAAAAGTCATTACCAAATAATTTTTATGTAAAGTAACCCTCTACACAGCAGCTTTAAACACTACATTTTCCACCTGAATTTTATTCCAGTGTTTATTTCCTTTCACACACATAATTTCTGACCTCTTTAGAAGACTTTGCAGATTCGGAATTCAAGCTTCTCTTTCTTAGTCCACCATAGATACATATTGTCAGGCAGAAGTTTAACACTGAGTTGCTAAATGTTTCCTTTTATCATACTTATGAAATATTGATAACATGCCCTGAAGAGGTTTAGACTTTGCTTCTATAGAGTTCTTTTTTTTTTTTTCCTATGAAGCTGTCATAAAATTCATTTTTTCTTGCTTTATTATCTCCCAGCTAATATATTGGACAAGCTGTACTTTTTAGATATGCATATAATTTTCTTTCATTAGGCACAGTTCAGCTTTCTTGTGGGTGTAGTGCCATGACACACAGACGAGTGAGGAAAAGTCAGTTGAAGAAGTTCTTGTCTAGTTCACACACTCATGTGAGCCATTCATTCCCATCACCCTTTCATGGGTCACCAATGGCTCAGCAGTAGCTGTGGTATTACACTCACTGGGGGCTCACTGGAAATGAAGGGTTCTTTTTTATTTTGAAGAGTTCTTTTAATCAGTTCTATGACTTATACCAAAGCCCCATATTCCTTCTAATCCCCTGAGTGGCTGAGGGATAGGAATCAGTAACAAGGGGGAGTGGATACAAATAAAAATTTTAAGCCAGTTTGCTGCTGAAACTAGGCTGTCGTTGAAATATGGTTTCAGGCAGCTTTAGTGTTATGGCAATTGGTGGTTTTCTAGATTGAAGACTGCAAGTCAGCTGTTTCACATAGCTTTGTCTTGACGCGGGTGAAGTGAAAAGGTACAAGTCAAACAAGCCAATTTTGAATTCTTTTCCCAGGTCTGAATATAATCATTTAGCTGGTGCAAAATGAGATTTGTCCCACCATATTTTGAGAGAAGTATAATTATCTAGTGAATAGGGAGATATACAATGGAAAAGACTAAAATGGCCAAGGGAATCGTTAGGGCCTTCTTGAAGTCAACATCCTTCCAGGTCCTTCCAGGTAGCTTCAAGAGGATAGGGACATTACATTTGGCGCTGTTCCTTGTTCTGGAACGGAATTCCATATATGCTCTTTGCAAATTAAAGAGAGAAAAAAGCATGTGGATACAAATTCTCAGTGACCCAGAGATCTGTCTAATATAGCTGAGATGACTGGCTTTTTACCATCTACTGTGCTCCTCCATTCTCCAGGCTACAATGTCTGTGAAATGCCTGTTTTGTCTTATTTGATCTAATACAAAGTAACTCTGGGCTGGACCTCAATAAAATGGGTAAAAGTTAATTAATCACTTGCTTGAAAGTTAGTGGTTGCTTAGGGACCAAGAATACATGTATTGCACAAGGAAAAAGTAATGGGACCTTCAAAAGAGAAAGGTAAAAAAGAAAGAAGGAATAAGAAGGAAGGAAGGAAGGAAGGAAAAAAAGGAAGGAAGGAAGGAAAAAAAGGAAGGAAA
>NW_020454761.1:1409544-1447961 GCF_003342845.1 Nothoprocta perdicaria
AGAAAAGCTGCTGACTGAAGCTAGGCAAAATGAAAAGAGAAATTAAGTACAAATAATTATCAAACTAAGTACATCAAACGCTCTGCATTGTAAATTTGGACCCTTCCTCTCCACCCCTCCATTACATTGCCCCACACTAAGAAAAAAATTGTAAATACAAAATTAGGAAAAAGTGTTTTGAATTCAATAGAACTCAGAACATTAACATAAAGAATTTCAATTTAGATCTCTCCAGAAAAAAAAAAAAAGTGCTCCAAAACATTTTCACAAAGCTAATTTTGTGACAAAATGACATGAAATGGCATGCCAGAACCTGCTTTTCTGTCAGCTCTGCAGTTATGTAACTTACAAATATGCTAATAGCATTCTAGCACCTCATCCTAGCAGCTATTTTCATAAAAAATCAGCCATGCATACAAGATGTACACACAGGTCTTTTTGTGACATAGAAATGCTGATTTAATGATGGAATTCATAGTAGCCCAATAAAAATATGGGCTGTAAATTTGCTGGGCATTATGCAGTCTTTGCAGATCTCCAGAGTCCTTGAATAAATATAAAAAGAAATGAGGAAGAAATGTAAGTGAAAAGAAACAGCCTTTTCTTCAGATGTTCTGCATTTCTAATTGAAAATTTTGGCTACCATTAGTTACCTGCAATATGGAACACAACATGAAAGGTCAATAAATGAGTGTAATACATGGAAAAATTCTTACTGGTGAAATTGATGGACAGCATCAGCTTTAGATTTACACAGCTTGTATGTTTACTCCTTCCAAAATGCTTTCTAATATTTGAGTGATGCAAGCCTATCACATTGACTGACAAGAATCTAATCAGGTGCTAAGTTAGGAGAAATATGGGGAAAATGTTAGCACTTAATGTCTGTCCTGTTCACATATCTGGTAGCAAGCTCATATTTGTAAAAAGGATAATGCTGAAGAGAAAATGTACATTTCATTCTCCAACACTAATAGGATGCATCAAAGATATTTCAATGGCATAGAAAATGCCAGTGTTATATGAAACGAGACAAATTAAAAAGAAGTCTTACAAAAGATACCTGGGTCATAGTGACACTTCACATTCATCCAGTGCTGTTTTATTTAACGATTCAAAATAATTGYATTTTAGATTATTTTGCACTTAGCCCCAGGGGAATTTTCTGCTGACTTTTACAATACAAAACGAATGTATTTACTTAGATGGTAAGTCCTTCAGGGGAAAAGGCTGTCTCTTATCATGTGTTTTTACTGCATCTGGCACAGTAGTTTTTATCTTGGTGGTGTTGTAATACAAGCAAGTAACATATTTCAAAGCCAGAAGCTGTACTGTAATCGTCCACTTTGATCTCCAAAGCAAGATGACAGGGGTTGAGGAAAATTCAAGTCCTACTTCCTTGGAAACTGTAAGGAGTTTAATGGCTACCTAAATGACATACAAAGACATTTGCCATTAATGAGGAGAATATGAATCCTTTTGGGTTCATTCCAGACCCTAAGTCATTCTCTAATAATAACAATATTGAATAATACCAGAAACAAGTGAAATGTATTTGATTTCATTTTATTGTTTTCAGAAAGTGAGCAGTGATTCTTTATGAAATCTGGTTGTTACATTAAAATACATTTTGAATAGTGTTTTAATTAAAATTATGCCCCCAGATGCCAGCTAAGAGCCTGTGTTCAATTGATCAGATGCTAAAATTGAATAAAGTACAGCACATAGACTTTAAAAGACAAGGTCTTCTAGCAAGGCCAAAGCCTTGCTAAACTGTATTGAATAAGCTTTTTAGATAATCTTTTGTCTTCATTCTTCAGTGTACAGCTTTGTTGTGTTTTATTTTATTGCTTACATTATCAAAGTCCTGAAGGATTCACTATTTCAGGTTAGCAAGAAGCCCTGCAATTACTGTGATAGTAGTAGCAAAACAGGGAAGGATTTTGAGCTGGGGATGTGCAACCACTTTGTAGCTTACATTGGAATTACTATGTAGCCATCTGAAGAGTAAGAGATGGCTAAAACAAAACCAAAAACACCCATCAGAATAAGCAGCTTGACTATACAGTAGTACCCAGCAAACAACATGTCAAACTCTGTATTTTTGGTAACGTTTCAGGTAGCTTCATTTGGCTAAGGAAAYGACACTACTATCCTACTTTCAAGTGCTGGTTCTCTTGAATGCCTCTTAACTGGCATTTCCTAGAAAGTTTTTAGGCTACGTCACGAGGTTGCTACTGTAAGTCAATGGCCCGTTGCAAATGGCAGAACTGTTTCCCTAGACATACATTGTTCTTGAGATAATTCTCCTACGGAGTTCTCATTGCTTCTAAAAAGATTTAAGTATCAAATTGTTTCTGGACAGAATCCCCAGTAGCAATTGATGGACAGAAGAAATGCTGCTGGAGAGTATTTTCTGATTTAGTTTCATTCAACTGGATTCTAGTTTGAGTGCTCCAAGACCACGCCAAGATGCAGACCACAGCATATGTAGGTGAGRTGACTGGGAAGTCTGTTTCTAAAGCACAAAATGTGAAACCTGCAGTRTGAAACTGCTTTTTATTAGGACCACAGAAATTTGTTTCTGGTTCAAGGTCTGGTTACATAGCTTAGATGCCCCAAATTGGGCCCTAATACCCTTATCAGGGACAAAATTTCCTTCTAGTAAATCCTGTTTCACTGTGCTGAAGCTCTATTGTAAAGGGAATTGATTAACAATTATTGAACTAAGTGAAACTAATTTAAAGCTTTAAGGCAACCATTGTATAAATAATAAGGGCACATTGCTTTGCCTATACTAGACCTCCAGAATGTGTGAGTTAGCCTGTGTCAACTAAAATTTAATAGTACGATGCTTTCAGTCCTAACCTGGACAAGCTGGTAAAGATACAGATAAGGCCAGCCAGAGAAGAATGGTCCCAAACCACATTTTAATAACAGGGAAAATGTTTACATATTTATAAAATTTCTTGTTTATGGGCCAAAAAGCCCATCCTCTCTTAGACTGCAGCCTAAACTTAATAAAAGACAGAGTATTGATTAAATTTCCACAGTTCAAAATATCACTGCGGTGCTAAAAAAAATGTAAAAAGCTTATCTGAACATATAGCCGAACATAGCTGAACATATTTCATTCAAAATTTACCACTGAGAATCAAACAGATAATGCAGAAAATAGATCCTTGCAAGAAAGTTTGCAGAAGCAAAAGCATATACTAGGATGAGGAGAATGCAAGTRCAAGGAGCCCTTCTTTTTACAGAARGATCAGAAATAAAAAGTACAATATCCTTATAGGAACATAGACTTCTGAGACCATAGAATTTCATTTTAGCTGTGTCCAGGAAAATACATGACAATATATATGTTTTTAAAAATACAGACAGCTTCTGTTTTCTGTTTCATCTTCTTTTCTAGTAGATGGGAGACAAGCCTGGTTTCTTCCCTTACTTCAAGTCAAAGAGCAAGCAGTAGGATACCTCTGAAATCCTCTAATATTCAGAATGGCAGAATAGCAGAGGTGCCTGTGAGAAAGGAACTGAATACTTAGAGTAGATCCAAAACTTTTGATTTTTAAGGCTTTTAAAGCTCCTACTGGGGCACAATGGGAGACCTAAACACCTTAGAAGAGGAGCTGCCTAAGGCTGTCGTGTTGAAGAAGGATGTTATCTAAGTTAGCTACTTAGGGAGCAGCTTCCCAGAACTTGATGAAATTGCGTGCACCAGGATAAGTCTCGCCCTCACTTTCATGTTCCTCTATCCATGCAGGCTCCACTGTGACCACTGGCAAAACTTGAAGTTAARCAACTACTCTTCTTTTAATAATGTTAAAAAAATAGTAGACTCAAGCTCACTCTTTCTTCCAGGGAAAAGCTGGGGTAGGAATGGCATATGTCTTTCTACATAACAAAATTAATCTGGGAAGTGAGAAGCCCCAATGCAGAACTCTCTCTTCCCTAGGGGAATTCAAAATCACATTTCTCCTCTGCCTCAGGAGAGCTGCAGTCAGCAGGACAGATTGGATGGTGGGGGAGTAGAGGGGAAGGCATGTATTTCTCCTTCTCTTTGAACCCAGATCTATGCAAAAAAAAAAAAAAAAGAGATTTCCATAAGAAGAGAGAAAAGCATGTGCAGCTAGTCAGTGGGCACTTGCATAATGAGAGAGACTTCTGATTCCTGCTTCAAGGAGTCTCTCAATGTTTGCCAAAGTACATACAACAGCATTTTGCAAGGATCTCAGTCCTGCTGTGTTAGCATTTAGCACACTGAATATACCCTCTGGATGAAACAAGCATAGGAAGAGCCATAACTGGTCATGAGGAAAGGTTGAGATTAAGAAGCCAGTATCAGATCTGTGCATGGGAATTTATCTGTACTTAGAGAGTTTTACACTTCAAAAAATGGAGGCTGGAACGAGCTTAAGCACATCCAAGATTAGGTGGCAGCTAATGATGTTTATTTTCAAGATTATGATTTTATTCTGTAGAGCTTTTGCTTTAGATGCTAAAATTCCATGTTAGATTTGCTCCTAAATGACTTTTTTGCTTGTAAGTTTGCATAGGGGCTGTTTATAGGAAATCTGACTCTTCTCAGTCCCAGTCACAGCAGACCTGTGGTTATGGGTATATGCAGGAAGCAGTACATAAAACTGTGCCTGACTGACACAACTTGAGTTAGGAGTCATGGTGGGCTATGTGATKCTATGGCAGCTCTGCAGCTCTGTGGCACGATCACCTAGAATGGAAGAAAAGTCAGATTTGTGTGGAGTGACTGGTGAGTGCATTTGTATCCAAATTGGTATATTCTTCTGTTTCTACAGGTCAGGAATTATCTTTGTCTAGCCTAATGTAGGCAGYAACAGTAAAAAGGATTTCTGTGAGATAAGCCTCTGTCTGTTTTTGCCTTACATATTATGCAAGCAACAAGCCATTTCAAAATACCAGCGGAAGGATTGTGGGAATGAACATTTAAGTGCAGCTTGCTCAGACTTGTGCAGGTATTTGATGTTGAAAAGAGCTTTCAATGATGTCTGTGGGAAACTTCAAATAACAGCTTTAAGAATTTGCCTGACAATGAGCCTAGAGAAAATACCCTGGCATTACAAGGTATTTTCCTTTCAAAATAATCACACGATAATCATATACATTATAACAAGTAATATCACTTCTTCACTCAATAAAATTTAGTTCTGTATTTCTAACACTTCAATCTAGGCTCAAATCATAGATAGTAAATACTATTTGCAGTTATCACTTTTCATTGCTTTTCAGTTAGAAGTCTTTTTTCAGCATTGCTGGAATGAATAAAACAAAAATATATATGTGCTCAGAAAACTTAATAGTTTTGGCTGACACTCATAGTGGAAAGAAAAAAAAAAGCAAGAAAATTTATTGGAAAAAGAAAAAAAAGGCAGTAATTCCAATTCAAACCAATAAAATATTTTCTACATCTTAAGCATGTGATTTGGCTCATTTAACTATAGTTCAACGCTAGCTACCTTAGATCTCCTTTTCAGTCCAGAGACAACTACACAATTTTAGAGTGCAAAATTCCAACTCTTTTTAGATATCTACTTTAATGAGWGATGATTTTTACCCTGTACCCTGTTTTTGTTTCTCTCCTATGCCCATGAAAGGAAGGCATATGAGCAGACATCTACCTTTAGTTTGATGAATCTTAATTGACTAACAGAAACCAGCCTTCATTGAATATAGACAACGTTTGGCTTGATGTGCTTTGTCCCGGGTGCATTTTTTTCCTGACTTTCTATGAAGGCACACATGTGTTTTTAAAAATCTACACGTGTTTTTAAAAATCATTACACGTGTTTTTACACTACACGTGTTTTTAAAAATCATTAAATTCTTTCAAGGGCTATATGTTCTGCTAATACACTGGGTGAAAATGTTAGATGTAGGAGATATTTCT
Organism: Nothoprocta perdicaria; assembly: GCF_003342845.1. Taxonomy (NCBI): domain Eukaryota; kingdom Metazoa; phylum Chordata; class Aves; order Tinamiformes; family Tinamidae; genus Nothoprocta; species Nothoprocta perdicaria. Next base: position 1,415,471 of record NW_020454761.1, read on the forward strand.
TCCTTGGGTCAGAATGGCAGGACTTTGGGATTGCTTTGCCCCTTTGTGGCACAGAGCTCTTYCTAGGCTCATCTGAACAGGTTTCCTGAGCTATAATCAAAACTTTTATATATTGAAAACCACAAGACTCACATCTTGGATCTTGGAAAACTGAGAAGAAGGGGAGCTTATAAAGGGGTACACAGGTGGGAGATGACAATGACTTCTGAAATGACCTGCAACTCCACCGTAGATGAGAACCAGGCTAGGTACCAGTTAATCCAAGATTAACAAGGATACACAGACCTCAAAAACCTCTGACCACTCAATTTCATTTACACACAAGGCCCAGGTCTGTTACAGGGAACAGCTCCTCTTGCACAGGAGCTGGCTGCATCTGAATTGTTTGCAAGATCGCTTGGTTTCACAGTGACAGTCCCTGACCTGGCTGTGTTTTTATTGGACCTAGGTATTAGGCCAAAGAGAAAAAAGACGGTATTTTATAGTGACCTTAAGCACTGACACCATATTCCTCTCATGGAAACTGCTGTAAACATGTTTTTGCATCTGGCTTACATGTCCTGAAGTTGTGGAAGGAAAACTGTGCTGTTGAAGTTTGAGACCTGAGACCATCCCCCATTTGCTCAATGTTTTTTTCCTCTCTTGAGAAATAATTGGAGAAGTGAGAGGTGATGCATTAAATCTTATTAATACTTTTGGTCAGTTTATCCTTTCCTTTTAGACATTAAATCTTGTGTTTGCCATTTTTATACAAGTACATAAAATTGGTTTAAGGAACAAATTCAATTTGGCATCCAATTTTTAACCAGTGCTGCTCATAAATCATACATAGTATGTATCAGTTTTAAGAGGAGAAGGCAAGGATGTCCAAGGTTTATGAATTCCTAACAGCTCATAAATTCTTTGGCAACCTGGCTTGAAATAATGTGGGTGTAAAGTTACCACTTCTGTATTTTTGTAACTTTGACTAAATCTCAAACTGAACATTAAAATCTGACTTATCTTTAAGAGTTCAAGAATTATATCCGTTTACCATTTTATTAGAAATGTAGCATTATTAAGCCTATTTATTTTGCTCTATCCCTCCACCTAGATCATACCAGTAAAGATAACCATATTGCTGTGCATAGATGGAATAAAAGGGGAGGTTTACTTTTATATATTAGCTGTAGAAATTTCATTTTCAAAGACACTGATTCACTCTGCCACTAATTTACAGCAGAGCTGTGGTATCAACTTGCATTGTTGTGCAACATAGCTTGCTTTATTTATCATAGCTTTCCTGTTGCTTTTTAAGGACATTATTTTTCATATTTTTCTCTTACATAACTCTGGAAAATGTTGAAAATGTATAGCACTTTTAGAATTTTGAAGTTCTCTCAGGGACCAAAGCTGCAAGGACATTTTAGAGGAGAGTACTGCAAAAAAAGGCAAAGCAAAGCAAAGCAAAGCAAAGCAAAACAAAGCAAAGCAAAACAAAACAAAACAAAACAAAAGGGCCTTGTCTCCAAGGAAACTTTGATAGGAGAATTTCTATACTTCACTCTACTTCAGGATGGGATCAACCCCTAAGGGACTGAATGAAGCTGACCACGTTTTCTGAGACTGATATAACTGATATATATTTTTTTTTCTGAAGGAATAGGATATTTCATTATAGAAGCAGTGCCGATTTCAGTTAATGCTAGCAGCATTTGTTTAATTGGATAACTACAATGCCTGTGTGGTGCTTGGTGCACATGAGAAAGGAAAAAAAAAAGAAACCTTCTCACAAAAATTGTTTTAATGATACTTTAATAAAAAAACCCACACCTGATCATGAATTTTCCCTTTGGGTCTGCCTCATATAGCAATGATTGTGTGGCCATTTTTAACTTCTTGAATTATCACAGACTCAGAGAGTATTTGAGATTGGAAGAAACCTCCAGACATCATCTAGTCTAACCCCTTGCTCAAGGAAGGTCACGCAGAGCATGGTTCATGGGGTCAAGTCCAAGCAGGTTTTGTTCATGTCCAGAGAAGGAAACTCCACTRCTCTGAATAACCTGTTCCAGTGCTCTGTCACCCCCACAATAAGGATATTTTTCCTTGTATTCAAATGGATCTTCCTGGATTTCAATTGGTAGCTGTTGCTTCTCATCCTGTCTTTGGGCATGACTGAAAATAGTCTGGTCCCATCATCTTGACGGCCCTCAGTTAAGATCTTTGCATACATTGATAAGATCTGCTCTCTAATCTTCTCTTCTCAGGCTAAACAGATCCAGCTATCTCAGCCTTTCTTCATAAGAGAGATGCTCCAGTGTCTTAATCATCTTCACAGCACCATACTATACTCTTTCCATTAGCTCCATATCTCTTTGATACTGGGGAGTCCAGAACAGAACCAATGTATTTTTAGCTCTAATATGTACCATATAGTCAGAGGTTGCACTTCCTGCTTTCAAAAGTATATCTTTTTCAGTTGCAGTCTGAGACAATGACAGTCTTTTACTGGCTTGCTGTACTTGTTCTTTCTAAACCAGTAATTCCAGAATTACAGTCCTGACATTTTGTCACTTTTCATTTGTGACTCTTAAAGGAATGTAAGCCCAAGGGGAATTTGATTGCAGAACTGAGTCTCACAGCTGGAACAGAAATCAAGGCCTGTGAGGGAGAGAATATGACTGAAAAGGGGGTTGTGATTCCATAAACACCATCAATAGGTGTTTTTCTCCCCCATTCCTACTTTGAAGGCTCAGGAACGGCTGTCTTTTCAGCTAATTGTCTTTCAGAAGGATATTCTGAGAAATGAAGCCAAGCCTATGATCAAGGACACACAGAAACAGAGAATCAAAAGGCATTCCATCCTCATAGCTCAGATGTGAGATCAATCCCCTTCACTGCATGGACATGTCAAGTTCAGCTAAATACTCTTCCCAGAATTCATTGTTGAAATTCACTCTCATCAAGAAATCAAACTTTCTTAAAAGTTGTTCYTATGCAGACTTTTGCAGCTTTTTGTATTATACAGCTGTTTCAGTGAGCCAACAACTTTCTTTACAAATAAATATTGTCACCAGGTAGGCTAAAATACAGTATTTTTGTGATTTCAAATCTAGTCTATAAACAGCATCATGTCAATAGTCTAAGAAGGTTCCAATCAATAATAAAGCATACAGCAAGTTTGTTCTGACAGACAATGAATCCTCTTTTACTTTCCARACTTAATTTAAAGCTATATATTTTGGGGATCCTTCAGTAATGCTTTTCTTTTGTAATGTATACACAAGTGAGTGTCTCTGACAACTCCAAAGCAAAAGAGTACATAATTAACTGATGTGATGTGCTAGTCTTTAATTTACCATCATCCAGCATCATCAAGATTTGTAGCATGGATTATATTCTATGCAGTAAACATACTCTCTTCATAATCCAGACAGACTGCTCTTGTTTTATAGCTATTAGACCTGTGGGGTAAATTCTAGAAAAAAATCCTTAAAATATGTATTTGCATGCTTTATGGAGATCAAAAACATAGGTAATATGGAAGTAAGTTAAATAGCATAAATGTTATTTTATATTTGTATTTTCAAATCTCTGGTTTGATGTAACTCAAATTCTGGGCAAAAATTTGGATGATGGGTAAAGTTTCCCTTTGGAGTAAGATTCTTAATGTCACGATAATGTCACTAAAGAGAGAAAGAAAGAAGGGAAAGATGGCAGGAAGTACAAGATGTTTGTCTTTAAAAGAAAACTCAAATCATATGACATGGTGAGAGCTCCAGGTTAAACTATACCTTGAATATTTATTCCTCATGCAGGAAGGATTCTGGTAAAACAATGATTACTGAAGAGAATGTATCATTAAACAAAATGCTGAGTGGAAGAGGTGATATTTYCAGAGAAAAGTAAATATTTAAGAGGTCTATTAAACATGATAACATGTTCTCATGATAGGGGTGATCAGCTCTGTAGTGCTTGGAAAAACTTGCCTTGCATGCTATAAATTGATTATATTTTAGTTTATGCAGTAGATCGGCCAATGAAGGAGGTGAACTTCCTTTCTCTTGTAGTCTCTTGTAGTAGTTTACTGCAGTGCAGGCAGTCAGAAACAGGGCATTCCCCAACACAATGAGGATGGGTGAATTCTGTTGTTAGACTTATGCTTAAACAGTTCTGTTGCACTGAGCTGTTCTTGCAARTATGCAAGTGATTAGGTTAATTAAAGCATACAAATTTAGATAGTATTTAGTTATTCAAATAAGAAAAGTGACTACTCCCTTACTACTGTGGCATGTCAGTTATTCCTTTTTTTTTATACAGAGGGTTCATAGCTTTGGAGATGGTAAATATTAGGCTCGATCCTTCAGCCTAGCATGCTGTTTATCTGATCAGATGGTCCCGTTACGTACCCATGAAGATACAGGGGATGAAATTGATACAAGAGAGCAGCGCTGGTACCATAAATAATCCTAAGAAAAGAACTGAACCAGCCAGGTCTAAGAGATATGTGAAGAAGCAATGAAAATTCCTAAGAAGGAAACAGGAAAAGAGGAAAGGCGTGGTAAGAGACCTTATTCCTAGGTCTAGTACAGGAACACAATGTCAAAAGACAGCTACAGTGGGTAGGAAGGGTAGGAAGAAATACATCAAGTGCTGTAACTCGAAGTGATGGGAGAAGCTCTGGTTAGGCAGACAAGACATCAAGGGAGAGAATACTAAGGCAGTGAGTCTGTGGTTTGATGGTAMAGAATTGGAATTTTTTTTATTTATAGGGCTGCAGCAGATAACTACAAAGCAGTGGTAAATAGACTAGTGAAATATGCATGAGCAAGGACATGAGAGAAAACACCTTTTAGAGAAGCTTCTTCAGTACTAATACCAAGTTKACAAGGAGAAGAGTGACTCCGCTAATGAGCCTCAAGTAGAGATCAGGACAGTGTGAACAACCTCTGATTATTTTTTTATTGCAAGTCATATAAAATACAGTGCTTTTTTGATGAACCGGGTTGAAATGTTGAATGACTATGATAAATTTCAGCATCCTTTCTCATTCTCTCTTAATTATGCTTTACACTCTGTGTTTTGGAGTAAACATGGCACCTTAAAACCATAGGGCTGGTAAAACAGAAGACAAAATGCAAGCACTCCAGAATATTGTTTCATGAATTACAGTATTTTTACACCATTAAATAGTTTTAATCACAAAGGTTGACAGCATAACCTGTGATTTTAGTTGGAAATGTAAATAATTATGACAGCTTTGGAAAATTTTCTCTCCAAACTTGACCATTTTTTTAACCTAGCACCTCTTTAGCTTAGAAAGTGCCAATTTCCTGTACATATTTTGTCATTTTTTTCTTGCTATATATGCATATATTCAGCATTAATTTTTTAAAAAATATATCTGTGCCTGTGTTTTCTTCTTTTTTCTTTAGGAAGGTTGCCTATGTAGTCCTTGTCAATATATATACACAGCTTGTATTCAGTCAAACCAAACACATGAAACAAGAAAGTAAACTATTTGATATTTTACTCTGTAAAACTGTTCATCTTTGTCTTTGCTGTTAATGTAACAGTAAAAGCAATCAAATCAGGGTATTTCTTATGTCTGTGAGTTGATCTTTGTTCTTTCCTGAAAGGGTTTGGTTTAAATAATCACAATAGTACAAAGTCGCGCATTCACAGTTTTCTATTTTAGTTCTCCTTCCAAAGGAATTATTGCAATTTTAACCTGCTTCTTGCTCTCTCTCCTAGTACAAAGCTGTGTGATTACAAGGGAAGGGTGATGAAGCACATCGTCTCTGTCTCTTAATCTTCTTATAAACCTTAACTGATTTTAAAGATGAAATTTGGCAAATGTTAGTTGTATTTTCGGATGTTCGGAATTCATGCTGGGAAAATCTCCTTCAGAAAAAAAAAAAAAAAAAAAAAAAAAAAAAAAAAAAAAAAGGAAAAATACAAGTAAGAAGCTGAGTGCACAGCCGGACTGTTATGTAAGATGTTTATTTCTATCAAATCTAGCCCAGTGTAGGCTGCGCAGAAAACAGGTCAAAGCTCCAGAGCAGTGACATCATAACACCATCAGGAAGGTCAGAGAAAATACTAGCRCAGTGAAAAATAGTACTTTATAGGACTGGTCATACTGGTCATTTTTGCTCTCTATATTTTACCTATATTTTGCTCTCTACCTTTCTTCCCCTACATACTGTATTTTAGCCTGACAGTGGATAAGTAAGAGTGAAGTGTTGTTTTAAAACTTTCAGAAAAATCTGTTTGTGACAACTCATGGCAGTACAGGAACCCAGCTGTGAGAACCACTCATGATTTTGTTGGTGAAACTGGAAAACAGGGGGAAAAAAAGAAAAAAAGAAAAAAATGGTAGAAAGTGAGAAATCATATATTACTAAAATTTGATTCAGGGATTTTGGCTCAAACCAAASAACTGAAACATTTTATGTACAGAATATTCATTCAGAATATGTGAATGAACCTGCCAGTTTCTTCAAAAAAAACTTTATTTTTTTTCTTCAATTAGATCAAGACTAAAATCAAGATACTATGAATCTTTTTCTTTTTTTCCTTTGAATAAACTTATGATTGGAAACAATTTTCACAGAAGACCCAGAACGGCTCTGATGCATTGTTGCTACTCAGTGCTATCCTTGAGGGATTTACAGTCTAACCAGGTGTTTAATTACATTCATGTGGATAGCCTCTTCAATTGGCATGCTTAAAGTGAGATATATGACTGCATTTATAATACATTCTACACAGAGTAGACAGTTTTAATCCAGCTTGATTTGAAATTTCATGCTTCCTTATAATTGTGAGCAGATTAAAATAATACCCAGAATGAAACAGGCATTATATATTCCCAAAAGTTTTTAGGATAGATATGATTGCCTTAATTTAGTATATTTTTTACACACCTGTCAATACCCATTTCTAATTGATTTTGTTTTTCTTATATGCCGCATGTAATCAGAACAGTATCAGAAGCTTTGTAAGTAACTATATGGAGGTATTTCTCTTTAGATGTATGAAAAAATACGTTAGAAGAGTTTCACCATAGTTTCTRAATTCACATAGATGACAGCTTTTCTTTTAAAGATTTATCTATCAATTCACTATCTATCAATCTACTCTTTCAGTCTCAATAAGGTCCCCAACAGTACTGCCACAGGAAAAACAATAATTGTGTTTAGGAAAAGGGGAAATGAGGAAATGGAGAAATGTGTTTCCTCATGGGRAAGAATTGCTATTTTTTTAGCAACACATATTGAGTGACATCCTTCTTTAGATAAAAAATGACTTTCCAAAGACAAATACAGAAATCAACCTTAACAGCAGGCTGTATTTGCCTTATATTTGTCTGTGCAAGGGGAAGAGAATGCAACAGGGCTGAAGAGTCATCTGATCATAGGTACCAATGGTGCTGTTGCCATACGAGCTATTCACCAATATTTCGGCAAGAAATGGGCATTTTTAGAGGGATTTTTTCTCTCATCTCCTCCTAGAACTGACATCTAAACATAAATCAGATAAATCATACCATAAAAATCTACTTCTCTCATACTGTTGTATCATATCTACAATGAAGATGTTTGAAGTCAGATGAAATGAATCTCATCCTGAATCTCCTTTTCCATCCCAGTCCCTTCCGGAATAAGATGTCAACCCATCTCACATGGTTATTTCTTCAGGCTCTAAGTCTGTGTAGTTTTCTCTGGACTTGTAGGGGGCCTGTTACAGCAAAAGCACAAAATGGAGAGTATTTTAGGTTACCTTGAAAAAAGGCTTTCTTTATAGGATGCAATATCTAACTCCTCAGGGATAAGGGTATTTTTCAGTGGCAGAACAGATGTTTATCATCTGTCTCTAATGTTTCAGCTCCAACTAGAAAAATCAAAACTCTGGCATTTCTACAGTGATTTTTGTGTTTAATGTGAATTTTATAGTCAAAAAACCCACGAGATCTTACCAGCCTAGACTTTAATTTATGATAGCAAAAAATTTAGGTGAGGAAGTACTCTAAGCCTTCTTCTGGGGAGCACATCTTCCTGTTGCTTGCTTACTCACTAATGGGCACTTACAAATAGAAAATGATACTGCAAACTCCCTACAGAGTTAAGGCTACAGGTTTATGCTGCCTGCATAAATTAGAGCATCAGTTTATATTCCAGCTAGAACATTATGGCCTATACTCAATTTTCCAGGCACTTTATAATTTCTGCAGAACATTTGATGGACTGAGTAATGGCAGAGCTCCTTCACCTATGAGTAACAATGCTCAAATATTTAATTCCCAAGAAAATAGACCAAGAACTCCTTATGAAATATGCCTTTGCTTGTTTGCACAGTGTGAGCTAATGTTCAGTGATAATGATGGACTTGGAAGATAGCAAAGAAGGTTATTTGATCAGAGTGAAAATGGGAAGAAATGGAAGCAAAGTAAGCATTCAAACAAAATCAAACTTTGTTATGGTTATTCTGYCTTTCATAGCTAATATCTAGAGGAACACTTATCCAAATATGAAAATTTTGCACATAAAGAACTGGCAATCCTGATGAAATCAAAACTGAATCAAACAAATAGTGAGGCAAACCAGCCCAAACCTATTTTTCTCTTTTCCTTCCAGTAAGTGAATGATGCTCACCACAGAAATAATGTTAGATGATTATAATCACTGTTCTGCTGTTCTCCTTTAGTTCATCTCAATTTTTATTTTGTTGACCAAGAAAAATAATTTCCCTGAACAACACAAGTGTACTTTAAAGGCTGTCTATATTGAAAGGCTGCACACCTTTATGTTTGCCCTTTTCAACATCTACGTGAGTGAAAGCAGTGTTTGATAAAATTGTTAAGAGGTTTCATTCTGTCATCTAGTGTTCCTTTTTCATCTTCCTCAACCTCCGAACATCATCAAGATTAATGTTTCAGGTTACAGAAAGCTCAGTTTTCAGRGCTTGCAGATGGCAGCGATAGATGAGATTTCCCTATTGATTCCCTCTCCATCCTGTCATATCTGTCTGAATTATGAGCCAGCACACATTTCTTGTTCCTGCAGATCTTATTAGAACCACACAGCACTAAGCTTCATGTCATCGAGTAGCAGCAGACTCCTGCTTGGTTAACCAGGTGTTTCTTTTTACACCAGAGACACTTCCATTCACAAATACCGATGTGAGAGACAGAACCTACTGCAATGGAGGGGAGAATTCTGCCATTGTCTGAATGGATGATATAAGTTCAAAATAGTTCTTTTTTTTTTTCTGGTGCCTAAAGAACTGACATTGGCACAATTGAGCCTCTTTTGAGAAGAGGCCTGTACGGATTGGGAAAGGCTGAATGACCCTGAGGTCGCTCTCAGGCCTTTAACTCCTGTGTTAAATCGGCAGGAAAATCAAAAGCATCCTTAAAAAGACCAGTAAGCTGTTTTCCCTTTTCTGTTTCTCACTGTCATAACTGAAATGTTATCTTGACATAATTTACACATGCTAGCATTGTACTATGCTGCATCATGCACCATGAAAATTGTATTTACTACCTATTTCAAATGGTCAAARGCATGTAATTTATATTAAAATGTTATGGAAAAATTGTACCAGTGGTGGTAAAGATTCAAATTGCCTCTGATGAGATACACAGACCCTTTCAGAACCAAGTTAGATTCACCTAGCTATATCCATTCAGTAAAAAGGATATTTTCATGCTAATTATAAGATACTGCATATGCTCTGCTCATAAAAAAAATGTCCTTATATGCAAGTACACATACATTTTCAGGAGAATGGGCCTGGGTGGGGAGAAAACTTGATGCTGAATTTCTATTCAGCCTGGTGAAGACAAGGTTCAGGGGGGACCTTATTAGTGTGTATAAATATCTGATGGAGGATGTAAAGAAGACAGATACAGACTTTCTCAGTTGTACTCAGTGATAGGACAAGAGACAATGGGCCTGAAATACAGGAAATTAAATTAAATTAAACGCAAGACTTAGAAGAAGAATCTCCAAATAAGGCATAGAGCAGTCTCAATTRCTCTCTGCTATTTCACACATATTCAAGAACAGAGGTTGGCCTAGTAACTCAAGCACTATGGTAAACAAAATATAAGATCCAAAAAACTTGTCAATTAGCTACACTGAATAATTAGAGATCATAACCTAAGTAATTTCAGTGAGTTCTGGATGTTGATTAAGTATTTTCATCCACCTAAATTTCATGACAGACTTGTGCAGCAGACTAGCAGTTCTTAAAAGCACTGTAAGTCTTAAAGTTAATGACAATGRAAAGACATGAAAAACTTGATAACAAGCAATTCCAGTGATTAAGTGCAGAGACTTCTTATTTAACTGTATTACATACAGACAACTGTTTTGAAATAATAAAGGCTAGGAAGACATAAAAACAATGAGTGGAAGCAACCACACTTTTTTGAGRAAAATCCTACAGAACATAAAAAAGCCTTTTAAGAGGTTTTGCACCAGCTTATGCAATTTAATGGAGAATTATATCACTTCTATAGATTTTTGTAGAGTGCTTCAAAAAAAAATAGAGTAAGGTTATCATTCTGTTACATCTAAAAGCCTTACAGCATAATTTTCATGGACCCACATTACTACTGTATAGAAGGCTCTTGACTGACTGCCTTCTGAAATCTATTCTTCAGATCAACGCTAGTGTGAACATTCATTCATTTTACTGTTATTATTTTCTGCTTTCATAAAAATACAAATTTTTCAGTAATTCAGAGTGGTTGTGTCTAGTTATTACAGCATGCATTGTATGTGCCGTAGTCTTTCAAGCCTCATACAATAAACAAATACTTTTAGCATTTGTGATTCCTTATGGGTAGGATGCATATATAACTGTCTGTTTTTYACACCCACTTCATGGGGCTGCAGTATTTTTTTTAACTTTCCAGTATTATCTATGAGCCATAACAGTTAAAAATGATTTAACTATCTAACACAGAGTGGCTATGAAAAATCTGATAGAAAAGTTTTAATAGTTTTTTAATATGTGATTGCCTTAAGATAAAATTAAACAAAATTAAATAAACAAGAACACTGCTCTGTTTAWCCAAAAAAGTTCTAAATATTTTCAACAATCAGATATTAGACAAAGCTCTACTGTCTGCTAAAATTCAGTGTTATGGTAAAGACATGGACTACATGAGACTTCATCTGGTGYTAGTAGGTTTTCTTCTACAAAAAACATACTTGTTCAGTGGGACTTCAGCTGCATTTTATCAGAATATCATTTACCTACACATATTTTGTCYCTATAAGTTTGTGAAGGGCAAACTAGGTAATGTGATTAAGTGGCTGAAGACAGTAAAGGTTCCAAAAACRAGGTCATTATTGAGATTAACGGGTGGATTAAAAGGATTTAGGAGAGTGGTAGGATTTTGATTTGCATATTACTCCAAAGACCTTTGACTTATGTAAAGCCTCCTCTCAAAGACTATCAAGTCAAAGTATTACATCAAGCAATTTAGTTGTTGAAAATTACTCTTGCCAKTTTTTTGACCTTGTTATTTTTCATAGCTCATTTTTCATAACTCATCATCTGGATTGCTCCTTTGGACATGGCAAATACAGGAGGAACACTAATGTAAAAGAGATGAATTGTAAAATAATTATATCTTATCAAGCATAAGCTATGGGATTCTTGAAAGTTTTCACCTGAGAGTGTTTTAACTAGTTGAGAAAAAAAGAAATTTTTTTTAAGAGGAAGGTCTAGACATTCAATCAAAAGTCCAAAGCATTCTGAATTTAGATTAAACTTTACTTCACTCTTTTGGTGGTAAATGAACACAGTATCTAACTGCTCAAGCCTATAACTGCTTTGGGAGATTGACATTGGGAGGGTCTGCAGGGCTGAGATCAGCCGTTTGGCAACAACTAAAGGAAAGCTAAGGTCAGGGCTTATTTAGTTTAAAAATTCATCTATTGATAGAATGTGTACTGTTCATGGCCGGGCACATTTCTCTCCATGAAAGGAGGATGAGATGGGACAGGAATTCTATATGAATGATAGCACAAACGAAAATTTAGTTATTGGCAAGAAAACAGATGTTATTCTCCAGTGACTCTGTAAGAAGCTATATTTATGACAATAGTCAAAAATCTCTCAATATATTACACGGTAAGAAAAACTAAATCATTTTACCTTTTTTCAGAATTAGCTTGATAAATTACAGCAAATACTTGCAAATTCTATTTATATAGAAAATATTCTTCACTTATTAACCAGTCACTCAGCTGCACTCTGCTCATTTTTACGAACCTTTAACCTGGTAAAAGCCCTGATCTGGTCTGCTTTTGAACAGTGTTGTTTTATTGTGTTGATCTTTACTGGCTGTTCAGATTTGGGATGATGCCATTCCAGAAAACACTGCAATCAACCTCAACTTCAAAAGTACAAATTCTACTCAAAAGTACTAACTGCATTTCTGTTTCTGAGCAAAAAAGAAACTCCTCAGAATTCATTATTCATTATTCTTCTTTCTCTCCTTAAACAATTTTTGACTCTAATTGAGGAAGGAAGTATTCAAAAGTGAATGAGACAATGTGTCATTCATAAGGAAAAATTCCAAGAGAAAAACATTAGTTTTAAATTTTGTCTCTAAAATCCTGAGCCTGGACCACATTATCAGAGCTGCAGTACAGCCTATGAAGGTCCATCTTTATATTGKCTCACAGTGATCAATTTTGGAAATTAGGGTTCAAGAACTTCATTCAGCAAAAATCTTGGCTGCACTACATTTCTAAATCAGGGCTGCATCAGGGCTTTAGAGAGATCCTGCCATCCTTTGCCAGGACACAGAAACTTCTTTTGATGTAAGAACCATCAGTTCCTTCTAACTATTTTTACATAATAAGATGGCCAGGACATGCACAAAGGAGTCCTCCAATGCATATTTCCTCTCAGAAGAACCCATCAGCCACAAGACAGAAAGCTAACTGTGGTGGGGCAATAACATCTATACCATCTGTTGAAGTTATAGACTTGTGCAGAAAAAAAAAAAAAAAAAAAAAAAGGTGGTAGGGTGGTAGGCTGACTTTAGACTAACCTACGGTTCTAATCAAGTTGTAGATTTGGGGTTTTCTCTCTATTTTACGTAATGACCATTGACTTTAGAACTTGTAGTTGAGAACACAGGTGGACTCACTCACAAATGAGCAGCCCAGTAGCCAGGCTGCAGAYTTACCTTCTCTGTATGGCTTGCTTACTCTTTTCTGCAGTCTTCAGAAGAAAAGGTGGAGAATTTCCTCAATCCAAAAGTACTTGTCACCTGATAGTAAAGGTGATAACTTCAGAAGCAAGAATTGTGCCTTTGAATATTGCTAGACTGAGGAGATGACCAATCAAAGCCCCAAGTCCGTGAGAATCACCTAGCCACAAAGCTGTTGCATTAAAAGTGTTTTGCAGTGATAAGTAGTTGCCATTACTTTTTATGAAGACACATTATGTTGATTTATTTGGATGGGTGAGGATACACAGATGAGTCCCTTCAGAGTATTCACACAGAGAATGGCATGCTGCTAGATTCCCTTCAAATTTGGAAGGAAGACAGATGCTGAAAGGTCCAACCAGTTGGACAGCAGTTCTAGTTTTGGTGTGCAAGTCACTTAATGAAGCCCTCTAATGAGACATCTTGTTCTCAGGATCAGTAAATTAGAACAGAAGTGTTTCCAAAGTGAATTTCTATTGCCTTTGTTCTCCTCAGCACTTCYAGAAGAGTGACTGCTATCCCTCTAATCAATGCTGCTTGGAGGGACAAGGAAGTGTTGGATGAGATTCTCACTACTAAGAGCTTRTGACTGCATAGAAGTAATTAGTGGCAAACAAGCACATATTTGTGGCTTTCATTAGTTTATAATGACTGAGATCAAACGTTTATTATTATCTACTGTTGGCTTTGGTAGCTGCATGTCTCTCACTCGAGCAGAGGTTTCTGTTTAAGAAAGGATTAAATAATGCTCTCCACAGAATAAGGAAGCCATAACTTAGTAATATTTCTTCTGTTTTGGGGATGAAAAAATGTTGTTTCAAAGCAAAYGTTTTGATGCACGCTATCAGTATCCTCTTTCAGGGAAGATTAATTAAGTGTGTATAACACTAAAATCTATTCAAGAACCTAGAAGGAACAACCCTTAGAGACTGATTAGTTAACAGTTATTAATGAAGAACAGCAGAGAATCTAGAGAACCAGTATCTTCATATGCTTGGAGAAACCATACCTACTTAATCAGGGATAAACGACCATTTTTTTATCAAAATTCTTCCAGACATTGTTTATATTTTGGAAGCAGATTTCTCATTTGTCTTTGATGGCTTCGCAACTCCAAGGCAGTGAAGAGTGGCAGTGTTCTGCCTAAACATAGCCATTGGGAATGTCATTTCCTGAAAGAAGTTCCATATAGCTAGATAATTAGTGAAGTTAAAGTGTTTGGTCAATGATGGCCTAATGCAGCTTGGCTAATGCAGCTGAAAATGAACATGTACTCAAAAAGCTTGCTACCAAAAAAACTAAAAAAAAAAWATTCTATTTGAAAAATTGGAGTATTTTTTCCAACAAAAATATTTTCTTTTAAGTCTGTGGATATAGGATAGGATATAGGACATAGGATATAGGATAAAGACAGTAAGAAAGGTTTCTTGAATTAATTTTCTTTTTTGATGAAAATCAATTTTGTTCTCATAAGAAGCCATTGGAAGTGCCAAAATGTGTGACACAGCATCTCTCGGTTTACTTTCACATAAAAATAATTACAAACTTTAAAAATCTAAAAACTCAGGTGTTTTACTTCATMAAACTAGGCAGGCGGTCATAAAGAGAGCTCTGGCAATAGCATTATCTCAAAAGGACTGTGTGCTACCATTGTATGTTTAACAATGTCCTATTTAGACATCTAGACATAAAGGACCAACTCTTCCAAGACACTCAATATAGATCTGGAAGATATTAACAACAACAAAAAAATATTAGTAGAAAACAACAACAAAAAAAGTGTGGKTTTTTTKGGGGGGGTGAGGGGAGGAGGGCAGTGGAGAGGAGATAGAGWGACTTGGAAAATCACACAAGGAATCTACTGGATTATTTGCAAACCTCAAGCTCTGATCATGCTATCTTCCATTCTAAAGACAGGATTCACCTATCTTTACCCATCTAGCAGTGAGGTAACTAAGCTAGATAACTGCATGCCCTTTGTACAGAGATGAGTAGCCTACTTTTAGAAGGCAATTCACCCCAGTTTGGTGAAAATATCTATTTTAGGATAAGGTGAATCACTTTCAGGAAGTTCTTGTCATTCTCTATGGGCTATTATTTAGACAATGTGAGCAKAATCATTCTGAAAAATCTTTATTCTGATACAGTAGCTGTACTTATAGAACAGGTGATACAATCCAGTTCAGGACCATACATGCATATCTTGACGGCAACATGTTCCTATTCACTCCCACGTGCTTTGGAAATTTGGAAGCTCACAGTATGCTCTAGAATGTTTCAAAACCCACCTACTAGTCAGTACAGACCCAACCAGCAAGATCTAATTAAGTTTGTTTCATTAAAAATAGAGTAGATTCACTAGTGCTGATTAACTGAAAACAAAGGAGTTGTGACTCTGAGTTGAGACTATCACACTAACCTCAGGAGTGCAAGTGTATATGCAAATTCTAAAAGTACATATATTACACTTATGTTACCTGCTGTCCTTGTGTGAGGCTCTCACTTTCAGTTTCCAAAAAAAAGGTTACTTGTATTTTCTTCTGTATATTTAAACAGAAGCTAGTATATTCAAAAAGGAAAAAAAAAAGATTTTTTTTTAAATTAATGAACTAATTCAATTATCTCAAATGAATTCCTGCTGTTTCCAGCTATGTCATTTAAAATTTCCACAAGTGATTTATACTGTGGGATTTTTAGTACATAGACATTCATACATTCAAACCAAGTGTCTGAAATGCCATTTTATCACTGAGATATGAAACTCATTGCAAAATGACACCTGTTCGCATTACACAGCTGAAATACTGTCTGAGGTAACCATATCCCACCCAATACAACATAGCAGCATCTTCTGTGGCTCCGTACCCTGTATGTAAAGGTGTAGAGACTAATCCGAAACACCACCTACATGCCTRAAGTATAAGATCCAGCAGGATTAGGCAATGTCTAGACTACAGACTAGATGTGCTCCCCAGCACATCCCTTAATCCCTATCCTATGATGGGCCAGATTGAATACAGCCGGAATGCATCGATAATAAATCCTTCCATCCTGTGCACTTGGGTTTACTACCTGTGGAAGTGGTAGGTAGGAGAGCAACGCACCATGTGATAAAGTCATAGCTGGGGTACTCCCAGAACTGGGAACTCTCAATAAAAAATAAACTCTACTGTTAGTGCAGGAGATACTATATGTGTTCAGATCTGTGAAGGAGAAAATTAAGCATTTGTCAAGCAGAAACATTAAGAGAAAAAGGTATTGACAACGTTTTAGACCAATAAAACTGTGAACAAGTGACTCTGACAATCAGTTTACATGATACACTACAGAAATCTCATACTACAGATATGGGACAAGAATTTTAATAAGTGAAAACTTACATCTTTTTGGCCATAGAAATGAAATCAAACTATAAAAAGCTTAAGAAAGTATGAAAGATCTAAAAACAAACTAAGTCAAGTCACTAGAGTCACATTTGTGCCTATAATTCATGCATTTTCTTCACTTCTGTCTCTTTATGCCAATCTGATGGTTCAGAATCAGAAACTTAGATTCAAAATTCAAAGTTAGCAAGGTTGGAGAAACTCCTATCAAAGTCATAGTCTAAATTAATATAGTTTGTACTGAGGAAACGTCAAAGAACTGAGACATTTTCATAAGAATTTTACCTACAAAAATAGACTTTACAGGTATAAATGAAAAAAAAAGTGGCAGCTTTGAAGACAAGAACAGTTTTTCTCCTTTTCATATTTTATCTTTTTTTCTTAGCACTTTTTACAACACTCTAGTAAATTCAAACCTACAGGAAATAGGTATGAAAGTTGAGCTGTCATCTTCTGTACTTCAGTTTTAGTTTCCAGTTTCATTAACACTGAAAAATATTAGCAATTATCCATATATCCTAGTATTTTTATCAGAAAAAGTAATTGGAAATAATAATTTTAACATTTCAGGTAGTACATTCTAGGTCACATCATCAAGTTTTAGGCTGTATCAGAGTTATATTCAGGCTATTAATTTAAAACTAATCATTTATTGATGATATTCATAAGACCTTTGTTAATTAAATTAGTATCAGCATATCAGTATCTTCAGAGCTGTTATCCTAAAATTCCATTTATAAATTTACAGATGTTCCCATTGAGGCTTAGTGACATGCCAAGACAATCTTGGTGAGATTAAACTCTTGCAAACTTCAGTACTTATTATTCAGATGTCTTCTTCTGACCTTCACTTATAGAAAAATGAGAGGTACTCTTTGGGAACGATTAATCTGAACTATCATAACGATCTACTTTTACATGAAAGAAAGCATGTCCTAGAGAGATCCCTTTCCTTAACTACAAAGGGAGTCTAGACTTGTGACAGAAACCCTTCAAGGATTGTGTGATGAATTATAACTCCCTGATTACTCTGGTGATAGAGACATCTTTGAGCATAGTATTTTGAATTTCTCGGAGGGAAGTCTATGGCAGCTTTAGGCATTTGTATGAATTTAAATTCTGCTATTACTAGCGTATCTTTTAAATAACTTGTTGTAGGCATAYTTTTCTTTTGAGTTAGTATTGTTCTGCAGAGTTAATTAAAATGTAGATCCAACAGTGGAGATCTTTTTAATGGTGTTTTCATTTCTTTGTCTGACAGTTTTTTGGCCAGATTACACTCTACTGAGCCTTTTGCCTCTGCAAAATCAACTCTTAATTTCCATTTCAGATGCCCATTCTGAGGGCTCTGGTTGACCCTGGTTTCTCCTCGGCATCAACAAAATTGACTGCTAGGAGACCGCATGCAGAGAACTAAAGGCAGCTTTTGATATGCCAGACTGAATTTTCATTTAAATCATGGCTTCAGTAGCTGTTTTTTTATTTCTTTCCTTGTAATATATGAATTCCTATCCAGTACCTTCTTTACTCTTAAGGTATGTAGAAGGTATTTTGGAATGAGCTTAAAACAACTTCAGGGTTATTTCAAATTATGCTGTACAGTGATCTTTGCACAGTGAAATTTATATTTAGAATACCATCATCTTCAGTGCTGTAGCAACAGGAAAAACAGGTTTATCTCATATTATTCTGACTTGCTTACTGTTGTTTTCTTCCTATACACATAAATGACATGTTTTTGAATGATTGTTTTATTGTTTTTCAAACAGAAATTATAGAAAGAAGCTCACAATATTTAACTACATGTTGTAAAATTAACATTTGTGTGTGTGTATTGAGTGTTTAAATATGTACATGTATACCTACTATGAACAAATACGTTTATAAATGTATGTTTCTGTACATATGTGTGTGCAAAGATTGACTACAAAGAAATAAATATTACATATGTGCTGAACACTTGAAAATCTGATCATTCATCAGAATGATGAAAAACTGCCAAGAGATGCAATATCTCTCAGGAAATTCCAGGTTATATAAACACAAACATGTGTGAAGCTCCAAAGCAGTTATGGACCATAGCTCATATGATTATTTCCTGCATACAGTCCTGCCTTCATGGCAGACATTCAAGTACGTGAAGACTATCCGCAATTCCTTATTAACATGCACCTGACTGTATCCTAGGAGAATACTGGGCGACAGGGAGAGCATTCTAAACAGGGTAACAATTATTTGCCTTAATCATTTTCATGAACAGCACTTAAACAACACTAATGCTGAGAAAACACTCTTGGACCCAGACTGCGTGATTATCTACACTACATATTCTAACTTATTTTCCTTTTCATACCAAGTCAACCAGTAAAAATGATTTTTCACTAGAAAATGAACAAATCTTCTATCTGCCCTTCAGTTCTGTGACCTAAATTTTAAACGTAGTATGTTTTTAAAGCCACACTGTACTTTCAAAAAGGTTCTATGCAATGGATAGTGAGAAACTGCCAAAAGCCTAAGGCTATCAATATGGCAAGTAAGCTGCTTTCTCGGATGGATTCTGACTCACATTCAGATATCACCAGAAGTTTCCTGTCTAATGAGAAGCTAACAGGATGGAAAGGAGAAGACAGAGAATAAAATCAATATGGCGGTAAATAAGAAAAAAAATTAAAAACACTGCAAAATTAAAAGAACAAAGTCCGTGGTAGCAGAAGGAGAACAATGACATTCTGTCAATTCACTACTGCGAATGTCTATCAGTACTAGATGAAGGTGTTCCATCTCCACACCTTTGCAAATATTCCTTAACTATTCCATACCCTCTTCACAGACTGCTCAGTTTTGGATAATACCTTCACCTTACATTATTCATATTTCTAGCTACTCTGACATCTTCCTCCTTGAACTCCAAATGACACAGCTCATCTCTAACTGGGAAGAGTCTACTGAAGACATGGGATCCTGATCTAAGCCATTTTTAACAAAGCTTAGTGGTTTGGTAGGACTTCCTTTTAAATATTCGTTTTAGCTGCACATTCTTCATCCAGTTTGCACAAACATCTGCTATTAAACATAGGCATTCATTCATCAAAAATACCTGKGACTAAAATGTGTTCTCAAGTCATGTCCAGCATGGAACTGGATACATTTATACAGAATATTTATAAGAGAGGCACTTCTTTTCTAGTGGTGATCGGTGTTACTTAGGATTAGTATTGTAGAACAGTTTTAAATCTTTAGAGGACAAAATCCTATATATGACCATGAGAGTAAGTGCAAAATTACAATGAGTACTAAATATGCAGAGTTAAAATATAAATGAATTGTGAAAAAAAAATGATTGAAACAATGAATAGAAGATGACTGATAGTTTTATATTCAGATGAGTTGACAGAAGACAGTTGCAGAGAGATGAAAGTAAAAGTTTGCTGTTGCTTCCAATAGGACTATGTAAAGCTTTTCAGCTACTTCTTTTTGAGCAGGGATGGTCTTCAGCTATTCTTAAAAACTATTTATGTTCCCATATCAGGGGAAAATGAGCTAAGAATGGTGCTTTTATTTTTATTTTAAACTCCTTTCATTATTGAACTCTTCACATAAAACATCTTTCCACTTGGCAGTACAAGTAGTGTAATTTGCAAAATATAGCTTGCTCTGAAGATTGCCAGTATATGTTTTGGGCTGATAAAGACTACTCCCCAGCTGTTTCTCATTCACAGGCAATATGTGTGGCCTTCACTAAAGAGGATGGAAAATGTGATACTATATTCCTATGCCACATGTCTTGTACCCACTTSACGTTGGATTTTTGCTCTAGATGCTATAAAGTGGAGTTGTCCTGACATTCTGCTCCTTGCTGTGTTCTGTATATAGGTAGGGGTTTTACTATTGTTGTTGTCTTTCATCTTGCTACTTGTGAAGACATTTGTGGGACTTAAAATGACAAAGAAAAATGGGCAACCTTTTTGCAAATTTATGACAGAAGTTGTTTGATTCTAGCATCACTCTAAAGGAAGCCATGAGCCAGTGGACTCAGCTAGTGTGCAAAACCTAGCACATTTATAAATTGGGTTTCTTACACTGCCCATTAACTGCTGGCTCCACTGTCAGCAATAATAAAAGTAGGGGACAGACCTTGGGAGCTAAGCCAGTCATTGATTTGCTCCGGATGCTTGACAGCATGTTTGTTGGTGTGTGATCTTTTGGTTTTACAGAGATAACGTACAAATTGTTTTTGAAAATCACTGTCAGGAGCAGAGCAGCTGCTTTTTCCAAAATGTCACACTCAGTGAGCTGTGACACACACACAATCGAGCCTCGGTCCTCATATCATGTGGAGRAATTAGATTTATGTTTTATGGAAARATTCCAGATTAGCACTGCATCATGAGGAGTCTTTTTTAACCTCTTCCTATCCTCAGTGCTCTGCCAAGAACTGAGAGATTAACGCTGTAACTGCCAGAAAATCAATGAGCAAAGCTTTTCAAAAGACAGTGAACTCAGTACTAAATATGGTGCCTTCACAACTTGTATTTATTTTCGCACTCTAGTCTACAAAACACTTTTTCAGTGTTCTTGCACATAAAAGAGTCTAACTCAAGAACAGATTACCGGTTTACAGATAGAAAGCCACCTATTCTGGGGCTGGCTATACCCAGCTTCAAGTACCCTGCATAAATTCTCAGCAGTTTATCTGTTTATTTAATTAGCAGTAGCAGGTCTTAAGAATATATAGACAAAAGTTTAAGCCACAAAGTGCTGGGAGAGTACTCTGGAACAAAAGGCAAGAACAMTCTTGCCTTGTTCTTCTCCCAGCATCCACCATTGCCGTTTTACTTCCAGAATATTATTTTGCCTTGGCTTTTAGTCCAATTGAGTAAGACACCTCTTTCAAAATGAGGAACAGCTTCTTCTACTCTGCTCAATATATAAAAATATACATATACATGCATACGTTTTTTCTTTTTGATTGCCCAGTCTGGAGAACCTGAGCTTACCTGCTTATGTACAAGATACTGTTACCTTGCTTGGCTGCTTTGCATTTTAATATAACAGGTCTTGGTGGCAACAAGTGAGCCTCAGTCATACAGTAGGCTTGTGGAAGAAAGCATTAAATAAATTTTGAGTATCATTAATGGCATTAATGATAATGGCATGAATGGTCCCACAGTTTGGGATGCCCTGGCTTACATTCCAAGCTCAGGTTTGGATACTGGAAGCAGGAACTAAACGTGTAGACTATGCAAAAGCTGGGGTCACAGTTTGCCCTTAAGTCCCTGGGAGGAAAGGTGGCCACTGTGTGACCACTGCTATGGAAACTGCCCTGGCATGGGGTTCTGCACTGCCCACTTAACTTGGCTTCCTTTAAAAATGGCAAAAGCATGATGGGTTACTCTTGCTCACACACAACAATGAAAGGTCAAATACTGCTAGGGAAATCCTGCACCCAAAGAGACAAAAGTGAGGCAAGAAACTGACAGAGGCTTTWCAAGCCAGGCTCCTGAAACACAATCGTGCAGTATCCCAAGAAAGTGGTCATCCATGAGTTAAGTGGCCAGCTGCCATGTCCTCAAGGAGTATCATAAACGGCCATGTAGCTGCTGCTCTCAGTCCTSCTGAGTAGTAGAGCAGACTTCTCTCTCCCTTTCCAGTTTTCTTGGAGGAAGGGAACAATTATGTTTGCAGCTTAAAAAATCAAGCAAAAATTCCTAAATAATTCTCTAGCAATTAACAGAATGTAGTTATGACAATGATGAAATTACAAATTATGTGCAAATGTAAGCCACGTTGCCGTGTTGCCAATGTTGCCAAAATCAAAATCTGATATTTATTATATATATATATATATGTCTACCATAACGCAAATGAAAAACAGCTCTAAAGATCCAAATTACAGGGAGCATAAAAACAGCTCTAATGAAATAAGAATTCTCAGTATCTTTGYCCGAAACTTGGTCTGAACCCAAAATAAACATCATCTGAGGTCTGGAAAGTTCAGATAAATCTCCCTAATTTTTTAATTGCCATATGCCTCCTTACAGTTCCTGGAACTAAAGGCAGGAGTGCCAAAACTGTCCTGGAACATGTTTCAGTTGGAGTTATGTGAAYGATACAAAATGTTTTCCACCAAAACTTTTTAACATCTGACTTCTGACTGAAGGGATTATCACAAAAAGCAGGGCAAAGATAATCCGGTATACAGACTTGAACTCAAGGAGTTTAACAAGGCAGAAAATGTGCATTTTCTCACCTGCTCATTTATTGCTGGTCCTTATATTTTAAATTGAAAATAGGCAGGAGGGGGAGAAGGAGGGGAACATGCTTGACTGAGCTCTGCTTCCCATCCCATTGCCCAGATGTTAAAGTCCTTCCTTGCATAGCTCATTTACTAAAGTTCTTCCAGACAATTCACTCTGCCTGCAACAAACGCCAAGCTTCCACCCTCCTTTAGTCTATGTTGGAAGGATGGTTTCCCAAGGAAATTGGGGAATTCTGGAGTCTCGCTGTCACTCTCAGTGTCCTGAAACATCCTATTTATTCAAGAGCTTATTACTAAATAGCCAAAGTTATGAAATGGTTGTGCCTTTGCTTCACGAAACAGTTTTGTTTGTGGGCTGGCCTGAGGTGCAGTTTTACAGAGTACGTACAGAAACAACCGAGGTGAGGGGCAGACTGATGCACTGTGGGGTACTGTGGATTTAAGCAAAGGATCTGTGTGAAAACGAGGGCTTACTGTGTGCCCCTGAGTAAACCAGCTATAACTGTTTRTGGGCACTGCTGACTTCTAGCAAACAATGCTTTCTCTGTAGGCATGACATTTTAAAGCTATGCAGCCTGAGGCATATATGCTTATTATCATATGTCTTTTTATTGACTTCTTTTACATAATGCTTTTAAATAAAGAGCACTGAAAATTAGAATTTGTGAATGGAACAAAACTGACGTATGTGAATAGGACTGTAACCAAATATTGATGTATGCCACGATGGCCCAGGAAAAAAAAACATCTAGGATAACACTTCAGAATTAATTAGTTGTAAATGGGCAACATAAATCTGCTCCAAAGGTGTGGGTGGCCACAAAGGACAATTTTCAAGATGGAACTTAATAATTTGGACATGATACAGGAATACAAAAACCCTTATTTAATTCTCGTGTGAATACTTGTGTTCACACAATAGCTCAAGAGCGGTCTTCCAAATCCAACTCTGGCAATTATCATCACCATGCATCCTTGCTTGGTGAGATTATGGGCAAGTTTTACACCTTGTTCATGCATGATTCCCATGTCCTGGGTTTCTTTTCTGCACATTCTTTGTCACTTTTATTATTTTTATAAGCATTTAGCGTATTTCTTGTAGGCTCAAACACAAATGAAAAGAAAAATAGATTCAGTTTTTTCTCTGCTGAACATTTTGGTAAGAAAAGATGGTCAAATAACAAAAGTTGTATCAGCCAGCTGCTGTTTTCAGATTTTAAGGACCCAACATATTTCAAAGCATAAAAGAAGTAGCCTTTGTACAATTTCTCATTCCCATCACATGTGGTTCTGTCTTCCATTCCCATTACAATTGGAGGCATGGAGATGGGAATGGATTCATTTTGTGCCATTGTCAGTTCTGATTTCAATCTTGTTATAAACTCACTTTAGGGACAGAAATGGTAATAAGAACAGAAAATCATATTAAAAATATTTTATGAAATTCCGTGACATTCTTAAAGCAGTGAGGAAACTAGAGAAAAGATATAACCCATTTTTAGGATGAAAATTATTCTGAAAAAGAGAAAAATTACCCCACCAAYCACAGACTGATAGTAGCATCACAACAAAATGCATAAACAGTAAATTATATGCTGCCAAAACTAAGCTTAGGAAGTATTGCTCCCACAAACCACTTCTTTGAAAAAATTTCGTTAATCACAGTCTACGTGGTAACCTCTTGGCTCACAATGCCCGATACTGAAGCTGTTTAGACAGACTTAAGTCAAAAGCTTCTTTTCTGTTTAATTTGATTTGGCAAAGTGAAATCCCAAGCAAAACATTGCATCTCATTTTTCAAAATTGAAAGCAAAAGGAGGAATGCAAAAATCAGAAATTTCCTTAAGAACCAAGCATCAAATGTTTTAGTCATGATGTCTCTTGCCCACAGCTCAGCTCCGTCAGAGATATTCAGCTTGAATCAAYGGCTACTAACACAACTCAAGCTCAGAGTCTATCTATCTATCTACCAAACACTCATTTTCACTCCTGACATGGAAGCCCACACTGTGTATTTGGACTCGCTTGGCTCTGTACCATAGCAGAGCACCATGCCAGTCTTCATCCTCACTGGGGCACCATCATGGCAGCTTCCCTTTTCCAAATCACAAGGAAAGCAGCATTGCAAAAGCGATGCAGAAAACAGTGTTTTACCTGTGCCCTTTCTACTTCTTACCTCTCATTTACGGACAATGTAAGTAGAAGCCTCTTATGTTTTTTCATTTTCCAGTATATCTTAGATTTTCAGGTACCAAGTTTTCATTCACACTACAGACACAAAAATATTTATCATCTGACAGTGGTATTCCAAAAGAAACAGCTACATACCTTAGTACCATCGCACCATGGTCATACAGATAGTATGAACATGCATAAGATGAGAAAATATGTCTGGTACTCTTTCACACATTTCTCTTTTGTTTTCCTCCTTCTGTTTCCTTTTCTTTTTAGGTACAGCTATCGGTAATTTCTTCATCACTCCTTGTAGCAAGAACTCGCAACTCTGTTTTTTGCTCACTGCTGGAGAAAAATGGAGAAGATAAAACAGTGTCATTACTGAGAAATCTTGGAAAATGACTGAGATATTTTTCTTCTTTACAATCTCACCAATGTAATTTACCTTGCATGTGACTTAGCCTTATTTACCCTCCTTTAGTTTGTGTAGCAGTTTCACACTGCTGTGAAAATTTCTTTTGGGAAGTCATGTTCTAAAGGAACTCTAAAATATCTGCAAATGAATACCTTTACATGCACCCTTTTTTGCACTTAAGTGTTCTGAAGACATTTTGCTCCCCAAAATCAATTTATTCAATTTTATTATGTTCCGGTTACTATCACAAAGCAGTAAATATGCCTTACCCCCTGCAGCTGCAGAACTGCATTAGTTCAAAATGAGTCTCATTTTGCTACTAGCTTTATCTGAATCCATTCCCTCACCATGTTACATGCTTTCCCTTATGCCATAGTGAGATTATTCCACTGAACTTGGAGACAATAATCTGTTCAAAGGCTGTTTAAACTAGAGTTGACATTTATGCTTGTTGGCTAGGAATGAAAAAATTTACCAGGAGATATCTTTATATCTCTAATTTGTGACTCTATTATTTAAACCATCTTCATCATCAATCTTYCATCTTTTGATTGGTTAATGAACGGCCATTGATAGCATTCCATATTTAAAATGTACAAATTCACACTGCATGATTGCACTGTAGTTTGATAGAGATATATAAAACTCTACAAATACAGCTTTCATTACAGATATCCTATTTAGCTGTTCTATATAAACTTTCACTGAATAGCCTTTACTATTTTTTCTCTAAACATCTGCCAGAGAACTTTTGCAAAGGCATAATAGTGGAAGAACACATATAAGAAGAAATAAATTTAGACTTTTAAACCAGTATTAGAAGGGTTTAGCAAATTATGTACATTAGTTACTACTAAGATAATGAAAACGAGATTCTAATCCAGCTCCTGACATGGCTCTAATAAAAAACATCAGCTGCAAAGACACACACAAACACTGTAATTTAGGTTAGTTAGGATGTGCAGTGAAGCACGGGACATGTCTTAAATTGGAAGCTGGCTCTTCATCAGACTGCTAGCCAAAGATCATATCCTCATGTCAGCCACGTGACATTCTGCATGGCACATGTATGTGAGTCTGAGAGGATGCTGCTCTCCCAAAATGCCACACTGAAAAGAGCCTGTTCCTTCTTGCTCGCTCCACAAAGCATCTCAGAAAAAAAAAAAAAAAAAAAAAAAAAAAAAAGGGTGAAAAGGCACAGAGGCAACAGGGCACAAAGCTGTGTCTGCTTCTGAGTAGCTTCAGAATGGGCCAGTTCAAGTTGTTAATTTGTCTGTGTTTTCCTCTGAGAGAAAGGACAACACAGTTTGAGCACATAAAGGGTATCTTACTCCCACTGTTTGTCACGCTCCTTGCATAACGGCATTATGTAAGTCTGATTTGCATCATGGTACCGCTTGGAGTGCTGAGAAAGCAGCTCGCAATTCAATAGGCTTCATACACAGCGTTTCCTTTTTCTTAATTTCTTGCCATAGTGTTGATAGCTGGCATTACACAGATTTTTTTCCTCACACGAACAAGCACCAAGGGCATTGGGAATAGTATGATTCTTGTCTCTGGTTTTCTTAAAAGACCTTTCAAGACTGAGAAAATTACTGTTCAAATTCTATATACTCTAGGCTTATTATGAAAAAGAAAAAAAAAAGTCACTACGTCAGAAACTTGGACATGCTGTTTTCTTCAGAGAACAGTGCGATTACTTCACAATAAACTTCTAGCTGACATTCACAGGGGCATGTGGTATCTGGAAGTATTTCCGAACTACTGATAAGATCTAGTATTTCCGAAGATTTGTAGATTATGCTTTCATTTAAAAAAGATGAAGATGGAGTTTAAAATCCTCAGTCACCAAAAACTAAAAAACAGACCCAAGGAGATACTACAGGAGATCTCTTCTACAAAGTGCCCTCCACAGTATAACCACAGAAGAGCCAGGAAGAAAGGGGAAAGATGAAATATCCTTTTCATTGTCCATACAAAAACAGTAAGAAAAAGATAAACAGAGAACAACTGAAGGGCACCGCGAAGTACATGGTAGAGCTGTAAACAAAAACCAGATATTAGGAAACTGGGTCAGTAAGACTCTTCTTTCAGCGGGAAGTCTGTTTAGCACACCTAGATAGAGAAGGGCTATTATTTTTTACAAAAAAATAGTTTTGTATGGGTTTTAAAACAAGTGGAAATTCCTTTATCAGTGATGTCTTCCAGGAATGTAAACATTTAGTGAATTAGTTAGCATAAAGCAAGTTGCATTTGCTAGCCTTGTGTTTGGACCATAAAGTTATCATATTTAAATTTCCACAGCTGTTACATGATTATGGGCCTGCTTCCAGTCTTTTTCAAAACAGCCAAGGAGGACGATCGTGTTCTGGGGCTTGTTAGGAACAGTGTTGCCAGAAAGGAAATGATTGTTGTCCACTACTCAGCTCTGCTGAGGCTGAATCTGGAGCCCTGTGTCCAATTCTGGGCTCCCTAGTACAAGAGAGACATGATGCTACTGGAGAGAGTCTAGTGTAGGGCTACGAAGATGACTAGGGGACGGAAGCATCTCCCCTTGAAGAGAGGCTGAGAGAGCTGGGCCTGTTTAGCCTGGAGAAGATTTAGAGACGATCTTACCAATATGKATAACTATCTGAGGGGAAGCTGTTGAGAGGATGAGGCCAGGCTATTTTCAGTGGTGCCCAGGAACAGGATGAGGGCTAACAGGCACAATCTGAAACAAAGATCCATCTGAATATGAGGGAAAATTATTTAATATATACGACACAGCACTGGAATAGGCTGCCCAGAGAGGTTGTGCAGTCTCCTTTTCCAGAGATGTTTAAAAACCGCCTCTGCTCAATTCTGTGCAACATGCTCTAGGTGACCCTGCTTGTGGACACTTGCAGGGAGGTTGGACTAGATGATCTCCAGAGGTCTCTTCCAACCTCAATCACTCCGTAACTCTGTGGTAGCATATAAGAAATCTTCTAGACAGTCATTAGCTGCATAAATATTATATGGTGGTCCTTCATTAATAAAAATTTCTGTTGGTAAATCCTTGACTGCAGCCATTTCTGAATTAAAATACAAAATAAACATTACAGAACAGCAAATGATTAAAATGGTTAGCTATCACAGCCAAAGTTATAGGACCATTAAATATCAGTGACATGAAAATGATTTATGTATTCTTCAGTTCTTTATTTCAAGGCTAATGCACTAAACAAACAGATTAAGGATATTTTTGAGAGAGTATATGAAACTAAGCTAGAAAGTCAGAATTTTTCAAATTTTATTGATTCTATGAAGTGAGGACACTGTCATCTAACATGTCAGAGAGCTAAATTCAGGTGAAGTACAAAGAAGTACTGTGAAGCCTTAAGTTTCCAATTTTGAAGTTCTAGTATTCCCAGTACTTCCAAATACTGCCACTGAGAAATTCCAGATTTTTTTCTAAAGACTTTTTTTTTATATATTTTTCCAGAAGAATGAAGTATTTGAGATATCCTTTGGCAACCAAAGCATGTGGAAAAAAAAAAATCAAACAAATGGCATATTTGAGTCTGTGAATAAGATCCTAGTAGTAAAACAAATGAAGTCTATTTCATGAACGAAATAAACACATTACATCAACTGCTTCAGAGCTGCTTATTGGATTTCTGTAGACAGAGAAGTTCATGACATTTGTATCTCTAATAGTCACTGTATTTTATCTGACCTTATTAAAATATGCAATGGTATTTCTTTGTCTCTTATTTTTAAATCACTCAAGTTCCTCCTTAAATTGCACTTCTGWTTTTCTTTTAATACAAGATTTTTTAATTTTTTATTATATTCCACTTTTGAAGATTAGCTTCTACAGCAACATACAGTGAAAACAAAAAGGGTGTTTCTGTTAAAGTATAGTCTTACAGTCTTCCTAYCATTGCCATTATTTAGGGTTTTCCTTTACTAACAAGAAACTTATGTGATATATTAGGGGAAGATCATTTTCTGCTTTACAGCTTGACTGATAAAAGTGGGTAGTTGAAAGACATCTGTCTATGGGTGAAAAACACAAAGTATTGCTCTTTTAAAGTGTAAACGGGTACATGTGCATGTATGTGCATGCTGAGTGGAGGGAGTTACGCTCACCTTAACTGCTTTAAAAGTACATTAACAGTTCATTAACAGGTATTAAAAAATTCACGCTCACAAGCTTAAGGAAATATAATGAGGACACCTTAATTCAGTTGGAATAGTCATTACTTCAGTAATTTTAAGCAGATGTTCATTTTTTTTTCATGAGGACCTGATCTGTGTAATGTTTGTTTCTCCTACTGACTCCCAATACCATTTCATTTCCTACAGCCAGTTTTTCTCAGAAAGTTCCACCCTCACAAAGGAAAAAGTGGTCACCTTTTCCTTGCAGCAACACCAACTCCCCGGCTCAGCTTCGTTACCTCAGTCACGTTCTTTGCCCCAGCCRGTGTAGAGCAGATCCATGATGTGCTTCCAGTTTGGAGGGTGCTGTCTTCTCTAGATGGACTTCAAGGGAAAGGAGAGGACTACTGCCCTCTAACACACAGCTTAGCCTGTCAGTGCTCCATAGAGCAAGTAAACAATTTTATYAGATTTCTAACGCTGCCAAGTACAGACGGATTTTTAAAGGAAAAGCAAAATGAACAACTCTCATAAAACAGTTTGAATCATTTGAAAAAAAAGAAGAAAAACTTCATCTCATGGCAGATATCTAGTGTAAGAAAACTCAACTTGTGTGGCTAATTCCAACTGTTGAATACTGCCTTTTGCCCTGTGAAGCACTGGGATGCCGAGGTAGTAAGTACTGATCACAGGATGGGTACTTTCCATATGTCATATAGCCATCATTAACTTGGACATAAACATCCCTTTCTCATTCTCTCTGGTCCTCCTGCTCTCATCAGATTTTAGAATATTGTTTTCCACTCCTGTCCTCCCGTACAATCATCCTGTAGCTCATTTCAATTAATGGAGTTCTTTTTTTTCCCCTTTTCTTCCTATTTCTCTTTTTTTCCAAAGTTCTATAGACATTAAATTGAACTTTGGAACACAGACTTGTAACAAATTTGAAAGTCACAATAGATTTAAAGGCAGCACTGCGCCCTCAAATTCGTTATTATGGGAAAGTCATTGAAGAGGCCTGGGAATACAAAAAAAACTCAGGTGGCAGGAGACCCTACCAACAAGTTCTGTCAGATGAGTCAAATGTCTTCTTGGCTACAGATTTTTTTAGAAATGTGCATAGAAAATAGTCAGCTTTTCTATCCTTTTTTTTTTTTTTTATCTCCTCTTAAAGTTCTTTTAGAACATAACTTCTAACATCCAAGAATTCCAAAAAAACTCCAATTTTTATTTAAGTCTTAAAGTCTTAGTTCCAAGTCTTAGCTTGCAGCTAAAAAATTATAGTTCTAATATTCTTTCCTATCGTCCTGCATAAGTCTTTTTTAACTCTGCATATCAGTTTTTATTCAGGAAGTATTCCTCTAAAAATCAAGATCCCAAATCACAGACTGTAGCTTCCCCTGCAAATGAATAACCCAAGCATGAAAGAACTGAGATTTGTATCTCAGTTCAAAGTATTTTTTTCTGAGATGGAGAAATGCTTTCTTTGCAGGAAATGAGGGGTTACACCCTTTCAGCTACTTACCAGACTTCATAGAAAGCCCCAGCATCAATTATTTTTGACATCTGAACACAGCTCTGTCTACTAACAACCCCACGGGGCTTCTTGGACGCCACCTCAAAGGGGAGCCCTGGGACTGAAACCAGAGCGTGTGACGAGACGTATGCAGAGATGATGCCTTCAGATACGTCTTTAGAGAGGGGATGAGACCAGCAGGCCCTTCGAAAGCTCCCCTTTTTCCCCCTGAATTTGCAGGTGGACTGTGGAAAAAGAAAACTCCACTGGACTGTGGAGAGGAAGCAGCAGTGAGAGATTTTTGACCTCCAAGACACATGTTAAGAAGCATGCRTCCCAAAGAGGCTCCTCAGATGCTAATCCTCCAAATGAGCAAGAAGGTAGTAGGCGTTGGGCCTGAAGGCACTGAGAGCATCAGCAGGGCACCCTCCAAAATATTAATTCAGAAGCAGGCACAGATGTATTCCTCTAGGCTGGAAGTCATCTTCCAGTGGTTGGAAGAGCTTTTCCTGCAACAGCAGTTCCATCCTGGTASTACAGCAAGCCCCAAATAACTCCCAGTAATAGCACTAATGAAAGAATGAAATTAGCACACAAACCCCCAAAACAAAACAAAACAAAAACCAATACACGGCCAGCCCTAAGGCACACATACACAATGTACATTTCCTGTATACAAGGAAATTCATGTCTTCAATACACATTTGCTTTATTATTAGCTATGGAGTAGGTAAGTTCCACATTCAACTTCAAATGTTTTTCCTTCTGTGCTACTAACTTCCAGAGGAACCTTCTTCTACATACATCATTCTGATGGTGCTGCAAGAAAAAGCATTTCCTGGAATCAGACTGTGACAAAAGACTAGCCAGAACTAAGCTTTGAAGCTATTATGCAAAACTATTTTAACCATCTTGGATTTGTCCCTCCTAAGTGCTTAGTTTCTACTTAGTGTGGAACCATGATGGCTTGCTTACGTTGGGAATACATTTRCCCTGAGAAGAAATTAACCCATTCAAAGACAAGAATTGATATTGTTGAAATCTACCAAACTGTGGAGAACAGTGGTTGTCTTCATATCTTTGAAAGTTTTTTTTTTTTTTAAATAGACAAAATATGATTTTCAAATATTAACTTCAACAAATGTGCGGCTAGGCTTTCATCTCTTTCTTGAAGATAGTCATATAACTGAACAAGAGAAGAGCAAGAGAAGCAATAGAGGACAGGCAAGGTAGAATGTGTATTTGTCCTTTAAAATACACATGGTTGTTCACAAAACCGGTTTCAGTCTCGCTTCTCCAGGTTCTCAAAATCATGAACCAACATCCATAGGATACACACACTGTTCTCAAACTCAGGGGTGATAGATTTAAAAAAAAAAAAAAAAAAAAGTAT